>NC_072833.1:23585000-23912500 GCF_027744805.1 Dunckerocampus dactyliophorus | reverse complement strand
TGATTTGAATCAAAGCTCTCTGACGTCAAATGTTTCTGAACGCGCTCGGTCGGGGAAGATGTTTAGCCTCCGAGCGAGCTGCAGCACAAACACTTTCAGGGAGATATTTATCGCTCACAAAAAAAAAAGGAGCGCAGGACTGATCCCCAATGGCCTAAAGTGTCAAACGCAGGACTAAACAGTCAAAGTTCACCAGGACTCCACTGATATTTGCGCCTTTCCAAACACGCGTCCTCCGGCGAGCCACAACACGGTACCGTCCAAATGGGCCGAAACCTTAGCCGACCAAAGGGAGACGTCTTTGCTTTGGACCGGAATGGGAACTGGATTGCAACCGGACTCTTGTTGTATCCGCAGTGAAGCTCGCAGCGGGACAAAGGCGACATTCCCCGCCGTGGTCGTCGAGTGTCGCTGCAGGATCCGTCAGGACCGGCGGACAAGCGGAGCGCCGTTGATCGAGCGTGCAGATGGAGTCCAAATGAGGCACGGTTGAGCACCCTCATGTCATCCAAGATGCGATTTCAGTTTTCCTTACAAGGGAGGGGAAGCGTCCAGGGGATCTTTCTCCTTGTTGGACTCGCATCTGTTGAAGACGTCCATTGTGCCAACTTCTGACATGACAATATTGGTGAAAATCCCGATTAAATGACACGTTCTTCCAATGACGCCTTCTGGAACCTTTTATCTGTGAACTGAACAGGCTCCACTTCCACGTGTCTTCATCAAACTTGAACTGAATCTTACAAAACGTCAGTAAAACATCCAATCCAAACCTCGACAGCGGAAAATCCTTCCAACCGTGACGCCATCGTGCACCTGCAGTAGGGAGGGATGAGGGGGTGGTCCCTAAAGCTACACACGCACACACACACACACGCACGAGGGCCTCGGGCCGCCCTGTCGGGTCTGATGTATGTTGTCGGCTCCCTGCAGGCCAGCTTTGGCCGCCAGAGGTCCGATTAAAACGTTCAGCTGCGCTCTGATTTAAGGGCTTCGTTAGCGCTTGCAGTGGCTTGTATAAGTTACATAAATGTTGTGTATAAATGTTATACACCAATATCTATGGGAAGTGACATTTTTATGGTTTATAATTAAAGTTTACGCATGTTTTTACGTGAATGTACTGTATAAGCCAGTGATCCTGTAATTTCACCCAAAAGCCCAATAATGCTAACTTTGTGAGTAGGGTATATACTTGGTGCCTTGGTTAGCGTCATTAATCCATTCCAGAAGGTCTGACTCAAACCAAAATGGACTCTAACCAAGGCAAGTTTTTCCTTAAAAAATGAACTAAATCCAGTTAATCCATTGCAGACACCCAAAAATGTTAACATAAAACACATTTTATACACCATAATTATAGATTTACATGCCGAAAATGATGCAAAAATAATTACAAATCCAACTGAGCATTTAACATCACTGTTACCTAGTTTTGCAAAGAGGGACGGGGAAGAGAGGAGCTTATGCTTGGAGGGCAATCCCTTTTTTTTTTTTTTTTTTTTTTTTTACTGTTAATGCACTCATGGGCCAGTAAAAGCATTTTTAACATGCACGGTTTTACATAAAAAAAAAAATGCCAAAAACCTGACATATGTGATGCAGAAACAAGCATTTAACATCACTTTTACCTAGCTTTATGCAGAAAACATGCATTAATATTTCATATTCACATTGTCAAAAGGTTTACCGGTAAACAAGTTATTTAATAATTCACATTTCAGTTCAGTATGGCAATGAAGCTTATTCCAAATAATTCATACATAATTCTGTTCATGGATTCTATAGGATTTCCATCAATCACACGAGCGTTCATGTTCCACCACTGGTTAACGTTGTGTCTAGCAACCATTGCAAATACACTAAAATGGGCACGATAAAGAAATTAATGCAGCCGAAATCAAGGTAACACAACAAAAACTTAAGCCAGTGATAACACTTTTCCATTAGTCATAAAATAATAAATTAACAAACAAGTAAATGAGAAAAAGCACATTTTATAAATGGAGTTCAGGGCGCGATCGGCACTGTCAAACAAGTGGCGTTTTTCACACAAACTCGCGGCTTAAAATGCAATGGTGGCTAAAAGTCAAAGCTAAATGTGCAAGCATCTTACCACTGACTTGTTTATCCAGAATTCAAAATAAAGGTGGTAAATGCGGTTCTTGTGTGCCGCTTGAGTCGTCGTCAGCCGCCAGACACGGCATTGCTTGCACCTGGGGGACAGCCAATCAGGAGGGGACAAGTCATGTGACAGCCCCTGGTTGATGTTTGATGTTGTGACATGGCTGCGTAAGTATCACCAGATTTTGTCTTGTGATCCAAGATGGCTGCGTAAAACAAACCGAGCAGGACAAATACAACAGTTTGTCATGCTGCTCGCTAACCAGGTGGGCGAATGCAAACCAAGGAAACATTTTAGCATAAATTTTGGATGTTAACCGATAAACCAGGGCGGACGTTAACTGAGGTACCACTGAAGTGTCATTTCAGAGTTTTTAGCTGAAGGACAGAGTTTATTGCACATATTTTAGTGCAGTAGAAGCGACGCAATAGAGATGCTAGTGCTGTCCTCAGTGTTTATACTCCATTCCCCTTTCTCCCAATGGTGGGTTGGGGCACCTTGCCGACGGCCGGTGGACCTGGTTTCTCTGCACAGTCTGTGCCACTCGTACAACAGTCGTGCAGATGCGGGAATGGGCGGTAAGCCGTCCTCTACCCCACGGTAACCTGCCCACGTTGTCCAGGTGTTGCTGGCCATCCTGAAGGGAGTTCCGGGCAGGGTGCGTGGGCGGGCTTCGGGGCAGGTTTGTTCCGCAGCCGCCGCCTGCCTCTCTCCGCCCCGTGCTCCGCCATCGGCCCGGTGCCCTCCTATCCCTTCGCAAAAGTTATTTTAATCAGGAACATTTTAACAAGCCAAGTTACATTTTAACATAAGATGCCTTCACGAGTCTTATACTGAACTTGTGAGTTTTTGGAGAGTTTCTGCTCGAATTCCTTTGCCAGATATCAGAATAGCCTTGTAGCATTGTCATGCATGAAGGTCATTTTGGTACAGAAGGTACGGCTCTTCATATTGTACCATGAAAGAAAGTGGTCAGTGAGAAACTCTAAATACTTTGCTGAGGTCATTTTCACACCTTCAACGACCATTAAGGACTTACCAGCTCTCTCCCAATGATTCCGATCCAAAACATGACTCAGCCACCTCCTTGCTGACGTCACAGCCTTGTTGAGATATGCTGGCCATACTCTACTTCATCCATCCGGACCACCAAAGGTTGCACGGCCCTCATCAGTAAACAGGATTGTTTTCAAATGAATCTTTAAACAAAAGTAAAAATCGCTGAATTTGCACATTTCCTGATCGTATAGTACAGGGCAGAAACGTCAGATGAGGCTGTCGCACGCATTTCCCCTCGCCTTAGTGTGCAGGCGAGCCTACCGTCTGTGACATCATTATTTTATGCTAATCGGTAGTGCAGGCACTGCAGTACTCTCCTCATCCTGAAACAGCGGGGGCGTGTGTGAGCTGGAAGGTCTTTTTCGCTGCTGTCCTTCCATAGAGAGGAAAAGCCAACGGTGTTGCAACTTTACTGAAATACACAAACAGCAGCGCCAGATGGAGTCAGCAACAAGTTATAGATATTTTTAAAGATATTTTTATGCTCTGCTGAATGATTGAATGAATTCAACCAAGCTCAACAGAAGGGGATCAGACTTTTACAACAAAGTATCAGAACTTTTTCCTGGAGAAGGATAGGGCACATGTACTGTACTTCACATACAAATAAAAGGTAAGACCACAAATGTTTTTCAGTTTATATAATCTATTAACGCGCGTTAATAGAAAAAAAGCTCCATAGGAGTTGGTGCCTCACCAGCCGTGAACCTCACTGGTTAAGTCCCTGTTGCGGTGAGCCTGCAGTGGTGCTGCTGTGCGCTGGAAAATTTAGCAGAGCTTCCTGAGTTGTATTTCACTATAATGATGTCAGCTCTAGCTTCCCTTGACATTCCCCTTTTTGATGATTCCTATTTGTCAAAGACGTCGGCAGCTTCCTGCGGTGACGCTGCACCTTGGAAGCCTTTGGCGTTTTGTTGTGAAAACCAGCTTGGCCGTTCGACGGGACGTGTCGGCGCCAGGACGTCCTCGCTTCTTTCTTTCCTTCTTTGGCTGCAATGGTTTTCAGTCTCTCTGCACCCTGGCAGGGAGTCAGCCATGTTGTTCACTCATTGGCGGAGCACACGTTCCATGGAAGAAGAGTGCAGGTTGTGACAGGGCAGCCTACGTGTCCTCACGCTGCGCTTGCATAAAGTCTAATCCCATCACGTCATCATCAAGCCTAGGAGGACCACTAGCGGCCTTCTGGTCTCACATCGCAGACTTTGACTCCCTGAGAATAGAATCGGTGACACGTACGCGACCAAAACATTAGAAGCCGAGTGTGAACGTAATGGTGCAAACTTGCTGATTGCCTATTTTTGGAGCCTTTTTTTTTTTTTTTTTTACCCAAAATCTGCAAATTTGCACGGGCATGGAACAAAGTACACAGTGTACACAGGCGGAAGTATTACATTTGAGACATAGCGCTAGCACTGCTAGCTCCATTCTGACCGGTTGGTTAGCAGGATTACAACACGACCAATTTTAGTTTTTTTTTGTAGTGTTATTGTGTGTAGAAAGAAACAAAAACTATTACGTTTTGCTGCAAATCCACATAATGATGCAGATAAAGTAATCCAGGGGTGTCCAAAGTGCGGCCCGTGGCTGTTTTTTTTTTTATTGGCTCACGGCACATTCTAAAAGGATAATTTAACAAGAAAACAAAAAAAACAACAACATGAGCAGCAATAATGGAAAAATCAGCATTCATTTCACAAGAGTAAAATCAAATAGGTTGTAAACTAAAAAGGTGAGAGAAAAAGGTGTAATTTTAGGCGTAATTTTACGAGAATAATGTAATGTTATGAAGAAAAATAACGTCATTTTAATAGCATAAAGTTGAAATATTAAAGTGGCGATATTATGAAAAACAAACAAAACAACAAATAAAGTTGTAATTTTTGGGTTGCGGAAAAAGTTAGAATGTTATGAGAATAAAGTCAAAATATTATGGGAATAAACTCGTAATTATGGGAAGAAAATTCACAAGAAGAAAGTTTAAATTGTTGGGGAAAAAAACCAAAGCAGAAATGGAAAAAAACAGCTGTGATTTTACGAGAATAAAGTCAAAATATTAAGAAAAAAGTCCAATTCTTACGAGAACACATTTTTAATATTTGAGGAAAAATAATGTCCTTTTACCCGCATAGAGTTGAAATATGAACCCATTGACTGCCAGCCATGTTCAGAGAGCTCCATACTGCCAGTTTTTGGGCATTTTTGCTGAACTTTCAAGACCCACAGAATATTGAATTTTAGGACTACATCAACATTGAAACTATCTAAAGAAACTTTAGACTCTCTTCTTTCATCAGAAAAAAAGTTTGTTTCTAGCCTTGTTGGGTCTTTAGATATCGGTGGTAGAAGATAGGGTAGTTTCAGCAAAACCACCAAAAAACAGACAAAACAAGCTTTTTCTGCAGAGAAGTCTGCTGGATGAGGGGATGAATCCCTGCTCCTGACCCATCCAGATGGCAACCACTCGTCAAAAGAATCAGGGTCAGATTCTGAGTCACCCGACTCTGAACTGCTTCCGGTGTCAGGCTCCGGAGTCGCACCACAAGGCTCAGCAATGCTAACCACTAGCTTGTTGCTTCGGCTGCCATTGTCAACTGCATTTGTGTCTACGTCACCTACATCACCCCTGTCACCTATCTTTGTGATCGCGTCACTACTAAAGGCAGATCCACCACTGGACAAGCTCTGTGAAAGTGTTAGCTAGCTGTATTTTTTGTCTCAGCTCGATTTCTGCATGTGTTTCGCCATTTTCGTCTCTCAACCCACAATCAGTCTTCTTCATAGACAATCTGTCGTTGCCAGTTGGAGGAAAAGAGAACTGTTGCCGCCTACTGGGACAGAAACGCATTGCCTACAAGTCAGCAATTCACACACAAGATGAATCAGACTTTGATCTGTAGCTCCCATGAAAAAAAGCAAAAGACGTCAATAGATGTCTTTGGCAGTCAACGTTACTTTTTGAAAAGAAGTCTACAGACATCTTTGGCATTGAAAGAGTTAAAGAAAAAATATTTGAAGTCTTAATAAGAATAATACTGTAATATAACATAAGTGAAAATATTATGAGAAACAAACGAAACAGAATAAAGTTGTAAGAATACATAGCGGCGCATCACTACACTGAGGAAGGACGCCACTTTTGGTCTTTTTCGTTCACATTTTGCCTCCATTATGTCTCATTGAGTGTGAGGTATACTTGTGGGGAAGAAAAGGAAAGTGAAACCTGATGTGAAATTAGATGTCGTAAAATGCTCCAACAGTGGAGAAATGCCGATCAACATTGGTCGCGTCGTGGTCTCATTGTTGAGACTTCCTCCTCCCAATAAGCCTGTCTTCTCTCCCTCCCTTGCAACGCCCCTTCCAGTGTGCAAGACGAGTGCAGATGATGCATGTCATCTTTTTATTACTGTATTTCATATGTCCTGTGCGTGTTCTGTGTGCAGTGTGAGTGAGTTAAACTACGTTCGGACTAAAACGCAACTCAATTACATCTCCATCAAGATTCAAGATTCAAGATTCAAGAGAGTTTTATTGTCATGTGCATAGTAAAACAGCAGTTATACCATGCAATGAAAATCTTATTCTGTTCATTCTCCCAAGAAAAGAAAGAAAACACAAGAAAGAATAAGAACATAAGAAACATAAACACATAAACATATATACCAATAAATTAAGCAACAACAACAGAAGAGACATTAATACAAGTAAATAATACAAATAAATAAATAAATAAATAAAGTGCTATGGGTGTGTGCGTGTGTTGCGTGCGGTGTGTGCGAGTGCTTCGTTGAGGAGCCTGATGGCCTGTGGGTAAAAGCTGTTTGCCAGCCTTGTGGTCCTGGACTTCAAACTCCTGTAGCGTCTGCCTGACGGTAGGAGTGTGAATAATGAGTGTTGTGGATGTGTGCTGTCCTTGATGAGGTTGTGTGTTCTTTTTAGGACTCTAGTTTTATAAATGTCTTGCAGTGAGGGGAGGGCTGCCCCAACAATGTTCTGTGAGGTCTTGATCACCCGCTGGAGTGCCTTCCTATCACGTGTTGTACAGTTACCGTACCAAACAGTGATGGAGGCGGTAAGGACACTTTCGATAGTGCATCTGTAGAAGCAACTCAGGATTGTGGTGGACATGCCAAATTTCCTCAGTCTTCTCAGGAAGTACAGTCTCCTTTGGGACTTCTTCAGAATTTGTTGGGTGTTGTGAGACCAGGTGAGGTCCTCGCTGATGTGTGTGCCAAGGAACTTGAAGGTTTTCACCCTCTCCACCTCAGTCTCATCAATAAACAGGGGTCTATGCGGCTCCTTTTCCCTTGTTCTTGGGTCAATGATCATCTCTTTAGTCTTATCTGTATTGAGAAGGAGATTGTTATCACGACACCAAGCTATGAGGTCCGCCACCTCTCTTCTGTATGATGTTTCAACACCACCAGTGATCAGTCCGATGACTGTAGTGTCATCCGCAAATTTAATGATGCTGGTGTTGTTCTGGGAGGCCACGCAATCATAGGTGAAGAGCGTGTAGAGGAGTGGACTCAGCACACACCCCTGTGGGGTCCCAGTGCTCACAATTCTTGAGCTGGATGTGCGATTGTGGACTCTGACTGACTGGGGTCTGCCTGTGAGAAAGTTAAACACCCAGTTACAGAGGGAGGGAGACAGGCCAAGTGTGAGGAGCTTATTTGTGAGTTTGTGGGGGCTGACTGTATTAAAAGCAGAGCTATAGTCTATAAATAGCATTCTGACATATGTGTCCTGGCCCTGTAGGTGAGAAAGGGCTGTGTGGATGGCAGTGTTGACTGCATCATCCGTGGGCCGGTTCTGGCGATATGCAAACTGTAGAGGGTCCACAGTTGCCGCCGGGATGCTCTTTTTGATGTGGGTCATGACTATTCTTTCAAAGCACTTCATAACAATAGGAGTGAGTGCTATAGGGCGATAGTCATTCAAGCAGGTCACGTTGCTCTTCTTGGGTACGGGCACTATGGTGGTGGACTTAAAGCAGGTCGGTACAGATGCTTGTGCAAGCGACAGGTTAAATATGTCAGCAAGCACATCAGCTAGCTCTGATGAGCAAACCCGAAACCCGTCAGACCAGAACTTGTACGAAGGCCGAGGACTTCCTGTATGCGCACTTTCTTAGTTAATGACATCCATGACACCGTACATTCAGTGTAGTATTCATGTAACGTGTATTCTTGGGCTTCTACATGATATTCTACAGAACAGCCTGAGTCAGAGGGTGAACATCCTTCACTCCCAGTGTGTGTGTGTGTGCGTGTGTGCGTGTGTGCGTGTGTGTGTGCGTGTGTGTGTTCACAGTTCACCTGCTCGCCATGCATTCCCCAGATGAAAGTGTTTTTGATGATCTAATTAGGAAATGATTGCTGATGTTTCCAATCAGGCTGGAACCAAGTGAAGACGAGACCCACCCTGGTCCACTGTCGACGTGTGTGTGCGTGTGTGTGTGTGTGTACGCGTGTGTGTGTGTGTGTGTGTGTGTGTGTGTGTAACCTGGAAGAATCCCAACTCTCTAACAAAATTAGGAACATTACTTAAATCTCTCCCTAATTACATTTATGATGATGAATATGATCGTTAGAAGTACGACAGAAAATCCCTGTTTTGGACTTGAGTGTTGGAGCATTTTGTATAAACTTTGACTGATGTAACACAACGCACGCTCTTGCAGGCTCATGAAAGCTGCCATCAAAAATGAAACCTTCAATGACGTTTGAGCCAGCGAAGGTGGGTCCGTTCTCTGCCAACCACAATCAAGACCAGTGTCCCAGAAAGACTTCTATCCTCCAGCCCCGGAGAGTCCTTGAGGTGTTTTTCAAGTTCGAGCAGAGTGATTCACGAAGGGTGTTTATACTGTTAGCACATGAGCGTCACACCCTCATCTCCACAGCAACCATACGCAACTACTCCAGTACACGTGTGACCTGACTGGTCCATCCCTGCGCAAGCCTGGGGATGGAACCAGGGTCCACAGCCGACTAGCTTAAACCTTGAACTGTCAACTCGTCGTCTTTAAGGCGTCAGGGAGTGAGGTTTCCTGGTGCAGCCATTCCTGCTGGCATTCGTTACACTCATCCCCGGGTCACAGCATCAGTGTAACCTGACTGGTCCACCCCTTGCACACGCCCAGGGATGGAACCAGGGTCCACAGCTGATTAGCTTCAACCTTGAACTGTCAACTCGTCATCTTTAAGGCGTCAGGGAGTGAGGTTTACTGGCGCAGCTCCCTGCTGGCATCTGTTTCACTCACACCCGAGTCACAGCACCAATGCAACCCGACTGGTCCACCCCTGTGCATGCCCGCGGATGGAACCAGGGTCCACAGCCGACAAGCTAAAATCCTGAGCTTTCAACTAGTTGTCCAGAGCAGCTCTTTAAGTTGCCAAGGAGTGAGGCTTACTCGCGCAACCATCCCCGCTGGCATCCGTTACACTCACCCTCGGGTCACGGCACCAATGAAACTCGACTGGTCCGCCCCTGAACATGCCTGGGGATGGAACCAGGGTCCACAGCCAACGAGCTGAAACCCCAAACTGTTGACTCATCGTCTTTAAGGCGTCATGGAGTGAGGTGTACTCATGCAGCCATCCCTGCTGACATCTGTACCTGACTGGCTCGCCCTTGCACTTGCCCAGGGATGGAACCAGGGTCTACAGCCGGCTAACTAAAAGCCTGAGCTGTCAACTCGTCGTCCAGAGTGGCTTTTTAAAGCGTCCCTCCTGGCATCAGTTACACATGCAACTATGTTCAAGTGGACGGGGGTGGGGGGTGGGGGGTGGGGGATGGAGGGGTTGGGGGTGGGGGTGGCTTTCTGGCAGTGATCCACTAGGACGTCAGTTTGTCATGGCAGAAAAGAGCTGTGATTGCAGAACAAAGCCTCATAAAAGTCAGCGTAAGACAACTGGCCTGAAATATTGGACGCGCCGGGCTTCTTTTTCATCCTTTTATTAGCAGTTCCTGTTGTCGTCCCGGAGGGCAAAGTGCTGTTTAATCAACTCAGCTTTGGATGCACTTCAGAGGAAAGCGACGGGGTGACGGCGAGCGACGCCGCTGCCAAAATAAAAGTACGCCAGAGATATAAGTTAAATAAGCGACAGGCAGACGCATTCATTATTTGGCTCTTTTATCTGCTCTCATTCATGTCGCTCCTCTGCAGCTCTCCTGGCTGCAGCATCGCAGTAAGACCAAAGACCAAAGACCAAAAAAAAGTGTTGGTTACCACAGCAACAGCACTCCATACTCTACCTACCAGCACCACTAAACACATCCGACACAAAAACTCTGCCTTGCAAAGCAGGTAAAGACGGGCTTTTTGGAATGAGAACACTATGCTGCTTAGTTATCACTCTCCATTTCATAGGAGCAGATCCTTTCACATGTTCAAGGATACCATCTTTATCCTTCATGATAGTTGCTGCTCGGACTGGTCAAGCAGCCAAAGTTGATTGCCGTTTCTCCACCTTCTGCACCTTTTAGGACATCCCTTTTTTTCACTTTCACTTTTCTTTTGGTGACGAACTAGAACGGCAGTGACGTGGTCCTTCCTCAGGATAGCGACGCGCTGCTACTCGGGGTGATTAAAACGTTTCTCGTTCAGAAAAAAATGTGTCGTGGACGCTAGGCCTGGAACATAAATAATAATAAATGAAATAATTCATCACACAATAAATGAAAATGAACTCGGTCATTTTGCCAGCCTCAATATATTGCCATGTGCATGTGTGTCTGTTTTCCACGTCTCCTGCCTCCAAACAGGCAGGAAGAGAGTTCACTCTGTGCATTGCTTTCAGCACCTTGGAGCGTTTGTTCCATAGAACAACGGCATGAACGACGTGAGACCTTTTGTTAGTCACAAAATCTCTTTGTCTCGGTGGGTGGAGGCGGGGCTGCTAGCATACACACAGAAGAGTGTAACGCAGTAGAAATTAAATTAGCAGATTGCAATATATTGTCAAATATTTTGTATATTTTTTCATGGTACTTTTCTCAAAAGTAATGTCATGACACCCCTAGCGACTACGTATTTTTCCGTCGTGCAAGCGTAAGTACTTCTCGTTATCTTTTTGCACAGTAGTGTGGAACCTTAGTTAGCAGCCTTCATTCGTTCCAGAAAGTCCGACCGAAACGGACACTAACTGAATCTATTTTTCCCATGAGAAGACATGTAAATCCAATTATTCTGTTCCAGAAAACCAAACACTTTAACAGAAAACACATAAGCTCCTCACACTTGGCCTGTCTCCCTCCCTCTGTAACTGGGTGTTTAACTTTCTCACAGGCAGACCCCAGTCAGTCAGAGTCCACAATCGCACATCCAGCTCAAGAATTGTGAGCACTGGGACCCCACAGGGGTGTGTGCTGAGTCCACTCCTCTACACGCTCTTCACCTACGATTGCGTGGCCTCCCAGAACAACACCAGCATCATTAAATTTGCGGATGACACTACAGTCATCGGACTGATCACTGGTGGTGTTGAAACGTCATACAGAAGAGAGGTGGCGGACCTCATAGCTTGGTGTCGTGATAACAATCTCCTTCTCAATACAGATAAGACTAAAGAGATGATCATTGACCCAAGAACAAGGGAAAAGGAGCCGCATAGACCCCTGTTTATTGATGAGACTGAGGTGGAGAGGGTGAAAACCTTCAAGTTCCTTGGCACACACATCAGTGAGGACCTCACCTGGTCTCACAACACCCAACAAATTCTGAAGAAGTCCCAAAGGAGACTGTACTTCCTGAGAAGACTGAGGAAATTTGGCATGTCCACCACAATCCTGAGTTGCTTCTACAGATGCACTATCGAAAGTGTCCTTACCGCCTCCATCACTGTTTGGTACGGTAACTGTACAACACGTGATAGGAAGGCACTCCAGCGGGTGATCAAGACCTCACAGAACATTGTTGGGGCAGCCCTCCCCTCACTGCAAGACATTTATAAAACTAGAGTCCTACGAAGAACACACAACCTCATCAAGGACAGCACACATCCACAACACTCATTATTCACACTCCTACCGTCAGGCAGACGCTACAGGAGTTTGAAGTCCAGGACCACAAGGCTGGCAAACAGCTTTTACCCACAGGCCATCAGGCTCCTCAACGAAGCACTCGCACACGCCGCACGCAACACACGCACACACTCATAGCACTTTATTTATTTATTTATTTGTATTATTTACTTGTATTAATGTCTCTTCTGTTGTTGTTGCTTAATTTATTGGTATATATGTTTATGTGTTTATGTTTCTTATGTTCTTATTCTTTCATTTGTTTTCTTTCTTTTCTTGGGAGAATGAACAGAATAAGATTTTCATTGCATAGTATAACTGCTGTTGTACTATGCACATGACAATAAAACTCTCTTGAATCTCTTGAATCTTGAATTTTTACAGTTTTACAATCACAGATTAACATGCAGAAAACAATTGGAAATGCATATAAATACATATAAATGACAAATGAATGTACATTCAAGGTTACTTTTACCTTCACTGAAGATGTGATTTTTGATGTGAGTGCCCCCAAAGACACAATGTGACAGCAAGATACCACACAGGCATCACCTTCCTGTTTAGCCTTGAGTTATTTCTTGAATTCTATTGTGTTTCTCACCCCAATAACCCAAAATGAAGCCAAAGAAAGTTTCAAGCGCCAGAATTTTGTTATAGAAGGTGAAAAACGCTATTGGATTGAATTGAATTTCCTCGTCCGTGTTGTGGCTCGCTGCTTTGGGAACACTCACATCAAGAACCACGTCTTCACCGAAGGTAAAAGTAACCTCAAATGCTCACTTATCCCTTTCATTGGTCATTTATATGCATTTAGAATTGTTTTATTCAGGTAAAACATTTTTCGAGTCAACATCATAAATAGTCTACGTTGCTGACTTCCAGAGCAAGCTAGCTTCTAGCTTCTTTGTTAGTGCTAGTGTGTTGATAACACCACAAGACTGTATTGTACGCTAACTGCGTTAATGACTGCGTCACAACTGGACGTATGATTTTTTGGTCATGTGATATTTGCCGTTCCCCGATTCGCAGCGTTTTTGTTTGTTTGTTTGTGGACAATGTATTTGCGGTGACCATGAAGGATGTTAGATCTCGACGCTCATGGAAGATGTGTAAAATGTCTGAACGTGTGTGGGCCTCAATTACGTATGCGGGGTGCGACGCACGTACAACAAAATTGACAGTTTGCCCAAACCTTGACACCAGCAAAACATACGAAAGACACACATTGGCCGTACGGACGACGTACGGACGACGTACGAACTGCGTACGTTTGTCTTGCAACTCGAAAAAAACACATAGACCGACCGTAGGAGTCCGTACGGCCGGTTGTGACCCAGGCTTAACCGAGGTATTAATCATTTGTGGGAGTGCGTCCTTACCACTAAACCAGCGATGAATCTGTGACAGTGACTTCCTTCATTAAACCATTTGCTGGATATCCCATTAAGACTTTCCCAGAGTCCTCGTTTAGACCAGACATATGTAATTCTTTGCTAGCAGTCATGTAGCCTGCCGGGCGGCTCCTCTGTGTTTCTGTTAGAACTCCTCGGGGACAAACCAGCGCAAATAAACCCAAGGAGTTGGGAAGGGGCTGACAGACAAACGTAAACACGTTCCAGACTGGAGCAAAAGTAGGGATGTCCAATGCCATCAGATGACGAATCTTTTAATTGTCCGATATTGGAATAAAAATGAGATTGTGGTTTTTATCGGTATGGGTTTTTCTGTGCATGAGTGCTAGCTCGGTATGTCTGCAGTCTGGAAAGACTTACAAGGTTACTTACACTAGTTAACTGTTGGACATGTGACACATTAATTAGCCTCTGTCACACTAAGCACGAATCAACGCAAATCAAGCACAACTGAAGAAAGGACTGAAAAAGTTCAAAATTCACGGCACATTTGGGTGAGGATTTGAAATTATTTACAAAAATAATGGTGTGATGTACCAGTGGCCAGTGATGGTGCTTGGCTCCTTTTTTCCTTGGTGGCATGACATGCTGTGAAGCCAGCGGAGTTTAGCTTGGCGCCTTTTTTTCTTGGCGGCATGACGTAGTGTCCTGGTGGCAGAGTTAAGCTTGGCTCCTTTTTTCCTTGGCGGCATGATGTGGGTTAAGTTTGGCACTTTTTTTGCTTGGTGGCATGACGTGATGTGTGTGCGGCAAAATTAAGCTTGGCTCCCATTTTTTCCTTGGCAGCATGCCGTGATGTGCCAGCGGCCAGTGGTGGTGCTTGGCTCCTTTTTTTTCTTGGTGGCATGACGTGATGCGTTGACGGTGCGGTTAAGCTTGGCGCCTTTATTCCTTGGCAGCATGACGTGATGTGCCGGCGGCGGAATTAAACTTATCTCCTTTTTTCCTTGCCAGGAAGACGTGATGAGTTACGATTGGTTCTTTTTTTCTTTTGATATGATATGATATGATATGATACGATACGATGCGATGCGATGCGATGCGATGCGATGCGATGCGATGCGATGCGATGCGATGCGATGCGATGCGATGCGCCGGCAGCCACTGGTGGGGTTACCTTGGCTCCTGTTCTGCTTGGGGGTATGAAGTGATGTGATTAAGGCGATGCTTCATAGTGACGTTGTGCTGCCTGCGTTTTTTTGTGATTAGAATGTTTGGAATGCTGTAGGACTTTTTTTCCAATGCACTTCGGATGTCCAGGAATAAACCAGGAATTTTCATTCCGACAGTATTCTGGCTCATTCCACCTCTAATGTGACGAGGGTACAACGTTGAGTTGGCAGTCTTTTGGCAGGCTTTTCAGTTTATTCAGCAGACCTAGCTTTGAGCCCCGGGGCAGAATGACGGGCTGGCAGAACCAGGAAGGTTCAAGACCTTCATACCCGATTTAAGGAACGTTGGAATGGAGGCATCTAATCGCTCCATTGCCATACCAACGTCCCTCGGGATGACCTTATGACCCGAAGAAGGCTCGGGTTCAAGGCCTGACCAATAAACCTTCATTATCTCTACCTCCTTTCTTCATGGAGGCATGTCGAGTGTGTGAGGAATGTCTCCGCACGGGGAAAACAAATAAAACCTGCACCGGCCGACCTTCTTCTCTAGAGGTCTGCAACTCGTCTGGCTTGGTTCTGCTGGCCGTGGTGTCAAACAGACGGAGCCGGTGGCAGCTTTAAAGGACTGTTCTGGTGGCGCTCAGAGCAAGGACCCGCTCCCATCTGGCTCCAACTAAGACGGCGTTCGTCCTTTGGAGCGGCACCGTGACGTGAGCTCATCACTCGCGAGAAGAAAAGACGCTGCTAACACAACCGAGGATGTTAGCATCGTTGCTCGGGGCGTGTCCCAAATATGTCTCTAATCAGCGCATCTCGTCAAAAACAAACATGGCTCATCAGTGGAATCCGCCAGAATAAAAGGAGATGTTTGTAATCAGTCCATAACGATCATCAAGATCACACACTCACACACACACACACACACACACACACACACACACACGCTAAGTGTAACATGTGGGACAAGATGGAACTTTCACGTCAGTGGACATGTAGAACAGATGTTACATTAAATATAATCATGTCCCGACTATGATTAATGCAGCTCAGTGTGTGTGTGTGTGTGTGTGTGTATGTGTTTTGGGGGGGGGGGGGGATGCTGACACTTGAATGATGGATGAGTGGAGGCTTGAAACTCTTCCCCAAAGTCTCATGCTGCCATCCTTTGCTGCCACGGCGACGTGGTAGCGACCCACTCAGCTTGCGTGGGTGGAGCTAATCCTCCACTTGGCCCTCTGAGTGACATCGGATGCTCATCGTTTATTAGCATTCTTCTTCGGCGCCCCCTCAAGCGCAGTGGAGGGGCTTTGGGGTGTCTGCAGGACTCCATGTAGGTCCAAATGCAAAGCAGAGCCTATTGTTGAGGAGCAAGTCTGCCTGCTGAGTGCCACTCAAGCGCTACAAAGTCTTCCTCGCAAAGTGTTTGCATTCCCATTTGGACTGGTCAGCCCCCCCATCACGTAACATTCTTGGCGGGCGCCGCCGGAGGAGCCCTGTTTACTGGGGGGGCGAGGGCCAGTCGTGGCTGTGCTTTCAAATAGCCTTTTTAGCATGTTAGCTTAGCATCTTTTAGATGCTGTTTACGACAGACAGTCACTGGAGGACATCATTTTTTAAAAAGTCATACTTTTACGAGGATGAAACAACATATAAAAATAAAGTTGTATATTTTTGAGCACTGAGTGGGACTTTTCAAGAAAAAAAGGTTAAGTCTTACAAGTATAAAGTCCTTTATTTTTTTTAGAAAAAAAATCACAAAGTCCTGACAATAAAAATCCTATACAATTTAGATAAAAGTTGCAGTTTTACAAGAATAAAAATTTAGATTTAAGTCACATTTTTCAAGAAAAATGCAATCTTACAAGAATTAAAGTTCTTTATTTTTGAAAAAATTTATTTTTGGAAAAAAATTGTTGCAAAATTCTACGAGTAAACATCATATTTTTTTCCCCAAAAATGAAATTGCATATTTAAAGAAATAATATTATATTTTTGAAAATTAAGTCAAAATTTTCAAGAAAACATAGGTTTACTGACAATATAAAGTCCTATGTTTTTGGATAAAAGTCACACTTTTATGACACTAAAACTGCATATTTTCAAGAAAAAGGTGAAAAATTTAATTGAATTTTTCAAGAAATAATAAGTAATTTTACAAGAATAAAGTCCTTTATTTTTTAGATAAAAGTCATGCTTTTACGGGAATAAAACTGCATATTTTCAATAAAAAAGTTGTATATTTTTGAGAATTAAGTTGGATTTCTCAAGAAAAAAATAACTACAAGAAAGAAGTCTTTTATATTTTTGAAAAAAAAGTCCCACATTTATGACAATAGAAATCTTATGTTTTATAGCTACATGTACTTTTACGAGAATAAAACTGCATATTTTCAAGAAAAATGTATACATTTTTGGAGAATTAAGTCAAATTTTTCAGAAAAAATGTAATCTTACAAGAATTAAAGTCCTTTATTTTTTAGAAAACATGTTGTATTTTTTTTAGAAAATTCTTGAAAAATTCTGACATTGAGAAGCATATTTTTTTTAAAAATAATAAAATAGCATACAAATCCTACATTTTTTCGATAAAAGTCACACTTCAACGGGAATAAAACTGCATATTGTAAAGAAAAAAGTTGTATATTTTTGAGAATTAAGTCTGATTTCTCATGAAAAAAAAGTCCTCTAACAAGAATAAAGTCCTTTGTTTTGGAGAAAAACAAAGACATGAATTCATGAAAAAATTTTTAAGAATTAAATAGAATTTTGCAAGAAAAAATAAATAATTTTACAAGAATAAAAACCTTTATTTTTGAGAGGAAAAAAAGTTTTGTTTTTTGAGAAAAAAGTCATACATTTGTGAGAATAAAAATCCGATAAATTTTAGACAAAAGTCATACTTTTATCAACAAAAAATAAGTACTCAAACAAGAATAAAGTCCTTCATTTTTTTTAGAAAAAAAGGCATGAATTTCTGAGAACAAAAATTTTATTTTTAGATAGAAGTCGCAATCTTAAAAATAAGTAATTTTACAAGAATAAAGTTCTTTATTTAAAAAAAAAAATATGTGTGTACTTTTTTTTTTTAGAAAAGAGTCAAACATTTCTGACAATAAAAAAAAACATGTTTTTTAGATAAATGTCATACTTTTACAAAAATAAAACTGCACATTTTCAAGAAAAAAGTTTCGACAATTCAGTCAAATTTTTCAAGAAAAAAAGTCGTCTAACAAGAATAAAGTCCTTTATTTTGGACAAAACAAGTTGTATTTTTGGAGAAAATTGTTGGAATATTATGGGAGTAAATATCATATTTAAAAAATAAAATGCAATTGCATATTTTCAAGAAAAAATTGTACACTTTTTGAAAATTAAGTCGAATTTTTCTGGAAAAAATTATTAATTTTACAAGTCCTTTATTTTTTAGGGAAAAAAAGTTGTGTTTTTTGAGAAAAAAGTCATCCATTTGTGAGAATAAAAACCCTTTATTTTTCAGATAAAAGTCATACTTTTATCAACAAAAATAAAGTACTGGAACAAGAATAACGTCCTTCATTTTTTCTTTCATTTATGAGAATTCAAATCCTATATTTTTAGATACAAGTCATAATCTGACCAGAACAAAACTGCATCATTTCAAGAAAAAGTTTTACATTTTTTGTACAAAAAAGTCCTCCATTTATGAGAATACAAGTCCTATATTTTGTAGGTAGAAGTCATACTTTTATGAAACTAAAACTGCATAGTTTCAAGAATTTTTTGTTTTTTTTACATTTTTGAGAATTACGTTGGATTTCTCAAGAAAAAAAGTAAGTTCTCTAACAAGAATAAATTCTGTTATTTTTTAGAAAAAAGTCCTGCATTTATGGGAATTAAAATCCTAGATTTTTAGTCCCAAATCATAACCTCATGACAACAAAACTGCATAATTTCAAGAAAAAGTTGGACATTTTTTGAGAATTAAATGGAATTTTTCAAGAAAAAATAAGTAATTTTACAAAAAGAAAGGACTTACTTATTTTGGTTTTTTTTTGAGAAAACAAGTCATACATTTATGAGAATAGCTTTAGAATAACTTTAGATAAAAGTTATACTTTTATCAACAAAAAAATAAGTCCTCTAAGAATAAAGTCCTTTATTTATTTCTTTTTGGTGGTAGGGTGGTTCTCCTGAAGTTTGCTGGTTGGAACCTGCGTCTTCCCCTGCGCGTGTTGTGTGAGCTACGGAACCACCAGTTGCTCCGTGGGTGAATGTGCTGACCAGTCAACCAGTGAAAGCACATTTACCCGTCTTTTCTCCAACGTAGTCCACACCTGCACTTTCACCTTTGGTCTGTTCAGTGATTTTCCCGTGACGGACTCTTTAAAACATTTTTTTCTTAGAAAGTATTTTCCATGACAACCCGGGTTAATCACAGTGTAATCTTGCACAAGCGTTTTTATTTTCCCTGCCGACTCGCTGCCGGAGTTCACACAAGTGTCACGAGCGTTTTATTTTGAAACGACGGCTTCGTGCGTGCGCATGAAGAGCATGAAAAGGTGGTGTTTGTCCAGCAAACAACATCATTAATCACCCAACAACACTTGGGATGGGGGGGGCAAAGACCCCCCCCCCCCCATCACAATCCTGAGTCTCATTGGGAACCTCGAAAGGACAAAGCTGCACCACCCCACCCCTCCCCGCCCCCCACTGGAGCGCCATCCAGGCTCCCGGAATGTGATCGTTTAATTAGGAACCCTCAAGTGGGCTCATGGGAAGCCCCCCACCCAGCACCCCCCAAGTCTTTATTTTTAATTTCTGGTCCCCGTGGCACCCTGGGCCGTCCCATCAAGGGGGGAGGGGCGGGTGCCATGCTGCCAGAGGTTAGCGGGGCCAGCTGGTTCTCAGACAGCGTGAGTGCCAAGTCCAATAGGACCCTTGACGGGCCGCCATACCAGGACACATTTCCTGAATATTTGTCAACCCTGATGGACTCCACCGACAAGAAGGCTTGGACTCCTGGATGGAAATCTCAGCAAAGCCCAAAGTGCTTTTGGAAAAAATACATTTCCTAATATGGTCTCGTTCCTCCTGCCTTTATTTTCTCCTCCAGTTACAAGTTTCAACATCAACGCTACTTTGATCTCAGCGGGGTTGGAACGTCGCCTTTTAATGTGGTCTGCGGCGGGAGCGCACTCCAAGGGGAAAGTTGGATTTTTGGAAAAAAAAACAAAAAAAGAATCATACATTTATGACAATAGAAAACTATATTTTTGAGAAAAAAGTCGTAATTTTACGAGAATACATTTGGATATTTTCTAGAGAAAAATGTGTAATTTTAAAGCATTTTACAAGAACAAAGTCATTTATTATTCAGAAATAAAGTTGTATGATTTGAGGAAAATAGTTATACATTTATGAGAATAAAAATCCTACATTTTTGAAAAAAAGTTGTAATTTTACAAGAATACATTTGCATATTTTCAAGAAAAAAGTTATATATTTTGTTAAATTAATTCATAACTTTTTCAATACTTTTTTTTCAATAAAAAAGTCATAACCTCATGAGAATAAAGTCCTTTATGTTTGAGGAAACGGGATCTCGTTTTTCAGATAATATTATCATATTTTTGTGGAGAACAAAGTTGTAATCTTACGGGAATAAAATTGCATAATTTCAAGAAAAAAGTTGTATATTTTTGGGGGTTCAGTCAAATTATTTGAAAAAAATAATGTAAAAGAATAAACTAATTCATTTTTGAGAAAAAAAAATATTTTTGGAAAAAAAATCATATATTCATGACAATAAAAATCTTATCATTTTCAGAATTTTTTTTAAATTTTACAAGAATAAAACTGCATATTTTCTAAAAAATGTATTTACATTTTTTGAGGGGAAAAAAGTACTTTTTTTAAGTTGAGAAAAAGTTCATACATTTCTGAGAATAAAAATGCTATATTTTTGAGAAAAAAAGTTTTAAAAAAGTTGGACATTTTTGAGAGTTGATTTGAATTTTTTGGAGGGAAAAACTAAGTAGTCTTACAAGAATAAAGCCCTTTATTTTTCAGCAAAAAGTTTTTTGTTTTTTCTAAAGTTGTAAATTTATGAGAATAAAAATCCCATTTTTATGTATTTTCTAGAAAAAAAAAGTGGTAATTTTAAAAAAGAAACTTGACTCTGCGGTCGCTGATGCTGAAATAAATAAAAAGCATATTTCTCTACAAGTTTTTGTGGATGGTCAATCGAAAATCAAGTCCGTGAGGGTGCGTTTGTAACAGTGGTCATCCGGGCAGTCCAACCGCCCTGCACCCGGGGCTCAAACCGGCGACCGCGCATCCCCATTGCTAGCCATCAAGCTAAAAGCTGTCAGCTCATTGTCCAGCCCAGTCATGGTGTGACCTTTGCGGAGGCTCGTGTAGACATGTGACCTAACAAGGCACCTGTCAATCATCTCCCGCTGGGCTAGACTAATATAAGATATTTAAGAAGGCTAGCTTGGCTGATGGTCGTGGCATGGCACGACAGGGCAGGACTTTTACGTGGAAATATTTTATTTACGGCAACAAAGCAGACGTGAAGTGTGACAGCTGATGGATGCCGTGCTACTTTTACGTGTGTCTTCAAGGAGCCACACAGGCGGGGGGACAAACAGTTCCACTTCCTGCGTGAAAGCCTCCGGTGACAAAACCTGCCGTCAATAAGCTGAAAAACGATCGCAGCCGATCGGAAGTGGGCCGGCACGGCGTCCCGGCTAAGGAGAGAATGTGCTCCCGCTTTGTGTGCGCGTCGACACAAAGGCCGAGTGCAAAGCGCGAGCCGCACCGCCCTGCCGGCTCTCATTGTGCTGCTCTCAAACATGCGGCTTTGTGGCTGAGGGCCAGAGCATGTGTCAGGTGACAAAGATGAGCGCCGATAACGAGGCGTGGGCCTGTTGACTTTGTTGCTTTGTCTCCACCCATCCTCTCATGGCCGACGTGCTGCGTTCAAAAGCCCCGAGAATAATTCCTTTTGGCAGTGTAATATTACTATACAGTGGTACCTTGGTTAACGTCCTCTCCGTTTAGTGCTTTTTTTGGTTAACATCTAAAATGTTTGCTAAAATTCTGCCCTGGCTTGCGTTCGCTTGTGTTGTAAATGTTAGCAAAATTGTCGTGCTTTTCGTGGTTTAGTTTAATTATGTCAACACATTTATACTAAACAAAGTACAGTGGTGTTTGCACTTAAATGTTTCAGCTCATCAGACAAATTAAAATATTAGTCAATGACAACACAACTGAACACAAATTGCAGTTTTTTAAAAGAAACTGGATTAAAAAAAGTTATACTGTATGTCCCTGTGTGAAAAAGTGATTGCCCCCTAAAGCTAATAACTGGTTGGGCCCCCCTTAGCAGCAACAACTGCAATCAAGCGTTTGTGATAACTTGCAATGAGTCTCTTCCAGCGCCGGGGAGGAATTTTGGCCCACTCATCTTTGCAGAATTGTTGTCATTCAGCCACATTGGAGGCTTTTGCAGCATGAAGCGCCTTTTTAAGGTCATGCCACAGCATCTCAATAGGATTCAGGTCAGGACTTTGACTAGGCCACTCCAAAGTCTTCATTTTGTTTTTCTTCAGCCATTCAGAGGTGGACTTGCTGGTGTGTTTTGGATCATTGTCCTGCTGCAGAACCCAAGTTGGTTTCAGCTTGAGGTCACCAACAGATGGACGGACATTCTCCTTCAGCAGAATTCATGCTTCATTTATCACAGCAAGTCTTCCAGGTCCTGAAGCAGGAAAACAGTCCCAGACCATCACACTACCACCACCATATTTTACTGTTGGTATGATGTTCTTTTTCTGAAATGCGGCGTTACTTTCATGCCAGATGTAATGGGACACACACCTTCCAAAAAGTTTAACTTTTGTCTCGTCAGACCACAGAGTATTTTCCCAAAGGTCTTGGGGATCATCAAGATGTTTTCCTGCAAAATAGAGACGAGCCTTAATGTTCTTTTTGTTCAGAAGTGTTTTTGCCCAGTGTCTTTCTTATGGTGGAGTCATGAACACTGACCTTAACTGAGGCAAGTGAGGCCTGCAGTTCTTTGAATGTTGTTGTGGGGTCTTTTGTGACCTCTCGGATGTGTCGTCGCTGCACTCTTGGGGTCATTTTGGTTGGCCGGCCACTCCTGGGAAGGTTCACCACTGTTCCATGTTTTGGCCATTTGTGGATAATGGCTCTCACTGTGGTTTGCTGGAGTCCCAAATTAGAAATGGCTTTACAACCTTTTCCAGACTGATAGATCTCAATTAATCTCCTTAATAATAAAAAGTTTCATTTTAAAACTGCATTTTGTGTTCAGTTGTGTTGTCATTGACTAATATTTTAATTAGTTTGATGATCTGAAACATTTAAGTGTGACAAACATGCCAAAAAATAAGAAAGCAGGAAGGGGGCAAACCACTGTATGTAAATGTGACGGCAGTGGCGCCGTCATCGGCTGCGGTGCACACACATCCACACACGTAACAGTCTACATCAGGGGTCACCAACGTGGTGCCCGCGGGCACCAGGTAGCCCCCCACGACCACATGAGGTGCCCGCAAGCCTGCTTTTCATTCAGGTTTTCAGTTAATAATGAAAGAACAGTAGAAAGAAATGCATTCTGAAATACAACATGTGAGTTGTGGACACCAGCATTTTGTTCATGTTCTGGTAAAACAAGCATATTCGCTTTGTTTGGGTTTAAAATAAGCTCTGAAAATAAATGTTACAAAAATGAGTAGCTCTCGGCCATTTTCATTTTGTAAAAGTAGCTCTCACAAGCAAAAACCTTGGTGACCCCCGGTCTACATGGAGGGTGGCGCTCTGTGTTTCTGCCTGTCTCATTTTACATCCATAACACTCATTTCTGGTTCCAACAACAAAAGATAAATATTCAAACTTAGCGTAGCATGTTGGCGGCATGCCACTTCAATCAGAGCACACGTTAGCAGACACCTTACAGGGCATCCTCGCTGGCGCGCTTCCGCGACGTCACTGCCGCCAGCTGTTGTTTTTTTTTCTCATTTTCTATATTAAACAGCTTGTTTATTGCTTGTAGAATGTTGATATTTAATTTGATGTATTTTTAAAATGTTAGCAAATTGTGTTGTGTTATTTTGTTAATTGATGGTTCTGTGGCGTTTTTGCAACAAAACTAGGTAAATGTGATGTTACACGTTCAGTTCATTTGTCATTTCTCAGGACATTTGCATCATTTTCTGAAAGTAAAAAACTGTCATTTTTGTCTATGAAATGTGTTTTGTGCTAACATTTTTGGGTGTCTGGAATGGATTCATTGGATTTACATTATTTTCTATGGGAAAATTTGCTTTGGTTAGAGTCCGTTTTGGTTAGAGGATAAATAATGTTAACCAAGGCACCACTGTACTTATTTTCCCCATGTGTTGTTTAAATATACCCCTGGAGGGCCTTAAAGTACCCCAATGTCGGCAAATACGGTTTCCCTTTGGCAATGAGAACATGAGAAGCAAGGGTTTGACCGCGGCCTTTCTTTTATTTCTTAACTTTTTCACTGGAAAACAAAACTTCCAGTGATTTCCTCCTGCACTACTTGCTAGCTTGTGGCGTCTTAAAGTGGACAAGACGCTTCCTGCTTTGTTTGTTTGTGTGTTTCTTTTGGACTTTGATGGCACTGCCAGCCCCTCGGACGTGGAGTCGGCACAGAAACATTCGTGTGTTAGAATGCGAGACGACGCCAAGAGCTCCCGCTG
Source organism: Dunckerocampus dactyliophorus (assembly GCF_027744805.1). Lineage (NCBI taxonomy): Eukaryota > Metazoa > Chordata > Actinopteri > Syngnathiformes > Syngnathidae > Dunckerocampus > Dunckerocampus dactyliophorus. Next base: position 23,888,028 of record NC_072833.1, on the reverse strand, counting down.
CAGAGGAATCCCAAACAACAAAGAGCCGCTTGCTTTTGAGGGCATTTTTCCACTTTGGAAGCACAACTTTGCTCTTGATTGACTTAATGGGATAAATCATGTTTGCATTGGTCACGGCTATTATTTGCTTCATTATCAAGATGTCATGCAGTCTAATTCATGTCTGATGAAAGCTCTCAGAGGCTAAACAATGAAAAGCATCGCAATCTTTTCATCAGGAAATGAATTCTGGAATTTTTTTTCCAGACGAGTGGAAGCTGTTCCTGCTGCAAACTTGACACATTTTTTTCCCACCCCCTACCGTCCCAGTATATTAATGTCTCGTGTTTTATTTTGTTTTTTTTATTACTTCAGTATTTTATATACATTTGTAATAAAAAATGACTGTATTGTAAATAATTTTGTATTTTTTTGGGTGGAAACCATTCTTGCTGCAAAGACTGCACTTTTTGTATTTCTTACTGTTCTAGTGCTTTATTTTTTATGATATTTGATTGTATTTTGTAAAATTATTTCAGTATGTTATTATTTTACATTATTTTTATCAATGTTTTACATTTTTTTTATTATGTTGTGTTTTATTTTTAATTCTATTTATTTATTATTTTAATATTTCTTAATTAAAAAAATGTATTGTAAATAATTTTGTATTTTTCAGGGTAGAAGCTATTCTTGCTGCAAAAACTGCAGTACTTTACATTACTTTTATGTTATTTTAATTCAATTATTTAAATTATTATTGCAATATTTTATTATTTTATATAATTTTGTAAATCTTTTGAGCATTTTTTATTTTATCGTAAATCATTTTGTATTTTTGGGGGTGGAAGCCATTGTTACTGCAAAGACTGCACTTTTTTGTCACTTCTTACTGTCCCAGTATTTTATTTTATTTTTTTATTTTAATTGCATTTTAATTTGTACTTCTATTCATTTATTTTTTATGCCACTTAATCCTCACTAGGGTCATGGGTGTGTGCGGGAGCCTATCCCAGCTGAATTGGGTGGGAGGCGGGGTACACCTGGTGGCCAGCCAATCACAGGGCACATATAGACAAACAAGCATTCACATTCACATTCATACCTATGGACAATTTAGAGTCTCCAATGAAGCTAACATGCATGTTTTTGGAATGTGGGAGGAAACCGGAGTACCCGGAGAAAACCCACAAACCCACAAACGGGGAGAATATGCAAACTCCACGGAGATTCAAACCCAGATATATCTGTGAGGCCAACATGCTAACCACTAGGCCACCGTGTGGCCCCAGGCCGTAAGCCGTTGTAATTGTAATTCTATTTTATTCTATTAGTTACATTTTTTATATGTTTTGTTCGATTTTTTAAATTTTCATGTAAAAATTTGTGTTTTTTTATTTTAATGTTCATTTTGTAAATATTTTTGTAATATTTTTGTAATAGTTTATTTTTATCTTTAAAATAATTTTTAAATAATTATTTATTTATTTATTTATTAGATTTTTCCTCCCAATTATTATTGAATTCAATTATTTATTATATTTTTTTGTGGCAGTGCTTTTGCCCAGTAGTGCGACTGGCGGGTGGATGCTGACTCGCCGCAGACGTCTGATGAAATGCTGATGTTTGTTCTTCTTAAAGCGTCTTTGCATTGGCTTTGTAGTCAGGAGTCCGCCACGGCGTGCTTTCCAGCATGTGCTGGCTTGCATGCACTTAGCGTGTTGGAGACATGAGTGCCATCGTGGACTTATTAAGCAAAAAAAAAACATTTGTGTTTGAACACATGGAGCGAATGACAAAACACAGTAATGTGATCAGAGCACATGTGCACCTCCAGTGTACTGAAAACGGTCTCCATGGAAACAATATAGAGTTTCTTTGTGTGTGAAAGAAAACACTGTGGCTTCTTTTCAATGCAGCCGCACAAAGAAAAGCCATCATTTTGGACTAAACATATCACAAAGCAGAAGGAGGAAGGCAGGAAGGAAGGAAGGAAGACCCCACCCTGGCTCTACCTGAGTCCTCATTGAGAGAAAGTGTGCACGGCAGGATATTGTTACGATTAAAAAGAGAATAAGCGGACTCAGCGGTGCCAGCAAGCTGCAATTAAACGTGAATGGCGTTATTGTGGCGGTGGTCTGAGGCGGCAACCTGGAAGAAAGCGCTTCTACTCACGGAAGACAGGAGAAGACGTGGACAGATTTTCACTTTGAGAAAAAGTTTGGGAATAAGTGAACTCATTCAATCCCAGCCATTTTTCAAAAATCAACCCCTTCAGTACCGGCCATTTTAGACGATTTTGACAGATTTTTCAAGGCACGCAACAAAATCTGTGTGTTGTATGGCTATATAAACATGGAATCTACCAAAAGAAAGATTAGACTCTCATCTTTCATCAGTAAAAAAAGTGTGTTTGTCCCTTTTTCCGTTCATTCTTTACAATTTTCATATTTGGAACTAAACCGTGAGTGTGCACGCGTGCGTGCGCGCATGTGTGCGTGTGCATGCGTCAAAATTTCCCGACAATGCGTAACCTTCTGCAGGCTACACTCCCTCCACGCACTCTCACGTCCTCCTTGCTGCCGAGTGTGTTAATACATGCAAAAGATCCATGGCGAGCTCTTATGAAACTCACTTCTGCCACTTTGTGGCCTTTTTTATGGCTTAAAACTGCTTGAAAAGTGACCTCTTTTATTGTGCACTTTCATCATCCCCCCCTTTTTGCCTCTTGTGCAAAAAAAACATAAAAGACATATAAATATGTCTTTGGTATTGAATGTGTTAATAACAGTAATCATTTTCATAAGCTATTTTCATGCTGTAGTGGCTCATTGTGGCCTCCAGAGGCACACTAGAGTAAACGCCACGGTCTTATTGTACAATAGCGCCATCTATCATTAGCCTCATTAGCATCATCTGAACCCTTTAGGACCTGGTGTTATTTTATTTTGTCAACTCCGATGGACTCCAGGAACAAGAAGGTTTGGACTCCTGGATGGAAATCTGAGCAAACCCCAAATTTTGAAAAAATAAGTTTCCTAATATGGTCTCATTGCTCCTACCTTTTTTTAAAAATTCCATTTAAAAGTTTCAACTTGAACGCTCCTTTGATCACAGCCGAGTTGGAACGTGTCCTTTTAATGTGGTCTGCAGTGGGAACGCACTGGAATGGGGCCCTTTTGAGAAAACAAGTTGTATTATTTGAAAATAAAGTCATATATTTATGGGAGTAAAAGTCGTATATTTTTCGGGAAAAAAATTTTAGAAGGTAATTTTACAAGAATAAAATTGTCTATTTTCAGAAAAAAAAGTGTATTTTTTTAGTATTAAGTCAGAGTTTTTGAGGAAAAAAAGCACTTTTACAAGAATAAAGCAATTTTATTTTTGAGAAAAAAGTTGTATGTTTTGATTAAAAAGTCATACATTTATGAGAATAGAAATTCTATATTTTAAGATGTTATCACAACAATAAAATTATATATTTTCAAGTAAAAAGTGGTTTAATTTGAGAATTAAAAATAATGATGGATTTGCATTTTGTAGCCGCACGGTGGCCTAGCGGTTAGCATGTTGGCCACACAGTCAGGAGATCGGGAAGACCTGGGTTCGAATCTCTGCTTGGGCATCTCCGTGTGGAGTTTTGCATGTTCTCCCCGTGTGTGTGTGGGTTTTCTCCGGGTACTGCGGTTTCCTCCCACACCCAAAAATACGCATGTTAGGTTCATTCTAAATTGTCCATAGGTATGTGAGCGTGTATATGTGCAATGCGGTTGGCTGGCGACCAGTTCAGGGTGTCCAGGGAGTCAGCTGGGATAAGTAATTTTATTTTTAAGAATTAAGTGGAATTTTTTGACGCGGGGTGCCCAAAGTGTGGTCTGGGGGCATGCAAAAATTGCATGCAAGCTGTACATTTTGCCTGTTTTATCACATATTTATAAATTATTAACGACTAATGGTCTATTTCGGGGAAATGAAATAAAAATGTCACACCACTGTTTGCCTCCTCCCTGATTTATTATGTTTTTGCATGTTTGTCACACTTTAATCTTTCAGATCATCTAACAAATTTAAACATTAGTCAATGACAACATAACTGAACACAAAATGAAGTTTTTAAATGAAACTTTTTATTATTAAGGGAGAAAAAAAATCCAACCTGCATGGCCTTGTGTGAAAAAGTGATTGCCGCCCCCTTTAAAACATAACTTAACTGAGATTAATTGAGATCTATCAGTGTGGAAAAGCTTTTTAAGCCGTTTCTAAAGCTTTGGGACTCCAGCAAACCACAGCGAGAGCCATTATCCACAAATGGCAAAAACATGGAACAGTGGTGAACCTTCCCAGTGGCCAGCCAATCAAAATGACCCCAAGAGCGACGACTCATCCAAGAGGTCACAAAAGACCCCACAACAACATCCAAAGAACTGCAGGCCTCACTTGCCTCAGTTAAGGTCAGAGTTCATGACTCCACCATAAGAAAGACACTGGGCAAGACCAAAAGAGTCCCAGGACCAAAACCACTGCTGAACAAAAAGAATAAATGATGTAAACGCACTGGACACTTCATTAGGTACACAATCTAAAGCGATCCAAGTCACGAAATGTGTCAAAGGAGAGTAATCACTTCAACAATATGTTTATTACTGTGAAAGTATTTTTGCAGTAGTGCAGTGTAATATGTTGCCCCTGTAGACGAGGTATTAAGGATGTAGGATGTAAACCTCGCAGGTGTAGAATACGTGCTCGTCAGTGTTCCTTTTGAGGAGAAATCTCAGGAATCCAAATATTCACCTCCAGACCGGTCCCACCCTTCCGAGGCGAATCCCGCCTGGTGTAAACAGGAAAGCCTTGTGAACGGACCTGGAGCGAGGCCATTTTTGACACGCCGGCCCAAAACGAAGAGGACGTCGGTCGGCGTGTTTATAGTCTGCTGTTCCTGCGTGCGTCTGAACCTCACGTCTGCGTGTGGCGGGGGGAACGTCGTCTGGAAGGACTTGCGTGGTGGTTTCCGTTGAAGATGCTGACTTTGACGGTTGGGCTCGTGATTTAGCTCTAAGCGTGGTTTTGGAGGCCAATAAAAAGTGTGATCAGATGTCCGCGCTGGGAAGACAGCAAGGATGTGAAGCTGGAACAGCGTGGTGGGATTCCCTATCGTTCATGCAAGGTAACACAATTCCAGCAGCAGGAGGCTCCACGCTACACGCTCCACCACAAAGAAGGCGCGCCGGCAATCCCAATCACGGAATGCCATCATTTGACGGCACGTTTGCTTACTTTTAATGTTCCTGTGATTAGCTGAGGAAATGGATGATTATTATTTGGGCCAAATATTTAATGTTCCCATTATTTGAGCGTGCGCATAAACAAGTGCGTCATTGCCAAAACCACCACGCGTACAATAACACTCCACCTTTTCCCACAGTGAGGCCCAGATGGGAGGGAACACACACACACACACACACACACACACACACACAGACCACCAGTGTAGGACACACACCTGAACACTTCCAATGTTTTTTATTGCATATACTGACAGTTACCTGGTAGTCGGAAGAAGGGTCATTATCATACAGGGTGTCCCAAGGCTGGACGCATGGGCAAAAAAAGTAACTTTTATGTCATAAATTTGAAAACAAAATAAAATAAAATAAATATATAATATAAATACATTATACATTATTTTAAAGAAATGCATTTATCATTTAATTTAAATTAATTAATGAAATATATTACTTTAAATTAATTATGCAATGTATGTGTTTTTTTTTTAATTAATTATGAATTAACTTTTATAATAATCATGTATGCATATTATTTTTCTGGACTTTAGAGACAAGAGTGACCCACAGTTGAGAACCACTGTTCTAGGGAAGAGTTTTCTTGCCTGCACCGTACCTTTTGCATCTCTCAGATGACTTTGTTAATTCTAATGATCATGTATATTTACTTGGGCAAACCCCAACTCCATGATGGATTTGTCATCATTATCAGTCATTTTCTTTCATTTGCCTGCGGTTGTCGTCCACAAACATAAATCTTCGCGGGCTAAGGGGTTAATTCTCGCTGGCAGCAATGATCACCACTAAAAGTTCAAGACCTGACTCCATGGATGTCACATGTCTGAAACGCTCCCTCATGCTCGGGGATGATCGCCGCCCGCGCGTCCACGCTCAGCAGAAAGCGCCGTCGTTGCTCACGGGGACTCCGGCACGACATCTGTTTCTCGGCGCTTTGTGGCGCACATGTGGTCTCTTAACCTTAACAAAGACGTCTTCATGTGGTTCAGCATTTATTTTCCCAGCCGGCAAAGCTGCGCATTGGTGCCATATTTCCTAATCAAACCAAAATGCTTGAAAAGCGCTCGTCTGATGTGAGGGGAAACCACATGAAGATCCATCTGAAGCTCTTTTTAATTTCTTGAGCAAACTCAGGTGGAACTCAGCAGCGCTGGAGACGCCAGCGGAGCCACGCCGTCTCTCCCGTCGGTGGATTAACGAGCACGCCTCAGCCGGAATGCAGCCTCTGAGACTACACCAGTGTGATGCTGTATAGCTGTAACAGTGGTCACTCACGCAATTCACGATTCCCACTAAATGAGAGTGGGGCAGCGCTAGCTGTCGAGCTAAAAGCCACAGCTGTCACCTCGTCGTCCAGCGCAGCTCTTAAGTTGTGCCAGACCAGCGTGTTGTTGTATAGCTGTAGCGGTGGTCCCTCGTACAATTCGGCCCTGTACCCGCTGGGGCTCAGTCCTACGATTCCCACTAAGTGAGAGATGAGCAGCGCTAGTCGTCCAGCTAAAAGCTCAAAGTGTCAACTTGTCATCAAGTGTGGCTCTTAAGGTGTCAAGGAGTGAGGTTTACTAACAGACTTTCGCACTGCCTCGCCATCCGTTGCACTCACCCCCTAAACCTCAAACGGTGGTCACCTGCTAAATTCGGCCTTGCACTTACCGGGGCTCAAACCCTCGTTCTCTTACTCCCACTAAATGAAAGTTGAGCAGCACTAGCGGGCGAGCTAAAACCCCAAACTCGTCATCCAGTTCAACTCTTCAGGTGAGGTTTCCCAACAGACATTTGCACATCCTCACCAGCTAACCATCCATTAAACTCATCCCCCTAAACCTTATTTTCATCTGGGTCACGGCACCAATGTAAGGGTGGTCACCCATGCAATCTGGCCCTACATTCACCGGGGATCGAACCCGGGTTTGGTGATTCCCACTAAATGAGATTTAGCGGACGAGCTAAAACCCCAAGCTCACCGTCTTCAGGCGTCAGGGAGTGAGGCTTACCAACACACTTTCACACACCCACACCAACTGGCCATCCACTACAAACCTCGCCACACCAACTAGCCATCCGTTAAACTCATCCCCCTAAACCTTATTTTCATCTGGGACACGGCACCAATGTAAGGGTGGTCACCCATGCAATCTGGCCCTGCATTCGCTGGGGTTCGAACCTTGGTTCTCTGATTGCCACTAAATGAGAGTTGGGCAGCGCTAGCCGAAGAGCTAAAACCCCAAGCTTGTCGTCCAGCACAGCTCTTAAAGTGTCAGGGAGTGAGGTTTACCAACAGACTTTTGCACATTCTCACCAGCTGGCCATCTGTTACACCCCCCAACCCCCTAAATCTGAAATGGCCCGAAATCTCAAACAATCCTGCCCTGCACCTGTTGTGGCTTGAATACGGGTGCGCCTATTCCCACTTACACTCACCCCACTAAACCTTACTTTCAGGTGGGTCACGGCACCAACATAAGGGTGGTCCAGTACACCCACCCCCCTAAATTCCAAACAGCGGTCACCCGCACAATCTGACCCTGCATCCACCAGGGATTGAACCCCAGTCTTCTGATACCCACTAAATGAGAGTTAAATAGAGCTAGCCAACGAGCTAAACCTTGACCTCAGCATTCAGGACCGCTCTTAAGGCGTCAGGGAGTGGAGTTTACCAATGGACGAATGCGCTCATTCTGTATTCTCTATGCTATCTACGAGACGTGGCCCTTGATCACAGCAATTTCATCATGCCAGCATCTTAAATAACAAGTCAAGTTTCTTCCTCTAGCGCCAATTCATGACAGAAGGTATCTCAAGGCACCTGACATACATTAAGGAGAACTAACTGAACTCCACATAAGCAAGCGACAGAGTTAAGGAAAAACTCCCTCGAGTGAAGAAACCTTGAACAGAGCCCAGCCTCTGTGGGGAGGCCATCTGTCTTGACCGGTTGGGTTGAGTTAGAGGGACAAAGCAGAGGGACAGAGGCTTGATAGAGAAAGAAAACAGGATAAAGGGGTTGAGCGACCGGGGGAGGGACGAGACAAGTGACACATCTTGACAAGTGTGTGTGTGTGTGCTTAAGTTGTGACTTGATGGGCGACATTTCCTCCAGCCGGCCTGCTATTTACAGAGTTGCTGTAATGACTCAACTGCTGATACCAATCTGCACGTTCTGGCCCACAGCCAGTCTGCGTCTGCGAGTTGAGTCCACGGCGTGACCGCCGCATGAGAGTGCTTGAATCACTGCGGTGATGTTTTGCAGCCATAAAGAGATGACGTTCAGTAAGTGGACTCATTAGGACAGCAACACTTGGGGGTCACATGACAGCAAGGAATGACTCCCCGGGAATGCTATGCAGGGTGACATCTGCAAACCATAACTGCGACCCTTTCAATGTCAAACTAAGAGTCCCGCTTTGCTCTCATCTTGCTGACTCATCCTGAATGTTGAACCTGAATTATCCCTCCGTATTTACGCTCAACCAGGAAGTCTTCATCACAGCCAGAAGTGAGGCCCGGTCCAGACGCCAAAGCAGCCTGAGGACACCAAACTGTGGCCAGGAAGGCTTAAACGGCTTAAACAGGCAAGTTTGTTTATAGCAACACTGCCGATAACATCGCAAGGCCGCCATGTTGTTTGGATACCTTGGCGAAGGAGGCGGGGCTCCAATGAGCAACATGGAGAATGCTAACAAAAAGTACACGTTCCTAGAAATGTTCAGGGTGTGACTAATAGCTGGCAAAACGATCACCCTCATTTAACTCTTATGTAATGAAAGGTGGCGGTAACAAAAGCAAAAGTACAAGCAAGCATGTGTGCAAAGACGGGCACGATTGACACTGGAGTTTAGATGCAGCGTTTAATTGTCTTCAAAACTGTAATGACAGCAAGTAAACTCAACACATTAAGCCATTACAAACACAAATAAAGTGCTCTGTGCTTATTAAATCACACTTTGGCAAATTAGGCATTAATATCAATTAGGGACGCTCCGATCGATCGGCCACCAATCAATATTGGTCGAGTTCAGTAAAAAACATGTGATCGGCGTATAAACGATAAACGCCTTTCAAAGACCATCACCCTACATGTCTGCTGTGTCACGTAGGGTTGCCAACAAAATGTCTGGTATTGAGCTTGCCGCAGACTACTCCTTAGGTTTCCAAAGTGGGGTACGCCAATTGTCATAGGGGGTACGTGAATAAAATGAAAAACAATTAGTACCTAACACTCTCAATTACGAGTGCGCCTGAAAGCCTCACGGCGCAAAGAGAACGGCGCAGAAATGAGACAGAGCGTGAAGTTGTTCATTGCTCTGTGTGCATCACATGAACAAATAAGTCATTTTGATGATTATTTTGTGCATAGAGAGTGTTCAATCTTCAATATTTCATTTATATTGGTGTTCCAATCCCCAAATGGCGCAGCAGTGTAAAGTTTTCACTGTGAGTGGGGCATTATCGTTGGTTGTATGTATTTTTGCATTTGGGATACTGCTTTATCATGATTATTAAACTTCCCAATTGGTATTAAATGAATATACAGACTTAAAGGCATAGTTTCCACAGTTTTCCACAGCATTTCAGTTGAGCTTCAGCTTCCAAAAAGCTCCTGTCTTCATTCTAAATTTAGGTTTTCTGACCTTTTCAAAGCATTTCAGTTTTGCTCCAGCTTTTCAGCATTCACACGCAATGTGTGCTGACATTGCGTCATCTAGTTAACCTTGACTTCGAGTCCTATATCACGGAAATTAATTTGTCAGGGTCCGGTCTGGAAACAATTAACCACTATAAATGAGGGACGACTGTGCGTCTCATACTCTTGCAAGCAATCTTTTCCAGAGGTGAAAAACCAAAAACAAAGTGGAAGTGCATTATCAAAACTGGAAGCACATTTTAGCGATAATCCATCTATCCATCCATTTTCTATGCCGCTTATCCTCATTCGGGTCGCGGGGGAATGCTGGAGTCTATCTCAGCTGACTTCGGGCGAGAGGCGGGGTACACCCTGGACTGGTCGCCAGCCAATCACAGGGCACATATAGACAAACAACCATTCACACTCACATTCATACCTATGGACAATTTAGAGTCGCCAGTTTACATGCAATCCCTATGTGAGACATGAACACATACGCCTTTCTCTTTTCTGTGCGTGTTGTTATGTTTGTTAACGTGACGTGCATATTAACAAAGCTACAGTGACATTATTATTAACATGTTACGCCGATCAAACTACAAATGCACAAAATAGTGTAAGTATTCCATGTTATCATGAATGTACCTGCTACTACATGCTCACACAATGGATAGAAAGCCATAAACCTTTTTGGAGGTGTTTTAATAGCGGCCTGCGTAGGCAGCATAGGTGTATCACATTGCGTGCACTACTGAGCTGTCGCTTTTTATCTGTTTTAATATCTTTAAAAAGCGGAAAAGAGAAAGACATATGTGTTCATGTCTCACATAAGGATTGTGGTTGATGGGCAAAATTTAAAAAAAAGTGCAGTTTTCCTTTAAAGTCAAAACACTAAGCACTAAATGCCCTATTCAGGTTTAAGCCCTAAAAATGTTGTTGAACAAAAATAAACGTTGTGTGTATTGTGGTAAATAATAAATACGGTACATATATGCAATAATAAATATATCATGTTTGGTTGAAAAAACGAATTAGTATAATTGGCAGTACTTTATAGTTGGTATGAAATATTGATTGACCAGTCCGGGGTGCACCCCGCCCCTTGCCCAAGGTCAGATGGGATAGACTCCAGCTTACCTGTTACCCGAATGAGGACAACGATGGGTCTTAATCCAGCATAGTCCAGTGTACAAGTGGACAAAGCGGTCCTGTGTGACTCAGAGTTGGCGTCGCAAAATCTCGGCTCCAGTCCAAAGCCGGCGGGCCGCTCACGGTCAGACTTCACCTCAGCTTCCTCCCTCATTTCCTGCTCTGCTGCCAGTTGTGTGCGACATGTAATTGCCGTGCACTTTTCCCCTTTTTCCCTCTGGGGTGCACGGGGACTCATCGGCACTGAACCCAAACGGTCCTAATGGTGGCGGTCCATCTAAATGAACCTCAACCTCAATCCTCGGGAGTGTCAGTGTTTATGTCTGGTGCCCAGTAAGTAAACTCTTACGATGTCTATCAGCGTCTCGCCACCAGGAGACTTCTCTTTGCAGCAATTTGACGTCATTAAGCCTGCCAGTGACATGAAATGTGTGCAAACCACATAAAAATACGTAAAGAAATATGTTCATTATTGAGGAGGAGTATGACCTAATTCCTGTGTGGGAGGTGGATGACATGGACACCACATTCCAGCACGCTTGCTGCCAGAGGGGATTCACTGACACTCAGCACTGCAAGAACGTTGGTTCTTTGCCAACTTTCTTATGCATTAAATATAAGTGATGGGAGCATTTCAACTGCAACCAATATGTCAACAACAAGCAGGTGACAGTTATTGAAAGTGACCAACCCATCTAGGAATGATTGACAGGTATTCCAGCCAATGACTATGCAAGAAGGCGGGTCCTAAACAAGGAAATGGAAGACTATTTGTGTTTAAGCTGTTTTTTTTTCAATCGCTTAAACCAGGGGTGTCAAACTCGTGCCATGGAGGGCCGAGACACTGCAGGTTTTATCTCCAACCAGTTTCTCCAGCAGGTGATTTAATGGATGAGGTCCTTCCCTCAAATTGAAGGTGCTGATCATTAAAATCACCTGCTTTAGTAACTGGCTGGTAAAAAAACCTGCAGCGTCTCGGCCCTCCATGGAACGAGTTTGACACCCCTGGCTTAAACCCTGGGCCACGTCTCTTGAAAGACGGTATCCAAAAGAAATCCCAAGTTTTCTCCTTCTTCTGCAAAACGGATCGTTTTTAGTGAGAGCACAGTGAGTGCTCCTCTCGCTATTAGAAAATCTTTGCAGTTTTTCTCTCTGTGAAACACAAGCCAGCAACTGCAGAAACAAGGTATGAAAAAGCACACGAACACGCTGTGTTTGCTCAAAAACGTTTCAGCCCTTGTTATTTTCATGTTTGTGAGTATCTACGTGTGGAAAGCACTTCAACAGAGGTCACAAATGTTCCTCACATATTCTCTATTGCAGCGCCGTATCTATCTCTGATGTAAACAAAAGCTGTTGGACTCAAAAATGGCACCCACCCCCCCAATTATTGATGTGCAAAACCATTGAGGACAGAAAATAATTAAACATGTATTTATAAATTGTAATTGTAACAAATACAGTAATCTCTCATTTACTGTACGTCGGTTAATTGGTACCAATTTCCACAAAGTAGGATTCAATATTAATAAACAGGATATTTTTGTAGTTAGAGCATAGAAAACCTGTTTATGTCTTTCTAAACACAGGTTTTAACATTATAAGGGCCCTGTAGACATGAAATAACACCTTATCGTCACTTTTACGCTCTATTATTCTTTGTTTATGTCACATAGCGTAGGCAACGGGTTCACTGCAGGGACAAAAGACGGCTGTCTAGCATAGCAAGCTAACGAGCTAACTAGTTAGCCTCTCCAATTTATTTATTCTAAAATTAAGAAAGTGCTTCAAACAGTGTGGGGAAGAAGATGGACATAGAAGACAAAAACTTACCACTTCCACACAGAATGAGAGGAGAACCATTGTTTCACTCGATTTCAGCCATGGCATGTCAGCTCGGCTGTGCTGACTCAGTAGCCAGTCTCTGTGCAGTCAGAAAGGCAATGTAATCTAACGTCATGTCTCATAACATTACTGATGCTTAGTGACCACAACAGTCATAGTAGCCATAGTCAAGCCCAAAACAGCCATCATTTATGAATTATTTTTTGAAAACCGCGATATAGTGAGGGAGCGATATTGGAACCGCGATATAGCGAGTGATGACTGTCTACATAGTGATGTAAGTGCAACTAAAGATGGAACATGAAATTCAATTTTTGTCTAATAGAAATAAAATTCCATATAGCGATTAGCATTAGCCATTTACATGGTGACGACACAAACTACAGTCAGTTACCTCGGGGTCCAAGAATTTGTCCCGTGTCGAGCATTTTAGTAGAACAGGGGTGGCCATTACGTCGATCGTGAGCTAGATCGCCAAGGTAGTTTGGGTCGATCGAGTAAATGTCACTTTGTAGTTGTCATATGACATCAGTCAGCTGACATTAAGTTTCCCTCCTGATTGGCGCTTGCTCTCCCGCAGCGTTTCAAGCTACACAAGGTCTTTATGATTGTGATTATGGATGAACTAACTCTGCGGTAAGATGTCTTATATCTATAACTAAACTTATCTGTTCACTTGTAGCGGCTAGCTACGTAGAAAAAAAGTGTATTGTTGACTGGCTTTGCTTGGCGTCATGAACTCTCCTACAGAAATCAGTGTTTTTTACACGTTGGCTTCTTAAACTATTATTTCATGATGAAATTAAAAATGTGCCCATTGGTGAAACCTTTTCAATTTGTTGCCTTAACTTTGGCTGCATTGTCTTCTGCATCATCATTTTAAATTATTGTATATGGCTAATGTTTGCTAGCAAATGCTAACTGGATGTAATACATGAAGTGTGTGCCCTAATGAACGTTACATGGCTAATGTGACTGACATATTAGCAGTACTCACTCACTAGTACACAACTATTTAGGACTTATGTGGAATGATCTTTATTTCCATATTGAAGTGAATTATGATAGCAACTACACTAGGTCCCCAACTTACGAACATCCGACATGCGAACTTTCGGTGATACGAACACAAGCCAACTGGTCTATTTTTTCATGTATTTTGCCTTTTAGTACTGTAACTCCATATTTATACTGCTACATGCTTGACCAGTAGAGGGCACTGTGACACTGCTAATGGGACCAACAGACGCTGGGGAGAGAAAGCTAAATGGAAAGCTAAATTGTAGCTGTATGATGCAACCCGGACAGAGTGTGTGATTAAAGTTTATGAAGAGTTAATAGGCCTGCTTAATTCTACACCACCCACAGAACACTACCTCTTTTAGAAGAGTCTAACGACAACGACGATTTGTCCTTTTTATCAATATCTCCTCCTCCAACTCCACCACAACGACGTATGCTCGACCACTCCTCTTCAAAGGTAAATAACATTTATCATTACGTATTATTATATCATTTTTATTATTGTTTTTTTCATTAATTATCCTCGTTTAATATTACTACTGCATCCAAACTCATATTTACATACATACACATATACTGTATATGTATACACGTACATGTAGTCCCTATATCATTGGTAATACTACCTTTTCCCCTACTTAAGAACAATTCTACTTAAGAACGGTCGTCTGGAACCAATTGGGTTCGTTAGTTGGGACTTAGTGTATTTTGATTACCTGTAAACTTTGAAAATGTGAAATATGAAATACTAATCATGAATATTTACAATAGAATTTCAGAGTTTACTGGTTACATTTTGTGTATGTGATATGTTTTATAGAAAGAGGTAGATCATTTTGACATTTACTTGCATGCTGACAAAGTGCGTGCACTCCTGATATACATGTATAACCTACATAAATGCCTACTTATATTTTTGGTTAAATAAATATAGTAAATATACATACTTTCTATATTTATAGTAGTAGGTAGATCTTTGGGACTTGGTCATTTTAAAAATAGCTCGCAGTCTGAAAAAGTGTGAGCAGCCCTGTAATAGATGGTACTGTACAAATGGGGTACCCCTGTTTCAGTCAGTGTACGTTGTTATTCTGTCAGGTTACTGAAGTGGTTCCCATTGAACAGAGCCACCACCAGTCTGACTTGTAACCCAAATAATACTTCCGACCCCAGCGAGAATGCAAACAAATCCAAGAGCAGGAACCATAGAACGGAGAAAGGAGGGAAAGCAGCGCTGACAGATGTGATATGAAGGCCCGCATCAGCAGAACCTCGTCAGGCCGCACTTCCTCCTGCCGCCGACCTCAGGTGACCCCCCTCTCCTCTCAGCGGGATCCATGAGAACGTGTTCCGAGCCTGCATCAGCGCTCGGAGCGGCGATGAGGGACTTACCGCACACCACAACAGGTTACGGCTAGTTGAGAAGGAAAGAAAACTCCTTTTGTTGAGTTTGTGTGTCCGACATGCTGAATGACTTTTCTCACCAGCGCCAGTTCTCCCTCCCACGCTGCATCACACCTCTCTTCCCGCCATCACCAGGTTTTGGACTGTCTACCCGCACAACAGACTGCATATGATGGCAACTTTCATGGGAATAGATAGAAAAAAATAAATATACTTGTAGATGGGTAGATACGACAGACTGATGGACCGATAATACATATGGTTGGACAGATACAACAGATCTATGGATAGATAGTACAGACCGCTGGATAGAGAGTACAGACATATGGCTCGATAGTAGAGGCCTATGAATATATAATACAGACAGATGGACAGACACCACAGATCTATGGATAGATAGTACAGACAGATGGACAGTTAGTAAAGACAGGTGGTTCGATAGTACAGTCATCGGATAGCTAGTACAGACAGATGCGCAGAAACTACAGCTCTATGGATAGATAGTACAGACAGATGGCTTGATAAAACAGACATCGGATAGCTAGTACAGACAGATGGACAGATACTACAGATCTATAGATAGATAGTAGAAACAGATGGATAGATAGTACAGACTTATGGATAGATACTATAGACAGATGGGCAGATACTACACACAGATGGACACAGTACAGACTGATGGACAGATACGAGGGTCTAGTGTCACTGGACACGCATTCTACAAGACAAGACCATACATGAGATTGGGTCCACGAGACAAGATTTCTGGTGACATTATGACTTTTTGCTCTCTGTTTCCACTTTTTCTGGGTTTTTGTGTACTTTATTTCTGCAATGAGCCATGTTTCACAGATGGCCCCTGGGCCACACTTTGGACACCCATGCATGTTTGGCAAGCCAGACTGGCTTGGTTTCACCAGGAAGGCAAGGTGTTGCTAGGCGATGGAGGAGTGTGTCCAAGCTCTGCCTTCTTGGTTTTGTCGCTGTAAGGGTTGGGCTGCATTGGGACGGGGTTTCTGCAGCTTTCAGACTGGCATCAAACTGCATAGTGGTACTTACGTACAATCGGAGGTGCATGCAGCAGATACTTCATGCAAGACAGAAACACTTCCTGACTTTCACTTTTAAAGAGCACCCCTACGTGCTAAATATAGCGACTATGTCACTAAATTGTCAACATGGATCTCTTCTCCATATGAGGTGTGTTGAAGTGAAGCTTTTCATGTGAGCTTTTAACAGTGTAAATAGAACCGCTCGGTGATTAAAGGTTCAGACAAGTATCTGACAAATCTTACGTAACTCTGATCAAATGTAGAATTACTCCAGCTTCTGGTTGGACATTAAAAAGGGCGACAGCTGTTCAACTTCAATGGAAAAAACAGCTGCATGTCACTAACTGACGCTCACACTGGGAACACCGAGGTAGGTTGGATTGCAAGGTGTGTATAAAGCACTTAATGTGTGCTTCCAATAATGCCTTGCACAGTGCCACTTCCATATTATACTGTATTATCATTCATAATAGCGATGCCATAGTTCACAGTCTGATTGACTTCTGGCTTCCCTGTTCTCACGATACAGCTTTTCTCCAAACGACAAATCTCGTCACATTTTAATCTCTCACCCCTAACAGATACTATAGACAGATGGATAGATAGTACAGACAGATGGACAAATACTATAGACAGATATAGGGAATCAAACATCTTTCCCTCCTCTGTTGTTCAATTCCTGATCCCACTTTGGTGTTCCCAGCTCTGTCTCAGAACCTGCAGGCTTCAGCACAAGGTGATTGAAACCATGTGAGATGAAGCAAGTTCTGGAATCAGTTTTCCATATGAGCTAACCTCCAAAACCTCACATGACAAAAGTCTGGAGAGGACCAAGCGCTCCCTGCGGCCCGCCCAAGCAAAGCACCAAAAACTGGACCACAGCAGGTGGCTGGAAGACAATACCATCACTTCATTAAATGTCACCTGACTCTGGGGTCAGTTAGAATGGCAACGCCGGCCCCCAGCTGCCTCTGCAGGCGTGACCATGGAACGTCAGACGCTTTCGTACCGTGTCATGACGTGCTCCAGGAACGTGGCCGCCAGCTTTCTAGGAGTTTGCCAGCTGAGCGAAACGCTGCAAGATTTCCCAAGCGCAGAGCTGGCGTTGCCTCAGATGGGATATCCATCCCGCATAAACATCAGCGCACGTGCTCACACATGTGTCTGCCACGATGATATTGGACAACGCGCACGCCAAACTTTTATTTGTTTTGGGTGTAGACTCTGAAACCATGGTACCGGTCCACATGTGACGCCAGGACACTGTCTCTCTGGCTTTACTTCAATTTGACTTTATTGAACTGAACATCAGGAGCAGGTTTAGGGTCCCGCTACATGAAAGAAAGACAACATGAGCAAGCATTTTGGACACAGTAGGGAAGGAAAAACTTCCTTCTCACAGTTAGAAACACAGAACACAACCATTGCCGGGTGGACATCTGCCTCGACCAATTACCTTGAGAGAGGCTGAGACAGTTAGGCCCTTTCCACACTGAAACGTTCCTGGGATTTTTTTTTTTTTTAATTTGCGTCCACACTGTGTCGGATTAGTAAAGAGTTCCATCAAGACGGGAACATATTACTGGGTGAAAACAATGTAATACATAAGGAAGACCTACGTATGGCGCTTTGGACAGACACACAGACACAACCCCTTGACACCAAAACTATAAAAGAAGAAAAAACACACGTGCATTATGTCCATCATCTTCCGCTTTCAAAGGCTTGTCTAGACTGACGACGAAGTGGAATTACTTCTTTGAGTCATTTTGGAGTATAAGACAAAACATATCAGGAGAATGTCGACTGGCGTGAGCCATGCCAGTCCAAGTATTGAGATATTTTGTCGGCTTGTCACTTCTGGTCACATGACGGCGACGGGGTGGTGACGTTATCCTTTTCAGGGCACTCAGAACACCGTTTCTGTGTGGACGAAAGGCTGAAACGGTAAAATACTTTGCCATTTTGACCTGAAAATGTTTCCATGTGGGTCGCCCCTTAGTAACATATGCTTAATCAAAAAGGAAGGTTTTGAAGTATAGAGAGGTGGTCTTCAAACTTCAAATTGTACAAGGCTACGTACGCCCTCTCATTGTGCTTTCAGAGGTGCTTTCGGAGCTGTTGGAAATTATTGCCAGACTGTTGATACCCAATCTTGTACCCTCTGCGTGGCTCATGTGCCACACAGGTACCAAATGCTAGGTGCTAATATAGCTAATCATGATTTGGCTTTACCTTTGGTCAGCTGGGGTAGGCCCCAACCCTGCCATAAAGCAGGAACAGTATAGGCAGTATAAATAGAGTTGGCTGCAATTTAGCAACAGAGGATGACGCGTTGAAAGACCGCGATCATGACGTGATGTTGCGGCTTGCATGACTTCACCCGGCCTGCGACGACTCCGAAAGCGACGGCGTCATCATCATCAGTCACGCTCGCTTTGAATCCGTCAAACTTGTCAAGCGGATTTCTTTGACCGCCAGCGTCAAGATGCAAGGCGCTCCCGGTGGTGCTGACATCATGGCGGCTGATTGGAAGAGGGAGTGTGTTGTCGATGCTCTGAGAGGAAGCTGCGTTAAGAGGAAAGACTCGCCCTATCAGAGGAAAACGATGGGAAGTGGCCGATTAGCGCCTTGGAGATAGGGGCGGAGAGATTTGGCCTCAAATGTGGTCCTCACGCACATCACGTGCACGACTTGTAGATGTACCAGATATGCCGTCACAGGAACATGAAGCCTCGCTCGCACCATCACGCTCCATTAACACCTCAGCAACATTAAACAAATAAAATATACTCTCTTTACCCTCTGGAGTCCAGGGGACTTCTTAGTATTTTTACCTACTTTTGTGTTTACATGCATCCCTCGTTTATGGTGGTTAATTGGTTCCAGACCCGAGCGTCATAAGTGAATTCCACAAAGTTATAAATAGAATATTTTCATAGTTAGCGCACAGAAAACTGTTTACCACCTTCCAAATACAGTTTGAAACATTCTTAGAGCCCTCTAGAACAGGGGTGTCTAAACCTTTTACAGCGAGGGCCACATAGTGAAAAATGAAAGGATGCAACTTTACCACTTTGATATTTTGTAAAGCGGCACATGTAGGTATGCTAACAAGTTATATATATTTCAAGAAAAAAACGCATCTCAGCTTTGTCATGTAGGTGAAAAAGCAAATGATTAGTATTCGCTCTTCTTTTTCTTATTTTTGCTGTTGTTTCCTTCTTTTCAAATAATCTTGGTAAATATTCCTGTCATGATATTATGACTTTATTTCCTTAATATTTTGACTTTATTCCCAAAAAATTAAATAAACGTTTTCCACAACTCAATTTTCCAAAAATTACAACTTCATTTTGTTTGTTTAGTTTTGTTTACTTTACTTTAAAGAAAGTAACATATTTTTATTTAATATTTCAACTTTATGCTGCTAAAATAACAGGGTTTTTCTTCCTTTATTCTTGTCAAATTTGGACTTTTTTTCTTGTTAGAATATTACTTTTTCTCTTTACCTGTTGGCTTTCTTGTCATAAAATTACAGCTGTTTTTTTTTTTTTTTGCTGTTTTTTCAAATTTTCCTACTATTAGAAAAATATATAGATACTTTATTCATCTCCAAGAGAAACTCACATTTCCAGCAGCTCTACAAAAACTTCTTTCTTTGTGTAAATTTTCTTCTTGTAATATTATTGCATTAGTGCATTTTGTTTGAGGAAACCATTTCATTGGAGGAGCCTAAGAAGCATAGAAAATGATGGATGGCGCTGCAATGCTGCCTCTGTTCACCAGAGGGAGCCAGAGCGTTGCTCAGACGCAATGCCTTATGGGAAAACTTTAAAATGTTGGGTTTTTTTCATTTTCAACTCATATTGGGACATGTTTGTATATTTATCAGGCACACCTTTTGAGTGTTAGGTTGCTATGTGATGAATTTAGTGTTGGTAGTAAAGTGTTCTCAGTAAGATGACACCATGAGTCAGACTTTTATGTTGTTATACTGGTATATATACCGACCTCCTGTGATTTCTAACAGGTTGACAAGTTCTTTGTGAATGAAATGACTCATGAGCAGCACAGTATTTAAACAGTGAGTAGTAGTTCTGGAGTAAAGGAGATGTCTCGCAGTTTAAGGTTTAGGTTTAAGAAAAAGGAAAGAAGTAGCGGTTTATACACTGGAATTTTCAGTACATGTCAAGACAGCATCTTTGAATGTGTCTTCTGAATGCCTTATATTTGTGTTTTCTTCATTTAGTTGTGTTTATGCTTGAAAATGCTTCATTTAGGCCAAAAAATGTGCTTGAATATGCATATGTTTTTACTAATAGGCCATGTTAAACCACAAATCAGTGATGATTTATTGATATACAGTCAAACCTGTCTATAGCGGCCACTAAAGGGAAATGGCAAAAGTGGCCGCTATGGGCAGGTGGCTGTTATAGACAGGTTGGTGGCCATTTTGAATTTGTGCGCGCACATATTAACATGTCTGTGATTAGAAGCTTGTTGTGTTTGCAGATACATATAATTATACTGTTACATGTTGACCAGTAGAGGGCACTGTGGGACTGCGGATAAAAGTTGTAAAGATCAACTAGGCTTGTTATTCTACACTACCCACAGAACAAAGCTGTGCTACTATATATACGGCAGAGTGTCATTACAGCTTTAGTTCATCAGGAAGTGACGGGAAGTGACGGTGGGCGTCCCGAGCAGGACAGCTAGGCTGAGTGCTAGCTGTGAGTTTGGAGAGAGTTGGGAAGTGTGTTTATGTTGGCGTGGATGTAAAGTCCTGCAGTGTTCTCCGCTGTTAATAAAGCCATTAAAGTGCATCGGCGACGTGAGTCTCTCCTTCCCCACAACAAGCGGCATTACAGTATTGACCAGTGCACATTGTCTCACACCAGGAAATAAACGGTGTCACTGTCTGCAACAAGCTCCAAAGAAGATGGCTTTTTTTATGTGGAACAACTGACAGTTTGTGTGGATCTTGTGAATGATTGTGACTGAGCTAGGACTCAGTAATTAAAGTCTACACACGACGGCTTCATTGATTAAAAAACGAAACTTTTTTGTGCATGAAGCTTCTGCTTGAGTCGGTATTTTGGCCGCTATATGCAGTCAGATATTGACCAAGGGAGACAAAATGGGTGGCCGCTGGCCGCGTTAGACAGGTGACTGCTATACACAGGGTCTATAACGTAAATTTTCTGCGGGGGATTTGTCAGTGGCCGCTATAGGCAGGTGGCCGTTATATACAGGTGGCTGCTAAGACAGGTTTGACTATAGTTTGAAAAACTTTGATAGAGTGAAGCTGTGAAATTGGTAGTTTTTTATATCCAGTCCAACCTCACGTGTGTGACTGTACAGTCATTGTTTTCATTTTGACACAAAATGAATTTACACAAATCACCCAAAAACCTAACATCAGGACAGGGAAAATTCTGATTTTTTTTTTTTTTAAAGAAAAAAATGTCTGACGTTTAATGAAGCTCTTTTTATTACTACTTATTCCAAAACCCACATACATATTTAGCAAACAACAACAAAAAATGGAGTGAACAACAGTTCATGCTTTGATTGATGGATGAAGAGCTTTGTGCAGTCATACTTGTACTTCACTGCCTGTTTACTCTTGCCTTCAAAGCGGGTGCCTTCCTGTACCGTAAGAGAAAAAGAGAAGGTTATTGATCATAAATCTGGTTTTACTTGACCACTTGACCCATTTTTACCATTTAAAGACTCATATGCAGTTTGGAGTCTGCACTTCCACGCTGGAAGTGAAAGGGGGCGCCTGTGCGGGTGCATCATCCTGCTACGCCACCTTTTATGCTGCGTAGACAAGGTCGTGGTCTGAGAGTTAACACTGCTTGTAGCTAATACAGATCAACGCTTCCCATCCAAACATGGCTGATGATGTTACAGTTGTTATGTCCTGTACGGCTGCTTTTCATGAATTCTCTTTTGATTTTTTTTTTTGCTGTCAATTCACCACATGTGCAGAGGAACCCCACCGGGGCCGCACATTCACAGTGACGTTGCTCAGCTGATGTTTCCTCTCTCATCTCGGAGCTATTTCAAGATGAACCAGGAGGGTTGGGGGGGATGGAGGGGGTCCACGTTTCCTGACGCTCCAAACACAGCAAACAAGCTCTCCTAACAGGCCTGAAGTCAGCTCGCTACAAAGTCAACAAACATGGCTTCCACATCCAAACAAGTGTGTAAATGAGTGTGTGCATGAAGACGTCACTGTGTCATGAGCCTCACACACACACACACACACACACACACACGCACAGGAAGCGCGAGGGCTGTGAGTCTGAGCACTAATCGTCCTTAATTGTGCGCTGCGAGTGAAAGCGTGTGCGGGCAAGACTGCAGGAGGAGGTTAAGAAAACAAACAAGCAGCAATAGGAAGGGGAAAAGGCCAATTTCCACCTCCAAATATGAATGTCATCAAGACAGATTAGTGCCTTTTGATGGCGTGATGCGTTTGTGGGCTGAGCAGCTCGCAGAAATGAAGGAAAGAGCAGGGTAGCAGACCTACCATTAAGGCAAAGCAGGCAATTGTCTTGGGCCCCCAACCAGTAGGGGGCCACCACAGCCAGCAGCACCCCCAACTATATTCATGTATAATTATGTCAGCATACTAAAGAAACAAATAACAGAACAAAACCCTCCCCCACACTACAATGGACTGTTCCATGAAGACGAAAGACTGAACAATCAGGAATTTATGTGGGCCAGTCCAGTAGGTGGCGGTAACTCGCCTTTGTGAGAAGCTAAGTGTAAAGCTACTTAAAACAAAACGAACTTACCAGAGCGGGGCTGAGAAGAGGAAACGGCGAGAAAAAATGTCAACGAGCCGGCACTAACTACCACCCGCTGTGAGCCCAGTTCTGGTCGGCCACCGGATGATGCGGAGTTTGGTGCTGCGACACCTCACCTTTGAGTGAAGTCCAGTGAGACGTTACAGCAACAAGTAGGACTTTCTTTCTTTGACATTTATGGAATGAAAAACATGGACGCCAATATGGGTGGACTTCAACGAGGACATGAGCATCCACATTATGTATCTGCACAAACCTCCATCTTACTTCTGGAAATAGGGAGACAGCAATAGTTGGATTAATGAAATGGTAATTATTGAAACTATTATTTTTGTATTATTATTTAAACAAGCATATTTTGAAGCTCTCCACACTTCAGTTGCTTCACAGTATTCATGTCTAAATGGCACACACATGAACACCCCCCCTCTGCCTTTCAACACAAACTCTCCGTGTTTCTGTCTCTCTATCTCACACACATAAACATAAGTCATCTTTGCAAACAACTGATTTCTCCCCCCTGTGTATAGTTATGACTGTTGGCATACTGTATATTGTTTCGTATGACGTCTGGGTTGTTTTTGTTCAAAAATAAATATCTGGCATTTTGACACACACTGGTTTTATATCTGAAACTTGAATCTCTCATTTTGTTCAACCCATATTAATTTCGCCTTTAAGGCTGCCTTTCCTGCTCTTTTTGTGTTAAAAGAACATATGACGAGGGCCCCTGGCTATGTGCGCCTTAGCCCCCAAAATTGCCAAGTCCGCCACTGGGAAAGAGGCAACTCTCGACTCTTTACTGGGAATCTTATCTTGGTAGATTACAAGCAATAATTTGTACACAGTCGTCCCTCGAATATCGCTCCCTCGCGCTATTGATTACCATCATTTCTGGGGTATAAGCCGCTGCTTTTTCATCACACTTTGAACCCTGCGATTTACACAGTGATGTGGCTAATACAGTCGTGTGCAAAGGTTTGGGCACCCCTGACAATTTCCATCACTTCATGAATAAATCAGTGGATATCTTGAGCTGTTATTTTATTTTCATAGATCACATAGCTGATGGACACAGTGGTATAGGCTGATCAGGAGAGCGAGCTCTGTCCTGGACGGTCCTCTGGACTCCATGGAGGAAGTGGGGGAGAGAAGGATGTTGGCTAAGCTGACATCCATCATGGACAACACCTCTCACCCGCTACATGACACTGTTGTTTCCCTGGGCAGCTCCTTCAGCAGCAGACTCTTACACCCACGGTGTAAGAAGGAGAGGTTCCGCAGGTCCTTCATACCGACCGCTGTCAGGCTCTACAACACCTGCACCACCTGAACCATGTTGTAGTCACTATGCATTCTTTACACTGTACTCTTTACTTGCGTATCTTGCTTGCTTGCTGCTGTAACAAGTTAATTTCCCTGCTGTGGGATAAATAAAGTACATACACGTTTACACGTATTTCAGAAGCGAAACAAGGTTTATTTGATTAACACAAGATGTGCAATATGCATCAAAACAAAATTAGACGGGCACCCCAGTCATTTTGTTGATTTGATTACCTCTATCTGCCCAGCACTGGTTAACTGGAAAACAAAATGGGTTTTGTGAGCTCATTAAGCCTTGAATTTCATAGGTAGATGCACCCAATCATCTGCTCAAAGGTGTTTAAGGTGGCCAGTAGCAAGTTGGTTTTCTCTTTCAATCTCCGGTGATGACAACACGGGGTCCTCAACACAGCTGTCAAATCACCTGAAAATGAAGATTGCTCAACATCACCGTTTACATGAAGGCTACTAAAAGCTATCTCAGAGAGCTCAGCTATCAGCTTCCACTGTGAGGACCGTAATGGAGAAATGGAAGACCACAAACACAGTTATTGTTAAGGCCAGAAGTGGTAGGCCAGCAAAAATACCAGAGACAAGTTAGAAGGTACTGAAGCACTGCCGGTATTTTTAAATTGCTATTTATAGAGTCGTACCTTCGCATTCGAGTGTCCCAAGTAACGAGTGTTTGGGTTTTTTTCAGATGCAAGCCATCTCTCGGCTGATTTTTTGCTTTGAGTTACGAGCTAAAATTTGGGCACGAGCAGCTGGTTAACGGCAGGCATAGCCAAGGACAGCTATAGTATTTGGGGGCTTATGTCAATGTGACCATGGCTGAAGTGCTAGCTAGTCATCAACACATCATCGACACATCAGTAAAACATACGTACATTATAGAGATCTCATTTTTTATTTAGCTCATTTATTATTTATTATGTAAAACTATGACAGGGACAACATCAAATTAAGAGCACTAAATAAATACAGAGCCTCCATCCACCAGTACGAGCCTGGACTTGTTTTTCAGAGAGGTTGTGTACTGAACAAATATGCACATTAGCACTCAATAAGGTCATCAAATTTTACATTTATGCATTCCCACATAGTATCAGCATTTGGAACCACATATGAGGTGAAAGAAAAAATGTAAAAATACAGTATAGTAGTCTATCTGTGCAGCGTGGGACAAAGTTAGAAGGTGCGTTTGAGAATAAGTGCGTGAAATGTGCGTGTCTCTTGCGATTTTCCCCATTTTTGCACGTAGCCAGCACGTACGAGCACGTACGTCGGGATGTAACCTTTAGTGGCTGTAGGTTAAATACCTGTGCTCACTGTAGTCCGGAAATTATGCTAATTAATAATTGATAGATGTTTTGTGGTGGACTATGGCCTATTATTAGTCAAAACATATTGAAATACAAGTCAGATGTAGTATTCTTGTCACTAGGCGTCAGTAATGTTACATTGATGAGGCATGAGGCTATTTTACATTACCTTAACACTGCATGTAGTCAGCCATGGCATGGCTTCCACATGGATAGTGAAAAAAGTTCACCTCCCATTCCGTGTGGAAGTGGTACTTTTTTTGTCTTCTTACTCTGTCCTTCTTCCCCACTCCGTTTGAAACACTTTTTTAAAGTTACAACAAATAAAGTTGACACTAACTAGTTAGCTCGGTAGCTTGCAGTCATCTCTGACAATATGTCCTCATGACTCACTGATCATGTTTTTTCCTCAAGGGCTGAAATTTTGTACTTTGTTTGCCGGTTCTTGGATGCTTCATAGTTGTGTCCTGAAATGCGCAAGTTTGTTTGGCTACAGAAGCACTCGCTTCTACAGTCCGCACTTTGGGGGTTGCATACTGAAAAATCAAAGGATACAGGGGCCCGCTTTGATATTTTCATATCTTGTTTTGTAAAAAGGCTAAAGAAGTTAGTTAGTGGTGTCCAAGTTTCAGCTTTTTCTCTTTTCATTGTGCCTTTTTGCCTTATTTTTTCCAATTTTTCCAATGTTTTTTGGTTTGATTTTCTTTTTTAAGTTATGGATTTGTGTGTCATCGGGCCCAAATGCAATCATTAAGACCAACGGAATGTTCTGGTCTATGGAAAGCATGCTGCATCATCAGTCTTCTGTATTGTTCACGTTTATTGCTCATTTTGGTGTCGTGTGGGGCATTTAATCAGGCAGAGGACCACTTAGTCGATTAGAAATAGCTGGCGGAGCACCTCCATTTGATAACACTGCAACAGCCAAGGAGCAAAGTGCTTTATGAATAAAGTGTAGTCATGTTCACTTGAGTAATAGCGCTGCCATTGTTGGGTTTTATGTGCCGTGTGTGCGTTTGTATGGCTAATCCACTCATGTCTGTCTTTTTTTTTTTCAAGTGACGAAGTCTTCAGCCACGGATCAGCTGACCACGCTGATCGTTTTGGTGTAAACAAGGCAAAAACAAACAAACTTTGGGGTTGTTGGCGGATCACCACACTTTGAGAAACACTTTACGTTGTGAATTCCTGGTATACAGTGGAAAAAACTAACACGCCCATAAAAATGTCTGTTTTTGACATATTATGCTACTATGTCGAGGTGATGCCATGCGCCATGCCGGCTCGCTCCATCCCCTCCAAACCCTCCAGCTTGACATTGACGTCTCTGATTTTTGTACGTCTCCGATTTTGGACATGTACAATAAAGTGACGGTTGTAATTATTAGATTAAATTCAAGTATAACGTTGATGTGAATAAAAATCTTTCTTTTTTTTTAGGTACAACATTGTAACTTTACAAGAATAAGTTTGTATTTTTATTTTTTAGGGTAAAATAGTCATGTTAAAAGATTCAAGTCATTTATTTCTGAGAAAAAGTAAAAGTTTTTTAATTTTTTTTAGAAAAAAGTTATACATTTTTAAGAATAGGGAATTATGAGGAAAAAAAGGTTGCAATTTGATGGGAATAAAATTGTATATTTTCAAGAAAAGAGTTTTTTTTTAAGTTGTTTTTTTTAATTATTTTTCTTTTTTTTTTAAAGTCATACAGTTATGACAATAACTTTAATCACGAGATAAACATTTAGCCATAAATTAGCCACACTGCTATATAAGCCACAGGGCTCAAAGTTTTTTTTTTTAAGTATTTTTTTTTTTAGAAAAAGTCAAGAATAAAAATATAATATTTTTGAAAAAAAGAGTTTTAAGTTGGCGAGAATAAAAATAAATATCATCAAGAAAAATGTGTTTTTTAGAATTAAAGTTTTGAATAAAGAGGTTTCACAAGAATAAAATTTATTTTTGAAAAAAAGTTGTATTTCTTTTTAGAAAAAGTCATACATTTATGAGAAAAAAAACAAAATTTAAAAAAAAAAAGTTTTAATTTGACGAGAATAAAATTTTATATTTTCAAGAAAACAAGTGCTTTGTTTTTTCAAGTCAAATTTTTTATAATTAAAAAAAGACATTTCACAAGAAATGATTTATTTTTTGAAAAAAGTTGCATTTATTTTTTGAAAAAAGTCATACATTTATGAGAATAAAAATCCTATATATATATTTTTTAAATGGTGGCAAAAAGAAAACTTCCTAAACATAAATTTCTAAAATTAAAAATGACCAAAAATCCTAGAATTTGCCAGGATCCGCTGCAGTTGTTTGTTAGTATTCCAGTTGGGCTCCCTTATCTGTCATTGCAGACCGGACTCCCATGCTCTTTGTGGGTCCCTGAGCCAGTGTTGGTTAACGGATGGTGATGTGATTTAGGAGGCTGAGCTGTCATTTAGCAACTCTGAGCACATCCTGTTTGCTTTGTGTCAATCTGTGTGTGTGTGCGTGTGTGTGTTATACACGCATGTGTGTGTTGAGTGTATAACTCCCTTGTCGGTCGTAGCTGAGCTGCAGCACTGGCGCCTGATCCTCAACTGTACAAGGTGTTCTTGACGTACACACACACACACACACACTAGTGCCTCGTGTTTATGGGGGTCTGATGTTGAACGCTCCTCCAGCGAGGTTCACGAGCGTGTGAACAACATCCAAACGTACCTCAGAGGCGCCCCTGGAGACGCTCATGTAAGAGCTGGACCGGGCCACGACTTTCTGACTAGGAGTCATTTCAGCTTGTTTGCGGCAGCCATGTGACGCGTCATGTGATGCGTCTACTGTGCGATGTGGAAACAAGGGTTCTGTGCTTGACGTGCTTGTGCGGGGAAAGGTCCAGAAGGTCTGCGTGCTGAAATATTGTAAGATGTATCCCGTGCACAGAACCACACTGGATGCATGTTTACACTCAGCTGACACCTTATTAGGTGCACCTGCGCGCCCTAATGAGAGCCAAAACAACGACATTTCTGCCGTTACAAAAGCTTTGGATTCAACAATGCAGCCCCTGAGGTCGTACAATACTTCACATTTGTTGTCAGCGTACCTCACCAGACCCTCTCAGCTTATTGGCAGGCGCATAGCAGTGACGCCATCGCCAGTCATTTTTCATGTTTAATGTATGACTCCAAAAAGGACGTGTGTTGTCCCTATCTATTTAATATTGAGCTATATTTTTCTCAAATTTGTAAATTCTGGATGCAGCACAATGTTTGTGTATAAATGGTTCATTGGTTGTTTTGGGGGTATAAGGAAGGGTTTTTTCCAGGCTTGAGTTGTTGGGACTTTAGTTTAGAAGATTAGCAGACCATCATTGTTTTTTTTTTAGAATTAAGTAGAATTTTTTTTAGAAGTAATTTTGTAGGAATCAAGTCATTTATTTTTGAGAAAAATGTTTTTTTTTTAGAAAGTCAGTCATGTATCAGTATAAAAATCCTACTTAAATAAAGTAGAATAAAGTAATATTACAAGAATCAACTCATTTTTGAAGAAAATGTTTTGGGGGTTTTTTTTAGAAAAAAATAATGCCGTTGTGAGAATAAAAATCATATTTTTGGGGGGGGGGTGGATGCAATTTGCCGTGAATAAAATTGTATATTTTCAAGAAAAAAAGTGTTGGGTTTTTTTTTGCCTTTGTTTTTTTTTTTTTTTTTTTTTTTTTAATCTTACATTTTCAAAAACAAAATATTTTTTGAGAATTGAGTTAAGGATAATAATTTATTTATGAGAAAAATGTTTTTTTTTAAATAAAAATCATGTATTTTTAAAAAATATATATTGTAATTTGACAAGATTAAAATGTTATCTTGTAAGTAACATTTTTTGAGAATAACAAAGTACTTTTACAAGAACCAAGACATCCTGTCCTCGATCAACAGGAGATGAAGTACATCGCTCGCCACTTTGTGCTCAAATTTCACAGCTTCACTCTAACATCGTTTTAAAAAAATATATTATTTAATAAATCATCCTGTTTCACGGTTGAATACGACGTGTTATTCGTCAAAAAAATGTTTACTATATGTTAAAAATACAGTATATGACTTATTTTTTACCTAAATAAAGCATTTTCAAGTGTTAGGAATGGAAATGTTAGGAATGGAATATTTATATATGGAAAATAGTCGAGAAAATCAATACCTAACACAAGCATAAAAATGGCAAAATTAAGTGAAATACAAATATAAGGCATTCAGAAGACTCATTAAAGATGTTTAGATGATGTAGTATTCTACTGTGGTCACTAGGAGTCAGTAGTGTTATTGTAATGTTGGGTGAAAAGCACGCAAGCACAACAGGCTTTGATGGCAGGCTTGAATGACCTCACAACAGGCACAATAATCCTTAACACAAGCTACGCCAAGCTAAAACTCAACTTTGAACCCCCAGCGTCACTCCCTGTCTGCTCTACCGGAACACCATTATAGCCATACACACCAGCATGAGACTTTTGTCTTATTTTCTCATATTATGTCTACCATATTGGGTAATAGGAGTGTAAAGGAGACTATCGGGGTGTTATTTCATGTCTAGAGGGTTCTAATAATGTTTAAAACATGTATTTAGAGAGTCATAAACGGGTTTTCTATACCTTCTATATGTTACAGTATTTTCCGGCATTATCTCTACTAGATGGGGCAATAGGAGTGTAAAAGTGACTATGGAGTGTTATTTCATGTCTAGAGGGCTCTGATCATTTAAAAAGCATATTTAGAGGGTCGTAAATAGGTTTTCTACACTCTAACTACGAAAAGGTTCCATTTATAAATAAGGAATCGTACTTTGCGAAAACTAATGAACCATGATAAACGAGGGATATTTTCTTATACAATTTCAAAAATCATTATAATATTCTAATTTCTTAAAATATATTTTTTTCATGATTTTTGACATGGTTTTTGTATTTTTCACTGCATGTCCGCCATTGTTTTTTTCCCATCTTGTAGAACCATGTGGCACAGGTGTCCATAAAGAAGTGACCAGTGAGGGAGGGGTGTGTGTGTCTGTCGGGGGTCCCACTTGTGGTGATGCAACGTCCCCGTGCGCAGACGTCACATAAAATAAGACTTGGAAATGAAAACAAGCGCTCGCAAGCCACCAGGAAGCTCGCTGGCTTTGCAGGAAATGGCTCTCAAATGTTTCACAAGGCGGCCCTTCCTGGCGCCAGGGGCCCCCGCGTCCAACGGCATAAAACAAACATGATACACAAGTTGTGTATGACTGCCGAGCCGTCCCGGTCTCGCTCGGTTGGCCATCAATTGGAGGCAGATGTGTGCAGCGAGAGGCCGGGTCCGAGCGGAAAGAGGTCATGTGACCTCCTAGAATGATGCACCTTCATCCTTTAGGAAACAAACTGCCACATTTGACACAACAAAGTTCAGTCCCCAAAAGCTGACATCATACGAAAGCATAAACATATTCCGTACATCCAGGGACTCATTTTATGCAAGCAAATATGAAATATAATATTTCACTCTCACACCCACATTGTCATAAAACTTTGGTTTTGTTTTGTTTTTTTGGCGGTGGGGGCGCCAAATATGCGAGAATATTTACCCAAGGTCTAAGATTTCATAGAGCAAATAAAGCAGACAATAAAAGATGAGGGACAGCAGGCCGTCTTTATGCTAATGCAAGCTTGGAGCGCGCCAACACGTGCGCAACACATGTCGGCTGATGGCGTGACTCGGCTGCGCCACCTGCTGGCCCGCACAGCGCCATCACTGCAGCGACCAGGAGTCAGTTGCACCGATTGACATCGTCTTCTTTGGAATGCAGTATATTCATGCAAATTGACAGTCGGAGGGTGTCCACAAGGGGGCAGTATAAGCATAGAGCAACTTTCTCTTGCTACACTTTCCAGGGATGACTCTTTTCATTTAAGGATTAAGTTTCCTTTGGCATGGACTCCCCCAGTCACACGTTGAATGTTTGCTTACATTTCATCTGCAGCTTTTTTTTTTATTTTTAACTTTCAGCCAATGGTGGTGCCCCCTGCTGGGAGATCATATATTACATGTCAATGTTTTTGTTTTTTGTCCTGGTTTGTTATCGCTCGTCCACTCCTTCACCCGACCCGTTTGCTTCATGTCTATTCTAGACAAGATATTACCGCCCTAGATGGTCTCGCACTCATCACCCAGAGTCAGAAACCTTGGTGTCATCTTTGACCAGGACCTTTCCTTTAGTTCCCAAATACGACAAGTGTCAAGAACAGCAATTTTTCTTTGACGAATTATCAAAAAAATCAGAAAATTCCTGCCACTACCAGATGCAGAAAAACTTGTTTGTGCTTTTGTGACCTCCAGGTTGGATTATTTAAACTCTGTTAATAGGTTGCCCAAAGAAACCTTTAACGCATGCCACGTCTGTGAGCCGCTAACGTGGCAGGTAATGGTTGCGTTTACAAAGCGAAGGTGGGTCATTGTAGGCCACTGAGTTGTTCATTTTAAACCACACAGTCTTTCAGCTGTCCTGCGGGCATGGTAGCAGCAGTCAGAAAACCCTGGGACTTCTACACCCTTCAGTTGGTCCAAAATACTGCCGCACCAGCCGCACCGGAACCATATTAGCCTCACTGCACTGGTTACCTGTGAGTTAAAAAGTTTAACATTGTCCTTCTAGCATATGAAGCACTACACGGCCAGGCCAGGCATATCTTAAAGAGCTCCTAGAACCCTATCAAGCCAGGAGAACACTGCGCTCAATTTACACTTACTTGCTAGAATTTTACAATTACAATGGCAAGTAGAGCATTTAGTTATCAGGCCCCTCTGTTGTGGAACCATCTCCCCGACTCAAGCTGGGGGCAGGCACCCTCTCTCCATTTAAAAGTCAACGCAAAACCCGCCTTTTTGCTAAAGCATTTAGTTACAACTGACCCCTGATACGCTGATATGTACCAGAGACACTCCTCTATGTTCCTTGGACTAAGACTAAGACTTCTGGCTTGATCTACCATCTATCCCTCTACTCTATTTTTATATCTCAACCCAACCGGTCGAGACAGACGGACTTCCCTCTCCCCAGCTACTTTGTCCAGCCCCTCCCGGCGGGTCCCAGGTCAGTTGAGAGACATAGTCTCTCCAACGTGTCCTGGGTCTCCCCCGAGGCCTCCTACCGGTTGGACGTGCCCTGGGAGGGACACCTCCCGTGGGAGGTATCCAGGAGGCATCCTGACCAGATGCCCAAGCCACCTCACCTGGCTCCTCTCAATGCGGAGGAGCGGAGGTTCTACCGGAGCTTCTCCGGGTTGAAGCTTCTCATTTTATCTCTAAGGGAGACACTTTTTTACATAGTTTATTGCATATGATATTTTTGCTATACTAAAAATTAGTGAATAAGTAGGATTTTATGCCTTCAGCACATATCCAAATAGCAGAAAAATGTTTTAGAATGTCATTTTATTGATTGACACGTCAGTCAGAATAATAGAATGCTTACTATGACGCATCATGGATGAGGATGGAAATGAAGGCTCCTATTAAACTGGTCATCTAAATAGCTGCACCTCCACCAGCATCCGCCAGAGGGCAGTGTTGCCCTACTTTTTAACCATGATTTTTTTTTTAGGTGACTTTGTACCATCAGTACAATCAATAAACAATAATGGTAACATTAAATCAGATCTCAAGCATGTGACGGGTTCTAATGTTCACTGTTGGATGTCTAAAAATCACGTGGTTTATACAAACCAACGTTATTGTATTGTATTTTACTTTGTAAAACATGTATGATTTAAAAATGCAAATGAGACATGAGTCTAATTTCAAATGCTTTATATATAATTAGCCTTTAGATGACCCGGACATCAGAGTGACAGAACCAGAGCCCGAATGACCCGCGTGCTCGGTGTCGCTTTCCCTCATAAGCGTCTCTCCTTTCCACTGAGTCCGATTAGACGCACCGAAACAGCACACAAGGCTTATGGCGAGGCGGGTCTGGTACCGCTCAGGTCAGAGTGAAAGTGACGGGGCCGTGTTGTTGTCCCGGGGGTGAGCTTCCAGAGGAGGACTGTGGTTCTGGTGCCGATGGAGGCGGAGGAGGTGACGCGCAAACTGAACAGAACTTTGCAGGATGGTTGTGGAAGGAGAAAAAGTGTTTATGGCGGGGTGTGAGCCTGCTGGCTAGCATGCTCGACTCCGTCAGAGGGGTTGTGCGGATGTGGGTTCTGGTCCGGGACCCCCAGCGAGTTGCAAAAATCCAGGAGTAATTGATACCCA
Organism: Dunckerocampus dactyliophorus; assembly: GCF_027744805.1. Lineage (NCBI taxonomy): Eukaryota > Metazoa > Chordata > Actinopteri > Syngnathiformes > Syngnathidae > Dunckerocampus > Dunckerocampus dactyliophorus. Next base: position 23,853,907 of record NC_072833.1, on the reverse strand, counting down.
TAAAAATGTCTATTTTTGACGCAGCTCCCTCCTCCCTCTCCAAACCCTTGCTAGCTTAATGTTGTCCTCCGATTTCAGATCAACATTTGCAATAAAAGTGAACTGTTGTAATTATTAGATTCGATTCAGCCTCAGACCTCTCCCCTTCTCTCTTCAATTCCCGTTGTTCACTCGCAACACAATAACCCCACTGTGTCTTCTGAAACGTCCTAATATGGTCTCATTCCTCCTGGCTTTTTTTCAAATTAAAGTTTTGACTTGAACGCTACGTCGATCGCAAATGTGGCCTGCGATGGGGATGCACTCGAAGCCACTTCTTTTGAGAACGTTTTTCTGGAGAAAAAGGACCGTACATTTATGACAATACAAATGAGGAAAAAAGTTTTTCCTAGAAAAACTTGACTAGAATAAAGTTGTATGTTACAAAGGGTATTTTTTTTTTTTTTTTTAGAATGAAGTTGAATTTTTGAGAATAAAGTAATTATACAAGAATGAAGTCATTTATTTCTGAGGAAATGAGTTGGATTTTTTTAGGAAAAAGTAATGCATTTACGAGTATAAAAATTCTATAATTTTGAGGAAAACAGTTGTAATTTTACTAGAATAAAATATAAGAAAAAAGTATATTTTTTTAGAATTAAGTCAGCTGGGATAGGCTCCAGCCTGCCCCCACAGCCCTAAAGAGGATAAGGTGCATAGAAAATGGATGGAGGGATGGAAGCCATTTTACAAGCATAAAATGGTACATTCTCAAGAAAATAACTTGTGATTTTATGAGAATAGAAATGTATATTTTCAAAAAAAAAAAGGGTATTTGGGGGGGGGATTAAGTTGATTTTTTTTTTGGAGAATAAAAAAGTAATTTTAGCAGAAAGATAAAAGAATAGTTTTTCTTGGAGAAAAGGTTTTTGGGTTTTTTTTGTTTTTTTTTTAGAAACTAGCCGTACATTTATGAGAATTAAGAATCTTATTTTTGGAGGAAAAAAGTTGCAATTGGAGTAAAAAAGTTCATATTTTCAAAAATTTTTGAGAATTAAGTTGTAACTTTAAAAGAATAAAATTTTTGTATTTTCAGTAAAGTAAAGTAAAGTTTTACTTTAAAATTTTAATTTAAAATTTTTTGGAGAATAAAAAAGTAATTGTACAAGAATACATTTTAGAAAAAAATTGTTTTTTTAAATAGTCATACATCTATGAGAATAAAATCCTGTATTTTGGGGGGAAAAGGTTTTAATTTAAGAGTTAAATAAAACGTTTTTGAGACTAAAGTAATTTTACAAAAATAGTCATTTAAAAAAATAAAAAGTCATTCATTTATGAGAATAAAAATAGTATATTTTTGAGGAAAAATGTTGTAATTTTACAAGAATAAAAAAGTTTATATTTTCAAGACACCCGTGTATTTTTGAGAATTAAGTTGTAATTTTAAGAGAATAACATTTTATATTTTCAAGAAAAAAGGTATTTCTTTTTAGTACGTCAAACATTTTGGAGAATAAAAAAGTACTTCTACAAGAATAAACTTTAGAAAAAAAGTTGGGTTTTTTTCAGAAAATAGGCATACATGTATGAGAATAAAAATCCTACATTTTTGAGGAAATTTTTTAAAACTTAATAATTAAGTAGATTTTTTGAGAATAAAAAAGTAATTTTACAATTTTTTTTTTCAGAAAAACGTTTATGAGAATACATTTATGAGAATAAAAATCCTATATTTTTGAGAGAAGCTGTAATTTTACAAGAATGTAATTTTATATTTTCAAGAAAGACGAGAATTAAATTGTACTTTTTCAAGAAAAAAATTATTTATATATATATCATATATTATTATATATATTTTGTATATAGAAAAAAGCCATAACCTTACGAGAATAAAGTCCCTTGTTATTTTTCATATTACATGATAAACTACATGTGATCTCAATTTTTCCAGGATTTGTACACCCATAAAAATGTCTATTTTTGACACACTGCTTGCTCCGCCCCCTCCAAATCCTCTTGCTAGCTCGACATTGACGTTCTCCTCTGACGTCGGATCAGTGTTTTTGCACGAAAGGGACTTGCTGTCGTTATTAGATTAGATTGAGCTCCACAACCCTCCCCTTCTCTCTTCAATTGCCATTGTTCACTCCCGCGACACAATCCATGTTTAATCTCTGAATATGCCTCACACACTTATTAAACACATTTAACGTATAAAAGCATAAGCACTAATAAAAGATAATGTGAGATGATGGATGAACACATAGAATGGGAGTTGGTCGTTGGGCTAGCGCTAGCAGGCTAGCAGGCTAGCAGGCTAGCAGGCTAGCGAAGTCAGCGTCATTGCGTTGCTATTCTTGTCACGACTTCACTCATAAATGAACTTGTGTTCACGTCCGCTGACAAAGCTGATGCTAACTTAGCTAAACAAACTTTTGCGTCTCACACAGCATACGTTTATGGTGCGTTCACGGACCTCCGAACAAAGTGCGTTGTACATTAGTACATTTGACCTCTACTATCACATATTTGTAAATTATTACCGACTTGCAGTGAACGAGATGTGTTTCCTGCAGGGAAAAGCCTGCCTATTTTTGGAGGAAAAACAAAATTAATAACGTTTTTTTTTTGCACGTGAATGCTGAATCGTGAATGTGCAGGGATCCACTTTGTGGTATTAGGCTTCAATATGTTTATTATGTCCATCAGGCTGTGGGCTGTCTCTAATATTTTGAGCCACTCACGTAGCTGAAGGTCACCGATGATGACTATTATTTTCTTGACATTGTTATTAGGGTAACGTATCACAATAAAGTATCAGAATACGGTGCAGGTGTACCTAATGAAGTGTCCGTGCTTGCTGCTTGCAAGTGGACACTGAGGGGGGAAGCGGCGTTGATTGAAAGACTTCCCAGCATTCCTTGCTGCTAATGTCTTTAGCAGGGGCAGGTACACAAAGCTCCAGTGGCCGCAAAGCGGACTTGGACAAACTTTACAGTTGACATCTGGAATATCTTCCATCCTTTTTTTGTTGCGTTAACTCTCTGCTGCTTCTTCCTCTTCTTTGTTCCCTTTTGGTGTAAACGTCACTTTGGGTCACTAAAAATTGAGTTTTTGTGAAACTTTTGCATCTTTTTTGTGGCTTGTCTCTTGTACGACGTCATCGTGTGCATCATTATCCTATTTTTAATTGTTGTTTTGTTCATTTTATATTCAAGATGCAGTAATCCTTTGCCACTTTGTGCTAGAATTTTACATCTTCACGCTATCACGGTTTTTCAAAAATATACTAATTAATAAATCATGCTGCTTTGTTTTTGAATGCAGCCGATTATTAATTTAAAAAAATGTGCATATTTAAGCAAATTTTACCTTTTTTTTGGCCTAAATGAAGCATTTTTAGCATAAAATATCTCAATGAAGTACAGCCTATTATTAGTTTTTAAAACATGTGCATATTTAAGCAAATTTTACTTACATTTTGGCCTAAATGAAGCATTTCTAAGCATAAAAATAGCTAAATGAATTACAGCCTATTTTTTTAAGTGCCTATTTAAGTAAACGTTACCTTTTTTTTTGTCTAAATGAAGTATAAAATAGTAAATGAAGTACAGCCTATTAGTTTAAAAAAAATGTGCATACTTAAGCTAATTTTATATGCTTTTTTGGCCTAAATGAAGCATTTTCAAGCCTAAAATGAGCTGAATGAAGTAAAAAAAAAAATCTACAATGAAGTTGAATTTATTAAGAATAAAAAGGTGGTTTTACAAGAATCAAGACCATCCTGGTCTAGACCAACACTTGGTGAAGTGCAGTACAGTACACACAAATTTCGCGGCTTCACTCCATCACGGTTTTTCAAAAATATATGAGTTAATAAATCCTGCTGCTTTGTGGTTGAATACGGCCTATTATTAGTCCAAATATGAAGCTTTTTCATGCTAAGAATTGAACACTTTCCCTCTGCTTTGAGCAAGCCATGTTGAAGGCTTCTTGATAGCAGAGGGAAAATGTTCCATTCCTAACATAAGCTTAAAAATGGCTAAATGAAGTGAAATACAAATATAAGGCATTCAGAAGACGCATTGAAAGATGTTGTGACGATATGTAGTATTCTGCACTGCTCACAGGGTCTTATGTTGTTGTAATGTTACATTGATGAGACAGGAATTACTACACACAAACTGGAAATAAAAGAACATCAATGAACTCTTCCAATGCTAACGTGCAAGTCTATTTCCTCTTATGTCTACTATATTGGGTAATGGGAGTGTAAAGGTGACTATAGGGGTGTTATTTCATGCTTAGAGGGCTCTAATAATGTTAAAAAGTGTATTTAGAAGATCGTAAACAGGTTTTCTATGCTCTCACTACCAAAATATTCCACTTATAAAGAAGGAATCCTACTTCGCTGATCACGGTTGGGGCTGGAACCAATGAACTGGGCTACACGAGGGATTAGTGTACAATGTATTCATCCACATGTATGATTCTTATTTTCCTCCATTATCAGTCTTTTCCAGAACGGGCTTTCTTTAGGCATCTGATGGCTACAAATGCCTTCCAGCAGGGATGCCCAGATGTTTTTGTAGGAATAAAACGGCAAAACCTGCAGGGATAAAATGCATAATGTAACCAGAATTTTCCGTGTATTCATATTCTAGTAAAATTGGATTGGATTTCTACAAAAGGTATCAAAGTGGGCCCCATCTTCCATCGTGGTTGTAGCGCCATCTGTTGCTTTGGCATGCACTCCACAGCCTGCTATGTGTGTGGATATCCTGGACTTTACACCCTGGAGTGTAAAAAACATTCATTATTTTCAAAATATACCGCGTAAGAGACACTTCCTGTCTGACTTTAGAATCGCGTATGAGCAGCTCGGCGGCTAAAACCCACCCAGCGTGTTCGTCCTCCTCGGGATCGCCCTAAAAGATCTTTGCGAAGAGCCCGTTCATCCCGGCCCTACGGGGAGCGCGCTCAGTCGGGCTCTTCAAAGAGTCACAGCTCCCAGGGCAGGAAGTGGCGCTTGAGGGCGGGATGAGGCAAACAGGAAGGAAGGACTGCTGCTACCGGGCTTGTATGCCAACGTGTAGACGCCTGCGTCTAGACAGCAACACATGGGAGTCGTTCATAAACAACAATATCAACCAGATGAGGCCATTTCAGGGGAAAATGCTGAACTAAACTGTTACAATGAATGAATGAATGTTGAATGAATATTCACCGACTGCCATGAACTATTTACAATTTTCACATTTGGAACGCAACTATGTGTGCGCACGCGTGTGCGTGCGTGTGCATGCGTTAAAACTTCCCTGCAATGCTTCCCTGTAACCTTCTGCATGCTGACACTCATCCACGCTCTCTCACTTCCTCCTTGCTGTCATGTGTGATTTTTTTTTTTTTTCCGTTCACATCATCTCTGCCGGGCTCTTTTCAAATGCACTTCTGCCACCTTGTGGCCGTTTTTATGAAATCTACCAGTGAAGCGTTGGGTCATCATCACCTCTTGCACAAAAAAAACGTAGAAGGCGTACAAAGACGTTGCTGGGATCGGGTGTTTGGGTTTATAAAATCATATAACTACGTCTTTGGTCTGACATGAGTTCATATTTCAACTCTTTGCTACCAAAAAAACATTCTTTTTTATCATAATGTTACAAGTTAATGCTCGTATTGCACCTTATATACTAATTGCACCATTTTTCTTGGTGGAATACAAGTTTTTTCTTCATGTTTTGAGTTTATTCTTGTAAAATTACAGCTGTTTTTTTTTATTTCTGCTGTTTTTTTTTTAAATTTCCGACTGTCTTTTTCTTGTAAATTTTTGTCTGGTAATTATGACTTTATTTCCTTGATATTTTGGCTTCATTCTCATAACATTAAAACCTTTTCCAAAATGACAACTTTATTCTGTGTTATGTTTGTTTTGCACAATATTACGACTTTTAAAATATGAGGTCTTTCTTTAATATTCAAACTTTGTGCTACTAAAATAACATTATTTTTCCTGATGATATTCCAACATTAATCTCATAAAACTTCGACTTTGTCTCGTGAGATTACACCTTTTTCCTCTTAATGCTTTGACTTTGTTCTTGTAAAATTACTTCAGATTTTTACATTTTTGCGGTTTATTTTTCAATTTCTTGTTGAATTATATTTTTAGAATGCAAATGTCTCCCGTGCCACACTCCGGACCCCCGTGGTTTATATGAACCCAGGCTGAGATGTTTTCATTGTTGTAACACCACCGAGCGCTCTAATGGAAGACAAGGCTCGTCCGCTGAGCGCTGAGGTATCATTCTGCTGAGTCAATGTCGAATATTCTTCAAACAACCTCCAACTGATCACATGTCTGGCGTCACACATCGTGTTGTTAAAGGAAACCTCACGTTTGGCAAGTCCGTGTTTCATTGCCAATGACTCTGATTCGATTCGTGAACAACATTCGGCTCATCCGGATACCAAACGATTCAAAGACTCTCAGTAAGCCTTCTTTCAAAACATTCTTTATATCCTTAATAGGACAAATTGCCGTACCAGAAGCTCAGAAGCTTATTCATATATGGAATATTTTCATAGTTAGAGCATAGAAAACCTCTTTGCGACCTTCTAAATATGGCTTTTAACATCATTAGAGACCTCCAGACATGAAATAACACCCCTATAGTCACCTTTGGCCAATATAGTAGACATAATTACAGAAAATAAGATATAAATAAGACTGGGGCGCGTGTGTGCTGCTATGTTCCAGTGCTGGGGGGCGATGAGTGCGGGGTGGACAGGAAGTAACGTCAGGGGTTCAGAATTGGGTTTCAGCTCGGCGTGGATTAAGGCCCGCCACAGTAGGCCGTGTTAGGATTATTGTGCGTGCTGTGAGATTCTCGCCCTACATTACAGTCACATTAGTGACACCTAGTGACCAGTGTAGAATACTACATATCACAACGTCTTTGAATGCGGCTTCTGAAGAGATCCTTATATTTGTATTTTTCTTCATTTAGCCATTTTCAGGCTTGAAAATGCTTGATTCTGGCAAAAAGTACGTAAAATTAGCTTAAATATGGATCTTTTTGGACTTAAATAGGCCGTATTCAACCACGAAACCTGATGATGATTTATTAATGAATAGAAATTTGAAGGGTGAAGTGGCGAGTAAAAAAATAAATAAAAAAGGGGTGAAATTATCGCTCATGATCTGATTTTTTGAATTATGGATCAGAGGGTGAAATGATCGTACATGAGGCGCTATCAGGTCGGAAGGTAATAATATGGATTGATTTGTTGATAAATTGATTGATATTTGCGAAATGAAATTTATTTTGAGGAAAATTACGAGCGTAAGCTGATCCCGGGGGCCGTTTATGCAACACGGTTGTGACCAGCGTGGTCATTTAGTGGCCTGGCAGGCATAGTACACGGCGTTCCCTCACTCATTTTGCAGCAGAGAAGAACACCAACTTGTGTAACGCCTACTCACTGCAGGATAATGCAAAAAAAAAAAAAAAGGCAACTGTAAGCATGTGCGCTCATCAGCTGACTGAAGCGAGCCTTGACGCTTCACACGCCGCTGAAGGACCTTCACATTCTGAGCTGGAAAGTTTGCCCGCAGCTGATTGCAATCATGTGTGATGGCTTGCACCTGTGGCTGCTGTGTCCGCCGCACGGTAAATAATACGTGGGATAATGCAAACACAAATAGTTGGCACCGTGTGGACTCTTGGGGCCAAGTGAATGAAAGTTATGGTGGCGTGATAGCACGTAGCATGCGGTGGTCTTCAGTAGCCAGCTATTATTGTAATTATGTTGTCTCCCCCAGCAGACTCTTTGATTGGTGGCTAAATGTTGTTGTTTGGAGCGAGCCAGACGCGGGTCCACATTCTTCCAGCTTTTTGTGGGGGATCAGTGATGTCACGCAAACCAAAATGTAGGCGCTCATCACGGCGGAGGTACGCGACCACATAGAGACGGCGACCGCGCTGGTGGGAATCCTTGATTTGTCTCCATGACGTCTTGGCGTCATGGCGCCGGACGGGGACAAAATGTCTCTCGGCTCTTTCCAAAAACCTAGCGTGACCATTTCACACACAAGTTTTTTGACAATACGCGAGTCATTTTTAGGGTTGTGAACGATAAACCGATGGTTTGAGGAGCGATTCAGGTGCGTCGGTAAAAGCCTCTTGTATCGATAACAATCAGCCATAAATCCTGAGATTAATGGATTGTGAAGACACGCACCGAGTATCGCGAGAGAAGCAATCGGTCGACAGTCTTTTAAGACAACGCGAGAGCCTGAGCTGCCAGCGAAAGGATTGTGCTCCACAGCTTTCCATGACGCGTCAGCTACAGTTGCTTGCTAGCGCTAGCGTGTCATCAATACATTTTACAAAATGTTATATTTTCAAAAAAAAAGTTTTGTATTTTAAGGACAAAAGATCTTTTTTTTTTTTTTAAACCATATTTTTTCCATATTGTTTGGATTTTTTTGTACTTTGTGGAACACACAACAGATTTGTACCACACGGACAATGCGGGTATCAAAATAGATTCTTACACGTTAATAGACATGCAAAACAATCAGATTTTACACAAATGTATAACCCGTAAAAAATGCTGGGAAGCCCATGCGTACACTTCCCAAAAGGTTACCCAGCATGACTTGCGGGTTGTACGCTGGTAAAAAATAGTACTGTTTTGTTTGCATATTATGTATGTACTGTGTACTAGCGTTTATGTTGATACCCACGTAGTTTTCATCATTTCAAAACTAGGAAAGTTGCAGCAGTGCTAGCTGTGCTAACAATGCTGCCAGCGCAATAATAAACAACCAAAGCGTCTTAAAGCTGACAGTAGCTCTAAAGGTTATTTTCCTCTCATAAAACATCTTTTAATGTTAACGTCATTTGGCTAAAAGTGCACACATTGTTTCTGAACTCAGCAATGACCTTCATTGCTACCACATCGCTACGTCATTATTATTCAACATAGTTTGGTTTTGTCGGAGGGGGCTTTTTTTTTTAAAAAAAAAAAAGCTTCTTCCTGCAGTGAATTTTGAGACGTAGGAACTGGCAGCGTGCGTCCATTTTTGGCCAGACGAAGACACACTTCAGCCCATTTGTCAGAGCAATCAGAGAGGCAGCAGTGCTAACAACGCTTCTGGCAAACAGAAGAAGAAACACGCAGCCTGATGCTGTTTATATAGTTGGTGGGGTAGCAAATGTTGTTGGCTCGCACCAAAAACCACTTCCAGCTCGCAGACGAGCTTCAATTACGGCAAAAGATGGCTGGCGTGTTAGCTTTTTATTGCTAGCAAAGCAGCCTGCGGACAAGCGCACAATGAGAGCGATCATGCCAAACGCACAATGAACTACTAGAACACACAGCCAAACACACAATGAGATCACAGCAGCACACACACAGCCAACATGCTGGTTTGTGGTTATCATCATCATCCTCTTGGGGTAAGAAAGGATTGTCAAAGCTTTTACAAACTTTACTTTTTCAAGTTGCAGCTCTTCGTATTAGAATCATTTGAAATAACAACGGTGTATTGGAAGTCTATTAACTAGTGATGGGAAACTCGATTCCTTTTACTGACTCGAGTTCTTATCAGTCACACACCGAACGGGATCAGGTACTCGATTGACTCGACTCAGTGTCACACAGCGCATGCCCAGAAAGTCGAACACCCACGAGACACTGGAGTGTTTGTCAAGTAACCGTGAGTTCGTGAAGTACTCGAGTCAGTGACATTAGAGCCTTTGTCAACCCGTGAGTCAGTGAAACGCGAGTCTTTGTCAAGCACTCGTGAGTCAGTGACATTTGAGTCTACGCCAACCCTTAAGTCAGTGAAACCTGAGTCTTCGTCAAGCACTTGTGAGTCGGTGAAACTTGAGTCTTTGTCCAAAACACCTGTGAATCCGTGAAACTCGACTCTTTGTCGATCACTGATGAGTCTGTGAAACTCAAATCTTCTTGGAGCGCTCGTGAATGAGTGACATTTGTGTCTCTGGCAACCCGTGAGTCAGTGAAACTCGTCTCTTTGTCAATCACTGATGAGTCTGTGAAACTCAAATCTTCATCGAGCACTCGTGAGTCAGTGACATTTGTGTCTGTGGCAACCCGTGAGTCAGTGAAACTCGACTCTTTGTCAATCACTGATGAGTCTGTGAAACTCAAATCTTCATCGCGCACTCGTGAGTCAGTAACATTTGAGTCTTTGTCAAACCGTAAGCAGTGAAATTTGAGTCTTTGTCGAGCACCCGTGAGTCTGTGAAACTCAAGTCTTCGTTGAGCACTTGTGAGTCGGTGAAATTCGAGTCTCCGTCAAGCACCTGTGAATCAGTGAAACTCGAATCTTTGTCGAGTACCCGTAAGTCAGTGAAACTCGAGAAATTGTCGATCACCCCTGAGTCAAAGAAAATTGAGTCTTCGCCAACCTATGGGTCAGTGAAATTTGAATCTTGCTCGAGCGCCCGTGAGTCTGTGAAACTTGAGTCTTTGTCGGTCACCTCTTAGTCAGTGAAACTTGGGTCTTTGTCAACCCGTGAGTCAGTGAAACTCGAGCACTCGTTAATCAGTGACATTTGAGTCTTTGTCAATCCGTGAGTCAGTGTAATTCAAGTGTTTGTCAAGTACCCATGAGTCAGTCAAACTAGAGTCTTCATCTAGCACCTGTGAATCAGTGAAGCTCGAGTCTTTGTTGATCACCAGTGAGTCAATATAAGTTGCGTCTTTGTCAACCCATGAGTCAGTGAAACTTGAGTGTGTCAAGCACCGGTGAATCAGTGGCACTCAAATCTTCGTCAACCCGTGCGTCAGTGAAACTCAGGTCTTCGTCTGTGCCGCTTATCCTAATTAGTGTTGCGGACACTGATGAGTCAGTGAAACTCAAATCTTTGTTGAGCACCCCTCAGTCAGAGAAAGTTGAGTCGTCCCCAACCCGTGAGTCAGTGAAACTCGAGTCTTTGTCAAGTCCCCGTGAGTCAGTGAAAGTAGCGGACTGAGTGAATGGTTGGTTTTGTGGAGTGTGTGATGCATCTGGGGGGCAGGAAGGGGAAAGGAGAGTTAATTTGAGGCAAGGAGCAGAAGCTAACCCCCACGTCTGTAACTGATTGACTGTTAATTGGCAAGGATTTACTGTATGTGTAGCGAAGCCTGCTTTTTTTACAAAGCGGGCATCTTAAAGGTGACCTGTAAGAGTTTTTGGGGTCATTGCTGTTTTTGAGAGAAAGAAAGCTATTGCTTGTAAGGATATCAACACAAGATGCTTGTGGTAGACAAGGTCAAAGTTGACTTCTCTGCTGCTATTTACTAAAAAATGACTTAAAACCTTTTTTCAACCTTCCACTTTCTCTTTTTTCCCCTCATTTTTCCATCTCAGCGTTCCCGACACAGTAGCAGGGATGAGTTAGCTCCCAGGTGAACGCGGGGTCACCGGGGGTCCCGCTGTCAGACGCCCGAGACTGATGGAGGGTCTTAATCCTGACAGTGTGACCGAGATGGATCAAGTGAAAGTAGGCGCGCACACACACACACACACACACACACACACACAGAGACTGACAGAAACAGGTTGCGAGCCTGGCGGCGGTGGTGGTGGTGGGTGGGGGGGGTTGAAGATGTGACTCACTTATCTGCACGCAGACACAAACACGCACACATCCAATAAACAACATTTTTAAAAATGAAAAAATGAAATAAAACAGTCACACCACATTTATTTTGTGGCAGTCCACGTGTATTTGTGGCGGGCTGACACAAAGACATGAATGTATGTTTGTAATATTGCCACGCTTTTCCACCCAGCATTTGAAAATGGTTTTGTCTTTTTCAAATTCTACTTAGGCTGGACGCAGCATGAGTGACATAGCTGAACATAGCAGGACTTACTATGCACGCCAATTACACTAATTATCGTCTATTGTTATTATTTTTTTTTAAGAAAACATCCAAACAGAGTCAAAAACAACTTTAATGCTCCAGTGAACCATAAATACACTAACTCTGACCTTGGAATATGGAGCATTTTTACATTTTTACACATTTTTTCATACTTCATTATTAATTGACGATACAAATGCAGATAATTACAAAACACACACACACACACACACACACACAGAGTGAGTGGTGTGTATTTACGTAGCACACACACACACACACACACACACAGTGCTCTAATTGATGGCGACACACAGATGGCTCGCGCCCTGACCACAAATGCCGTGTAACCTCGCCTCCCTGCCGTGCGGCCAGTAAAAGGCGGCGATGCTTCATGGCTCAACAATTCGCCCGCTGACCTCTGAGCCCCTCCCATTTGCTTCTGCCATAGGTCGGACCCTTTCCGCTGTGTGCGTGAATGCTGGGAGACCAGTCTTCTCATCCACCTTTTTTTTTGTTTTGTTTTGTCTTTTACTTAGTGCATTCAAACTTAAAGAAGACAAAATTAGCTCCAGAAAACCTTTTCTGCAAATATATGTCACAGTACCACCAAAAGATCCTAAGTGAATTGAATTGAATTGAATTGAATTAATTTATAATTGTTATATTAGGGCTGTCAGTCGATTAAAATATTTAATCATGATTCATCACATTTTGCCCATAGTTAACTCATAATTAATCACAGACGTTTTTATCTATAATAAGTAGGGTTGTAAGTATATTAGTGGTTAACGTTACGATACGCGTCTAGATACATGGGCTAAGATACGATTCAAAGAATGATTCGATACAGTGTACAAATGATACGATTCGATTCGATGCAATTCAACGGTTACGTCTGTTGATGTTGACCAGTTTTGTTTTTGTTTTTGGCATCCACGACTCACATTTTGTATTAAAACAACAACAAAAATTGCCCGAGTACTTGTATTTCAAAATGCATTTATTTCTGGTGTATCTCACATTAGCTCGCGGGCACGGCATGTGGTCGGGGGGGCTACCAGGTGCTCGTGGGTACTGCATCGGTGACCCCTGATGTAGACATTCATTACATTAGAAAATAAAGAAGTCAATTATATAACAGTGCCATTATATAACAGTATTTTCTAATGTGTAAAAGAGCACATCATATCCCCAAGCACGCTGTAAAGCAGGGGTCCCCAACCAACGGGCTGCAGGAAACTTTCAGGTGCAATGATAAAAATAAAAAAAAATAATAAAAATAATTCAGAAGACCCCTATGAATAAACACACGAGGAGAGACCGCACCTCGCCCGGAAGTGGGATACCGGGGCCTCACCCTGGAGCCAGGCCTGGGGGAGGGGCTCGCAGGCGAGCGTCTGGTGGTCGGGCTTTCACCCGTGGGACCCGGCCGGGCTCAGCCCGAAGAAGCCACACGGGATCTCCCCCCCGTAGACCCACCACCTGCGGGGGCAAGCATAAGGGTCCGGTGCATTGCGTTTTGGGTGGCGGTCGAGGGCGGGCACCTAGGCGACCTGGTCTTCGGCGGCCAAATCTGGTTCTTGGGACATGGAACGTCACTTCTCTGGCGGGGAAGGAGCCCGAACTTGTGAGAGAGGTTGAGACATTCCGACTAGATATAGTCGGACTCACCTCGACCCACAGTTTGGGTTCTGGATCCAAACTCCTCGAGAGGGGTTGGACCTTGTTCTACTCTGGAGTTGCTGCAGGGGAGAGGCGGCGAGCTGGTGTGGGCTTATTAATAGCCCCCCGGCTCGGTGCCTCTGTGTTGGAGTCATCCCCGGTAAACGAGAGGGTCATTTCCCTACGCCTTCGGGTTGGGGAAAGGGTCCTGACTGTCGTTTGTGCGTACGCGCCAAACGGCAGTTCAGAGTACCCAGCCTTCCTGGAGTTCATCAGAGGGGTGCTGGAGAGCACCCCAACTGGTGACTCTGTCGTTTTGCTGGGAGACTTCAACGCCCATGTGGGCAATGACAGTGTGACCTGGAGGGGCGTGATTGGGAGGAACGGCCTCCCCGATCTGAACCCGTGCGGTGTGATGTTGTTGGACTTCTGTGCGAACCACAGTTTGTCCATCACAAACACCATGTTCCAGCATAAGGATGTCCATAAGTGCACATGGCACCAGGACACCCTAGGCCGCAGGTCTATGATCGACTTTGTAGTCGTATCATCAGACCTGCGTCCGCATGTTTTGGACACACGGGTAAAGAGAGGGGCTGAGCTGTCAACTGATCACCACCTGGTGATGAGTTGGATTAGATGGCGGGGGAGGATGCCGGACAGACCCGGGAGACCCAAACGTGTAGTGAGGGTGTGCTGGGAACGTTTGGCAGAGTCTCCTGTTCGTCGAGTCTTCAGCTCTCACCTCCGGCAGAGCTTCTCCTGCATCCCGGGGGAGGACGAGGATATCGAGTCCGAATGGGCTCTATTCCGTGCCTCCATTGCTGAGGCAGCCGATCGGAGCTGCGGCCGCAAGGTGGTCGGTGCCAGTCGTGGCGGCAAGCCCCGAACCCGATGGTGGACACCAGAGGTCAGGGCTGCCGTCAAGCTGAAGAAGGAGTCCTATCGAGCATGGATGGCTTGTGGGACTCCTGAAGCAGCTGACGGGTACCGGCAGGCCAAGCGGCACGCGGCTTCGGCGGTGATCGAGGCAAAAACTCGGGTGTGGGAGGAGTTCGGTGAGGCCATGGAACACGACTTCCGGTCGGCCTCGAAGAGGTTCTGGCAAACCGTCCGGCGCCTCAGAAAGGGGAAGCAGTGCCCGGTCCACACTGTTTACAGTGGGGACGGGAGCCTGCTGACCTCGACTGAGGATATAGTTGGGCGGTGGAAGGAATACTTTGAGGCCCTTCTCAATCCCACTGACATACCTTCCCTAGAGGAAGCAGAGACTGAGGATACGAACGCGGACAGTTCCATCACCGTGGCTGAGGTATCTGGGGTAGTCAAAATGCTCCCCAGTGGCAAAGCTCCGGGGGTGGACGAGTTTCGCCCTGAATTCCTCAAGGCTTTGGATGTTGCGGGACTGTCTTGGCTGACACGTCTCTTCAACATTGCGTGGAAGTCGGGAACAGTACCTCTGGATTGGCAGACTGGGGTGGTGGTCCCCCTTTTCAAGAAGGGTGACCGGAGGGTGTGTTCCAACTATAGGGGGATCACACTCCTCAGCCTCCCTGGGAAAGTCTATTCCAGGGTGCTGGAGAGAAGGGTACGACCGTTAATCGAACCTCGGCTACAGGAGGTGCAATGTGGTTTTCGTCCTGGTCGCGGAACACTGGACCAGCTCTACACCCTTGCAAGGGTCCTGGAGGGTACTTGGGAGTTTGCCCAACCGGTCTACATGTGCTTTGTGGACCTGGAAAAGGCATTCGACCGTGTCCCTCGCGGTGTCCTGTGGGGGGTGCTCCGGGAGTATGGGATTGGTGGCGCGCTACTACGTGCCATTCAGTCCTTGTACAACCGGAGCAGGAGCCTGGTTCGCATTGCCAGTAGTAAGTCAAGCCTGTTTCCGGTGAACGTTGGCCTCCGCCAAGGCTGCCCTTTGTCACCGATTCTGTTCATAATTTTCATGGACAGAATTTCTAGGCGCAGCCAAGGTGTCGAGGGAGTCCAGTTCGGGGACACTAGGATCTCATCTCTGCTATTTGCAGACGATGTGGTCCTGATGGCCTCATCGAGCTGTGACCTGCAGCGTTTACTGGGACGGTTTGCATCTGAGTGTGAAGCTTCTGGGATGAGACTCAGCACCTCCAAATCCGAGGCCATGGTTCTCAGTCGGAAAAGGGTGGATTGCTCCCTCCGGGTTGGGAATGAGGTCCTGCCCCAGGTGGAGGAGTTCAAGTATCTCGGGGTCTTGTTCACGAGTGAGGGAAGGTTGGAGCGTGAGGTCGATAGGCGGATCGGCGCAGCGTCTGCAGTAATGCGGTCGCTGTACCGGACCGTCGTGGTGAAGAGAGAGTTGAGCCGGAAGGCAAAGCTCTCAATTTACCGATCGATCTATGTTCCCACCCTCACCTATGGTCATGAGCTTTGGGTCATGACCGAAAGAACGAGATCGCGGATACAAGCAGCTGAAATGAGTTTTCTTCGTAGGGTAGCGGGACTCACCCTAAGAGACAGGGTGAGGAGCTCGGTTATCCGAGAGGAGCTCAGAGTAGAGCCGCTGCTCCTTCACATCGAGAGGAGCCAGCTGAGGTGGCTCGGGCATCTAGTCCGGATGCCTCCCGGACGCCTCCCTGGTGAGGTGTTTTGGGCATGCCCAGCCGGGAGAAGGCCCCGGGGAAGACCTAGGACACGCTGGAGGGATTATGTCTCACAGCTGGCCTGGGAACGCCTCGGTGTCCTCCCGGTGGAGCTGGAGGAGGTGGTCGGGGACCGGGAAGTCTGGGCTTCCCTACTGAGACTGCTGCCCCCGCGACCCGGACCCGGATAAGCGGAGGAAAATGGAATGGAATGGAATGGAATAAAAATAATTTGTCAATAACTACAACAAATTTGGTGTAAATGGATATCAATTTAGGAAACATGGACCATTGTTTTATTCAAAAAAGACTATACAATTAGAAATCACACAGTTTTTGCATGTTTAATGTGAACCAAGACTTGTCCCACTTTGTTTAACGGTCCTTGAAAGCACCATCTATCTTTGTCCCACGCTGCACAGATAGACTACTAAACTGTATCTTTACTCTTTTTCCTTCACATCATGTTTGCTCCCAAATGCTGCTACTGTGTGGGAATGCATGAAGGTGAGATTTGATGACCTTACTGAGTGCTAATATGTATATTTTTTTTTGAAAAACTAACTGGTACTGGTGGATGGTAGGTCTGTATTCATTTCGTGCTTTTATTTTGATGTGCTTCCTGTCATAGTTTTACACATTACATAATAAATAAGCTCAATTATATGGCTATAATGTACGTATGTTCTACTGACGTGTTGGAAATGTTCCCGGTCATTAGCTAGCACACTGCTAATGCTATTCACATCCATTCTCGTCTTCAGTCATGGTCACATTGACATAAGCCCCCAAATAGTTGTCCTTGGCTATGCCTGCCAGTAACTAGCAGCTGGTAACCCAAATTTTGACTCAAAGGTCAAAGCAAAAAATCAGTCGAGAGAAACAAAGAAACACTTGTTAGCTGGGACACACTCGCATGCCAAGGTACCACTGTATAAATGACAATAAAAAACACCGGCAGTGCTCCAGTAACTTCTCACTTCTCTCTGGCAGTCGGCATACTCCGTGACAACTCAACCCACAGCGACAGTAGATACAAATAACTTTGGTCTTGTTGCCAGAGCCATCTGCCAGGGCTTTGAAGCTAAACTTACCATTCAAAATACCCGTTTCTTTCTCCATTTCTGCTCAATATTTGTTCCCGCTTGTGGCTCCACATCTACCGCTGGGTTTCCTCAAACTACGGTGTGGGCCGATGGTCAAACAGGACGTGTGCACGTTAATCAGGCGCAGGAAATGTATTTAATAATTAATTAATTAATTAATTTGATAGCTCAAATTTATATTATAATTGTATTTATTTTTGCTTAATGCATTCAAACTTAAAGGGGACAGAATCATCTCCAGAAACGTTTTCTGCAAAAATGTCATGGCGCCACCAGATCATCATTTATTTTATTGATATTATTATTTTATTTTATTTATTATATTATTATTATTATTATTATTTTATATTATTATTTATTTATTTATTATATTATTATTATATAAATGTATTTTATTTTTTATTTTATTTTTATATTATTGCATTTATTTTTGCTTGATGCATTCTGAATTCAAAGTTAAGGACAAAAAAATCAGCTCCAGAAATGTATTTTGCAAAAATGTTACAGCACTACTAGATTATCATTTATTTTATTTATATTCTTATTTTATTTTTAATTATTATTATCACAGTATTTCTATTATATTATTGGATTTATTTATATTTGTTTTTGCATAATTTATTTGAATTTATTTTATTTCTATAATTATTTTATTATTATTATTATTACTGTATTCATGTGATATTATTGTATTTTATATATATATATTCAAGATTCAAGATTCAAGATTCAAGATTCAAGAGAGTTTTATTGTCATGTGCATAGTACAACAGCAGTTATACCATGCAATGAAAATCTTATTCTGTTCATTCTCCCAAGAAAAGAAAGAAAACAAATGAAAGAATAAGAACATAAGAAACATAAACACCTAAACATATATACCAATAAATTAAGCAACAACAACAGAAGAGACATTAATACAAGTAAATAATACAAATAAATAAATAAATAAAGTGCTATGAGTGTGTGCGTGTGTTGCGTGCGGCGTGTGCGAGTGCTTCGTTGAGGAGCCTGATGGCCTGTGGGTAAAAGCTGTTTGCCAGCCTTGTGGTCCTGGACTTCAAACTCCTGTAGCGCCTGCCTGACGGTAGGAGTGTGAATAATGAGTGTTGTGGATGTGTGCTGTCCTTGATGAGGTTGTGTGTTCTGCGTAGGACTCTAGATGTATAAATGTCTTGCAGTGAGGGGAGGGCTGCCCCAACAATGTTCTGTGAGGTCTTGATCACCCGCTGGAGTGCCTTCCTATAACGTGTTGTACAGTTACCGTACCAAACAGTGATGGAGGCGGTAAGGACACTTTCGATAGTGCATCTGTAGAAGCAACTCAGGATTGTGGTGGACATGCCAAATTTCCTCAGTCTTCTCAGGAAGTACAGTCTCCTTTGGGACTTCTTCAGAATTTGTTGGGTGTTGTGAGACCAGGTGAGGTCCTCGCTGATGTGTGTGCCAAGGAACTTGAAGGTTTTCACCCTCTCCACCTCAGTCTCATCAATAAACAGGGGTCTATGCGGCTCCTTTTCCCTTGTTCTTGGGTCGATGATCATCTCTTTAGTCTTATCTGTATTGAGAAGGAGATTGTTATCACGACACCAAGCTATAAGGTCAGCCACCTCTCTTCTGTATGATGTTTCAACACCACCAGTGATCAGTCCGATGACTGTAGTGTCATCTGCAAATTTAATGATGCTGGTGTTGTTCTGGGAGGCCACGCAATCGTAGGTGAAGAGCGTGTAGAGGAGTGGACTCAGCACACACCCCTGTGGGGTCCCAGTGCTCACAATTCTTGAGCTGGATGTGCGGTTGTGGACTCTGACTGACTGGGGCCTGCCTGTGAGAAAGTTAAACACCCAGTTACAGAGGGAGGGAGACAGGCCAAGTGTGAGGAGCTTATCTGTGAGTTTGTGGGGGCTGACTGTATTAAAAGCAGAGCTATAGTCTATAAATAGCATTCTGACGTATGTGTCCTGGCCCTGTAGGTGAGAAAGGGCTGTGTGGATGGCAGTGTTGACTGCATCATCCGTGGACCGGTTCTGGCGATATGCAAACTGTAGAGGGTCCACGGTTGCCGCCGGGATGCTCTTTTTGATGTGGGTCATGACTAATCTTTCAAAGCACTTCATAACAATAGGAGTGAGTGCTATAGGGCGATAGTCATTCAAGCAGGTCACGTTGCTCTTCTTGGGTACGGGCACTATGGTGGTGGACTTAAAGCAGGTCGGTACAGATGCTTGTGCAAGCGACAGGTTAAATATGTCAGCAAGCACATCAGCTAGCTCTGATGAGCAAACCCGAAGTGCACGTCCTGAGATGTTGTCTGGCCCTGCTGCTTTTCGTGGGTTTGTTTTGTTTAGAACCCTGCGCACATCAGCTGATGTCACCATGAGAGGTGAGTCCTGTGTGCTCCCCAGGTTCAGCCACCCTCTCTGCTCATCAGGAGTTTGGGTGTCAAAGCGGGCATAGAACTCATTCAACTCATCAGGAAGTGTGGTTTGGCTGGACGTGGCTACGCTACTCTGCTGTCGATAGTCTGTGATGTGCTGGTGATATGATGTGCTGGAGCCCCGCCCACATGCGCCGAGGGTCTGAGGTGGAATAGTAGCCCTCCAGCTTCTGTCTGTACTGTCTTTTGGCCTCTCGTATGGACCTCCTCAGGTCATATCTGGCCTTTTTGTAGTCATCAGCGGTGCCCATGACAAATGCAGTCGAACGAGCACGTAGCTTAGCCCTTACATCACAGTTCATCCACTGTTTTTGGTTAGGGTATTTTCTGTAATACTTGGTGGTGGTAACAGTCTCTATACATGTGCTAATGTAGCCAGTAACAGCAGAAGCATATTCATCCAAGTCAACAGTACAATCTTCCCTCCCCGCTGCAGTTTTAAACACATCCCAGTTTGTGCAGCCAAAGCAGTCCTGAAGTACTTGATCAGTTTCTTCATTCCATACTTTAACTGCTGTACTTACAGGGGGAGCTTTTTTAAGAAGTTGTCTGTATGTTGGATAAAGGAATATAGAGATGTGGTCAGCCTTTCCAAAGTGGGGTCTTGGAACAGCCTTCAAAGCACCTTTCATGTTGCAGTAGACTTGGTCCAGGATGTTATTTTCCCTTGTGGGAAAGCTCACATGCTGGTAATATTTGGGGAGGACAGTCTTGAGGTTACAGTGGTTGAAATCGCCAGATATAATAAATACAGCGTCTGGGTGTTTGGTCTCGTGTTTATCAATGATGTCATGCAGGAGGCCTAGTGCATTAGCAGTGTTAGCTCGTGGTGGGATGTAAACAGCAGTTAAATACACAGCGCTAAACTCACGAGGTAAATAAAAAGGTCTGCATTTCACCATCAGCAGCTCAATGTCCTGCGAGCAGTACTTTTCCATCGTCTGTACGTCTGTGCACCACCGTTTGTTTACGTAAACACAGACGCCGCCACCTCTGTGTTTACCAGACGCTAAAGTCCGATCTCCCCGGTAAGCAGCAAATGATTCCAACTGGATCGCCGAGTCCGGTATATCCTCCGTCAGCCAGGTTTCTGTGAAGGTGAGGACACAGCATTCCCTGATCTCACGTTGAGCTGTAATCCTTGCTCGTAGTTCGTCCATCTTGTTTTCAAGAGAGCGGACGTTGGCTAGCAGCAGGCTTGGTAGCGGTGGCCTCGTCGCTCTAGCTTTTAGCCTAGCATGCAGGCCGGCTCGCTTGCCTCGTTTACGCCTCGGATGCTTTGCTCGCCGGGTATTCAGCTCACCAGGTCCGCAGGCTGCTGCGTTCTCCCGGCGCAGAAGAAAGGCAAAGTCTGAGAGGCTAAATGAAGGTTCATGGTGAACCCTGCCGATGTTCAAAAGTGTCTCTCTGTTGTAATGTACTGCGTGAGTGTGTTGAATGTCCAAAATGAACAATAAAATAGCAAAAAATAGAAAAACACGGGAGAGTGTCACAGAGACGTCTGCCACGGAGGGCGCCATCTTTGATGATAACAATATCCTGTGATGATATATATATATATATATATATATATATTTTTTTTTTTTTTTTTTTTTTTGCATTCAAAGTTAAAGAAGACAAAATTGGCTCCAGAAACATTCTCTAATAACCAGAAAATTGTATTTTATTTAATTTTATTTTTTATACTATATTATTGTTATTTTCGCTTACTGCATTCTGCATTCGAACTTAAAGACAAAAAATCAGCTCCAGAAATGTTTCTTTTGCAAAAATATGTCAAAGCGCCACCAGAAGATCATAGCACTTACCTAGCATTCAATCATTTTGCTATGATTTCCTCCCTACAGTATTTTTACAAGATGCCGAAGGCCAATAATAAACCAGCTGCCCCCAGACCACACTTTGGACACCGGTGGCCTCGGGTTACTTTTTGCAGTGTGCATTTCCGTCTCTTGGCCGCATAGAGTTGATTGTTTTTGTACTTTCCAGCCTCGTTTGATGGATTGAGTGTTTTTGTGGTCTCCGAGGTTCTCGTGATCACAACACTGGATCATTACACAACATGTGGTCAGTGTCACCCACAACCCAAACCCGGACCGGCAACTTTAGAAAGCGGACGCGTCCTCACTTAGACGTCGTGTCTCGCTCGTGTTGCTGATTTCTGGCCCTGAAATTCAAGATAGCGTGTCAACAAAGTGGGAAAAGTTGTATGGAAAAGGAAAGGGAACGCAGCCAGGTGGATTAGGGCAGGATAAGAACTTTTCTTCTTGGACAAAAAAAAAAAAGAAAAAGAGGATCTTAACTGGGTGTCAGAAAGCACTAAGGAGCTGAAAAGGAGTGGAGCGGGCAGCCCCCATGTGGGTGGGAGACAGTGTCCCTTTTAAAATGGCGGCGTCTGGAAAGGCCATTAGATGTGCGTATAAAATTTCCCCTGTGATTAATAGTGGATGCGGCAGGGTTGGCGGAAGGCTACTCCAACATGTGGCCGGGGCCGGCTCCGCCCCTGCGGTGTCGCGTTACACTCCATAAACTTGCCGCTCTTCCCCACCTATATGTTCAAAAGGAGGAGGGCTCACTCGTCAAGAATGCCTCCTGTGACTTGTGAAAACAGGCAGCCGACCAGGAGAGCCCAGCAGTCTGCAATCCAGCGAGCCCAGCGAGCATCCAGCCCCCACGCTGCCTCTGTGTGTTGACTGTGTGAGGACCCCGGAGAGGAGACCACATCAGGAACAAGTGGGGGGGGGGCACCAGGCGTCCATCCTCACGGCGCGGAAGCTGATGAGCAGTGAAGTGGATCTTCATCAGCTGTGATTCTCAACGATTTGGACCAGACTTTTCACGTGATTCTGTCCCCATCATGGACCAGCCGGCCAGCAGCTGCATGAGGAGCGCCCACCCCGGCAGCCCCATCTGGGGTTGCATGAGGAACCCTCACTCCGGGGTCCCGGGCCCCAACCTGCAGTCGCCCTACCAGCAGGCCCCGTTCTCCCTGCACCAGAAACCCGACTTCCTGGCCTACACGGACTTCTCCAGCTCCTGCCTGGTGCCGCACGCCGCCTACCCCCGCGACGACAGACTCTACCCGGAGAGCCAGGGAGGGTATCAAAGGCCCGAGTGGCACTTCAACCCCTGCGAAACTAGGGCCCGGGCCCCTGAGGCCTGCCCGCCAGTGGCCGCCCCAGCGGCCGTGGGAGAGGGCGTGGGGCCTGAGCTGGACAGTGTGGGGGCCGAGCGGCTGCCGGGGGCCGTGCCCGGGTGCCCCGAGGGGGAATATTCACCCCAGAGCGTGGCGTCGGCCGACTCGGACAAGAAGAGCACCAACAAGAGGAAGAGAGAGGTCACAGGTGAGACAACTGAACTTGAAATCATATTTCTAAATAATCTTTCTAGATGTTATTTTGAAATAATCATTGTAAATAATAACTGTAAATAATCATTTTAATATGTCTGTGTCGGTTCAATAATAATAATAATTCTAAATAATTATTCTATAAAATATATTAAAATAATTCTAAATTATTTCAAATTATTAGTCTAAACAATAAATCATTCTAAGTCATTCTAATATGTCTTTGTACTGAATAAGTCTAATAATTTTGAATATTTATTGTAATATAATTCTAATAACTAAATAATACTAAATATTTAGAAATTATTATAAATATTTCAAAATAATATTTTGAAGTATAAAATTATTTTAAATAAGTCTAAATAATGATTCTAATAATAATAATTACGTTAATACTTCTAAAAAATAATTGTAAAAAAAATGATTGTAAGAATAATTCCAGCTGTTGTGTGTGGAGTAGGAGAAGGCAGCGAATCTCGGCGACAGTTTCCAATTGACTGAGCAACAATCATATGAATTTGTCATAATAATATGCTAGTGTGGCCTGAGACGTCAGCACGTGTGTATAATATATATTTTAAAAAATAAGTGTACCATTGTGCTGTCTTTGTGCACATTTGCTAACAAGAATTTTCAAAATGAGTCAATATGTAGAAAAATGATCAATGATGGTGTATGTTTATGTACTTTTTATTTACTTAATATTGTAATCTTGTCGTAGTACTCGAGTTTGCTTAAATCACTCACCTGCAAGCCCACCTTGACCAAGAGATAAGTGTTTATTTGTGGAATATGTGAGAAATGAAGGATAGAGTATATTATATCAGAAATATATACAGTATGTATATTATATTGGAATATGAAATATATATAACATTGGTGTGTTTTAGAAGATCGTTTAAGCATTGTCAGGTCAATGAGCACAATGCACAACTCCCAACGCAACAAAAGTCCACAAGCTGCCCTGCTGTAAAGCATCTGGCCTTCTGGGATATTTATTGGCGGCAGGAGTGGGGGTCTGGTCAGCGGGGGCCACATCGTCCCACCAGGTGTTCAAGACTAACAAACATGGCGGCGGACCTGACAGCGACCAAAACGCCATTGGGGGGGTGACACCTCTAAACTAAAGTGTGACTTTTCGTCCTTTCTTTCTTTTTTTTTTTTCTAAGTGCAACATCTGTACAGGTTTTGGTGCTCCGTGCGCATGTCTACATTTCCAAAATTCCACTTTCTGGATAAAATTTTCACTTTGTCAAGTTTGAATGCTCATTGGCAAGTTCATGGAAGGGTGCTGCATGAGCCTGCGAGAATTTACATGCATTTTTTGACAATTTTCTGTCATTTCAAAGTGAACAATGCAGGATTTGTTTTGCAGGGGTTATTGTCCCGGACCACCAGCCATGGCGAAAAACCCTGCACAATTGATATGCCCGTAAACATGTCTATGAGAATACAAATCCTATATTTTCTAGGAAAAACACAACTGCAGAATAACATTTTTACATTTTTTGAGAATAAAAGTAATTTTGCAAGAATCAAGTGCTTTATTTTTAAAAAAAGTTTTTTTTTTTTAGCAAAAAGTCATACTTTTATGAGAATAAAAATCCTATATCTTTGAGGAAAACGTGTCTACGTTGTCAAGAAAAAAAGGAGAATTAAGTCCATTTTTTTTTCGGTCAGTCATATTTACAGTGTGAGAATAAAAATCCTATATTTTTGAGGGCAAAAGTTGTAATTTTACAAAAATATTTTTTAAGTGTATTTTTTGAGAATCCAGCCAATTCAGTTGAGAATAAAAAAGTAATTTTACAAGAATTAAGTAATTTGTTTTTGAGAAAAAAAAATATTTTTTGAGAAAAATGACATACATTCATGAGAATAGAAATTGTGTATTTTCTGGGGAAAAAAATTATAATTTTGTGAGAATAAAATGGTGTATTTTCAAGAAAAAAATGTTTTTTTTTTTTTAATTAAGTCAAATTTTTTTAGAATAAAAGAGTAAATTTGCAATAATAAAGTTTTTTTTTTTTAAAAAGAAGTCATACATTTTATGAGAATAAAAATCCTATATTTTTTGTGGGTGAAGGTTGTAATTTTACATGAATAAAATTGTTTTTTTTTTCAAGAAAATGTGTATTTCTGAGAATTAAGTTGTACTTTTTGCTGAAGAAAAACTTTTGTTTTTTTTTCAGAAAAATGCCATACATTTATGAGAATAAAAGTCCTATATTTGGGGGTAAAGAACTTGTAATTTCATAAGAATTTTTATTTTCATGGAAATGGTTGTGTATTTTCAAGAAGTAAGTTGTACTTTTTCAATAACATTTTTTTTTCCTTTTTAAAACCATAATCTTACGGGAATAAAGTCCCTAATTTTTTTTATTGTTGCTGTTTTTCCTCTTATGTTTATGGAGGAAATACAGTAAATCCAAATTTTTTGCAGAGGTTACATTCCATGATTGATAAAAATGTCTATTTTTGACACAAGGCTCGCTCCTCCCCCTCCAAACCCTCCCTCGCTTGACGTTGACATTCTCCGATTTCGGATCAACCATTGAAATAAAAGTGACTGTTGTAATGATTAGATTAGATTCAACTCCAGACGCCTCCCCTTCTCTCTTTAATTGCCGTTGTTCTCATGCGATAAGCTTAAGCCTTAAATACGCCTCATACACTTATTAAACACATTTCAAGTATAAAATGGATACAGTAGCTACTCACCATTACTCGAAGTTTTCCCTATGGTGTGTTCAAGGGCCGCCCAACAAAGTGGGAATTTTCAACTCTTGAAATAAAACATTATAGGTGAAGCATAAAAGCATAAACTAGTACAAATTTTAGGGTTTTTTTAAACAGTGTTACATGCATGCTGTGCATTTTACCTTTATTATCACCTATTTATACTGTAATTATTGAGTGTAATTTCTGTGGGGGAAAACTGCCTATTTTGGGGATAAAAAGTAATTATTTGACCAAAGATACGCAAATATGTGAGGATCCACTGTACAGTAATTGTGTTTTTTTTATGTTTGACTTAAGGAGACCGCAGGAGACGTTTGAAGCGTCTCCTGATGGATTGGCTGTCACGTAGCGATGAGTTAATGTGGGAGTCTTCCTCTCCTGGGGGAGTCTCACTCAGACCTGGACACATCCGCATCTTTGTTCTTGTCTTCCAGGCTTTAACGATGTTCCGCCGCATTCCTCCGCTAACTCGGTCCCTGTGTGGCCGTCTGCACGCTTGAGTGCATGGACAAATGGACAAATGCGTGTGTGAGCTGGCGCGCTGCGTTGCACATGCACAAGAAAACGTGGTCTTGCTTTGGAAAAAGTTGAAAAGTGTGTTGCCATTGAAGTCAGGCGGTGCATTAAACAAATGTACAGTTCGAGTTCAGTCGGTGATTCGGTTTTCGACAAAACATTTTTGTATCTGGCTAAACATTGCGCGGGAAATGTTATTTTCAATTTTCGTCCCATTCGGTTTTCAGCTGGCTTTTTATAACGGATTACCAACAAAAACCGAGGTAGCACTGTAGCGATACTTTGCATTTCCTCCTGAGCACACTCACTATTCACTTCTCCTCTAATCCTCCGCAGACACGCCAGAGTCCGGCTTTAAGGCGGAGGCCAACTGCAAGGCCAGGAAGGAGCGCACGGCGTTCACCAAGGAGCAGCTGAGGGAGCTGGAGGCAGAGTTCACCCATCACAACTACCTGACCAGGCTGCGCCGCTACGAGATCGCCGTCAACCTGGACCTCACCGAGAGACAGGTACTGTGAATGTGCTTTTTATTGGCCCTCAACATAATAAAATCAATTATTAATGAAATATATGATCACATATTACACTAAAAGGCTAACAGCTAAGGTAGATTAGCGTATATTGACCTACATTGGATTGCTTTTAGCATCTTTAATGTACAAAATGCATCAAAGTGGCCCCAGCGTCCATCAATTTTTATACATGCGGCCCTCGGTGGGAAAACTTTGACCACCCCTGGTGTAAGGAATACAGTAACGTTATAAAAAGAAGCAGTTAATGGCCTTGAAACATGAAAATGGAAGCACAACAGCAGATATTATCGTGGTTAATTGGTTCCAGACCCGACTGTGATAAGTGAATTTCTGCCAAGTAGGGTTCCTTATTTTTAAATGGAATATTTTCATAGTTGGTGCATAGAAAACCTGTTTACGACCTTTTAAATATGCTTTTTTAACATTATTAGAGCCCTCTACACATGAAATAACCCTATAGTCACCTTTACGCTCCTATTACCCAATATAGTAGACATAATAAGACATAAAATAGAACATAAATAAGACTGATGCTGATGACTGATGTGTTTTCCGGTGCTTGGGGAGCTGAGGGGGGGGGCGGACAGGAGGTGACGTCAGGGGTTCGGAGTTGAGTTTTATCTTGGTGTAGCTCGCATTAGTGTGCCTGTTGTGAGATCATTCAAATCTGCAATAAAAGCTTGTTGTTCCGCCCATCAGGTCTGGTGTTTGTGTGTCTGTCCCAAAACTACAGTAACATTACTGACACCTAGTGACCAGTGCAGGATACTACATATCTTCACAACCTCTTTGACTGTGTCTTCTGAATGCTTTATATTTGTATTTTACTTAATTTAGCCGTTTTTATACCTGAAAATGCTTCACTTGGGCAAACAATTTGCGAAAATATGCATATGTTTTTACTAATAATAGGCCATATTAGGCCAAAAAAGAGAGATGGTTACAGTCGAGCCGCAAAGTACCGTAGTAATCTCTCGCTGCATCGCAGTTCAAATTTCTGGGCTTCACTCTATCACGGTTTTTCAAAAATATATAAATTAATAAATCAATCAAACTGTTTTGTGGTTGAAAATGTGTATATTTAAGCAAATGTTTGAAGCATTTTTACCATGAAACAGCTAAATGAAGTAAAATACAAATATTAAGCATTGTAGTATTCTACACTGGCCACTAGGTGTCAGTAATGTTACATCGATGAGACAATCGCCATTGCAGGAAGTACTGTACTGAAATCGGAAATGAACTAGAAATTGTCCGTGTGAGTCCATATTATGTCTTATTTATGTCTTATTTTTTCTTATTATGTCTACTATGTTGGTTAATAGGAGTGTAAAGGTGACTTAGGAGTATTATTTCATGTCTAGAGGGCTCTAATAATGTTATAGCGTATTTCGAAGGTGGTAAACAGGTTTTCCATGCTCCATGAAAATATTCCATTTATAAATAAGGTATCCTACTCTGCAGAAAATGGTCCTACCTCGCAATGTCAAAGAATCCTTAAAAATGTTAAAATTATTTTGAACACAAGCTAACAGATAAATGTTGGCAAAAACATAACCTTCTTGGCGGGGGAAGTTAGTGATGGTTGGTTATAATAATATAATATTTTGTTTATTTTGGGTGTAAAATGCAAAACATGAAACTGCTTAGCTTTTGTGTAGTTTCCTTTTAATGCAGGATGTTAGGATCACTTCCTGTCTGTATCGTACCGATTGTCCCGTAACAAAAAATCTGATTAGCAGAAATAACAGATGATTAGGTTACATCTGCACAATTACAAAAGTGTTTGCCCCCTCCCTGATTTCTTTCTTTTTTTTTTTGAATGTTTGTCACACTTAAATGGTTCATGTCATTAAACAAATTTAAATGTTAGTCAATGACAACACCACTGACCACAAAATGCATTTTTTTAAATGAAACTTGTTATTATTAAGGGAGAAAAAAATCCAAATCTACATGTCCCTGTGTTAAAAAATGCTTGCCCCCTAAAGCTAATAAGTGGTTGGGCCCCCTTAGCAGCAACAACTGCAATCAAGCGTTTGTGATAACTTGCAATGAGTCTCTTCCAGCGCTGTGGAGGAATTTTGTCCCACTCATCTTTGCAGAATTGTTGTCATTCAGCCACATTGGAGGCTTTTCCAGCATGAAGCGCCTTTTTAAGGTCATGCCACAGCATCTCAATAGGATTCAGGTCAGGGCTTTGACTAGGCCACTCCAAAGTCTTCATTTTGTTTTTCTTCAGCCATTCAGAGGTGGACTTGCTGGTGTGTTTTGGATCATTGTCCTGCTGCAGAACCCAAGTTGCTTTCAGCTTGAGGTCACCAACAGATGGCCGGACATTCTCCTTCAGCAGAATTCATGCTTCCATTTATCACAGCAAGTCTTCCAGGTCCTGAAGCGGCAACACAGCCCCAGACCATCACACTACCACCACCATATTTTACTGTTGGTATGATGTTCTTTTTCTGAAATGCAGCCTTACTTTTACGCCAGATGTAATGGGGGACACACCTTCCATAAAGTTAAACTTTTGTCTCGTCAGACCACAGAGTATTTTCCCAAAGGTCTTGGGGATCATCAAGATGTTTTCTGGCAAAATTGAGATGAGCCTTAATGTTGTTTTTGTTCAGCAGTGGTTTTGGTCTTGGAACTCTGCCATGCAGGCTGTTTTTGCCCAGTGTCTTTCTTATGGTGGAGTCATGAACCCTGACCTTAACTGAGGCAAGTGAGGCCTGCAGTTCTTTGGAGTCGTCCAGTCCTGTTCCATGTTTTCACCATTTGTGGATAATGGCTCTCACTGTGGTTCACTGGAGTGCCAAAGCTTTAGTTAAAAATGGTTTTGTAACTTTTTCCAGACTGATAGATTTGAATTAAATTATTTTTTAACAGGGGCGCAATCACTTTTTCACACAGGGCCATGTAGGTTTGGATTTTTTTCTCTTTCTTAATAACAAGATGCTTCATTTAAAAACTGCATTTTGTGTTCAGTTGTGTTGTCATTGACTAATATTTAAATGTGTTGGATGATCTGAAACATTTAAGTGTGACAAACATGCAAAAAAATAAGACATCAGGAAGGGGGCAAACCACTGTACTGTATATGAAAACTGGAATTTTTACCATTAAATGAGAGTTTAACTTTATTAAATGGGGACAATAAAAACGTCCTTCCTTCCTTCCTGCCGCCATGCAATACCGATGCCGCGGTCTCATTTCACGTGCAACGAGCAGATGTTTTCCTGCATGGATCCTGCGGTTCCGTCCTCATGACGTGAGGCTTTACTGCGGGGGCGCACACATCCAGGCTCCATCAACCCAACACAGCGGCATGCGCGCGCGGCTGGGTTTTTAGTCCGCTGTGCCGGGCTAATGAGGCGGCGGTGCCACCAGTGACCACACGTACTGTACGGCCGTCTGCTTCCTAAATCCATTCTCCAGACTTCTGGAGTGCCAGAGGTTCCATCGTGCTGCTGTGCCGGCACGCCACTGTGCTGTCCTTTCCATCGGTCGTCACCGGGGGACAAAGTGGACCATCAGGATGTTGGAACAGATCAGGGAGGCCTCAAAATTGGATCTGGAAAACTGGGCTCGGAGAACTTCCTGTTATTTGCTGCTATTCCTGGTGTCTCAGTCCAAGTTCCTATCAGCACAGACGAGTGTTGCAGCGCCAGAAAACATACTTCCTGTGTAGGTCGACATGATACTCGCTTGTTGCCTGCATGGAATGGACTCAACATCACGCAGGGGGTGGGGGTCCAAACTCGAAAAATCACGCTAAAAATCACTAAAAGCAATCCAATGTGAGTCAAGATGGTGAGAAACCTGCCAAGTCTTGGAGGAAATGTGCATAACCATAACTCATACACATGTTCATCATCACGGGAGCCACCATCATGAGAGTGCAGGGCGTCGGGCATTTTGGGGCAATTTGGACCATTTCATTTCGTCTGTGAGATATGTTGCTGGCCTCAAATGGCCCCCCATGTCCTTCCGCCCACATGACGTCTTTGTGTGTCTCCCCCCCGCAGGTGAAAGTCTGGTTCCAGAACCGGCGGATGAAGTGGAAGCGAGTGAAAGGAGGACAGTCGTCTTCGCCCAACGACCTGGAGAACGACGACATGGACTCGGCCGCCTCGCCCAGCTCCGACTGAGGTGGCGAGACGGCGCTGCGTCGGTCAAGCGGACGCCAAGTTCAAGCTCCTCTCGACTGGATGGAATCAAACAATTGTAAAGACGTTTTTTGTTGTTTTTTTTTTACACACCTGTGTGCTTTCCTCGTGTGCAAAGCTGACATGTGCCCATCATGAGATGCTTGCTGATTGGGGTCATTGGAGATCAGCGACATGCAGAAGCTTGGATGATCCTGCAGGTTCCTTCATCCTCATCTTACAAGCAGAAGGACTCAAGACTGCACATTTATTGTCAGTTTTCTCTTAAATATATATATAATATCTATCTATCTATCTATATACAGTATATATAGATAGATATATATTACATATATATCGATATATATATAATATATATATATTTGCTTTCTCTCAAGTGTTTTGGAACTTTTCTCTCTTTTTTATACTTTTTGAATGTTAGCAATAAAAAAAAAAAAACAGATGTTGCCTGTTTCTGCAAATAGAATAAATCCTCTCCTATAAAACTGGCAAAATATCCTCTCCATTTATTCCATCTGCCCACTCAAAACACTTTGATTCACTATGCTATACCGAAAACATACTACAGTATACCTGTACCATCTACACTACACTATACTACGCTACATTGTACTAACTCGTGTGACGTTTCATGTCATGACGTTTTGTGTTAAGACATTTCATGTTGCAATGTTTTGTGTTATGACGTTTCGTGTTGTGACATTTTCACGTGACAACATTTGTTGCTACGATGTTTCATGTTACGATGTTTCATGTTACGAAGTTTCGTGTTGTGACGTTTCACGTTACAGCATTTTGTTTTATGACGGTTTGTGTTACATTTCGTGTTATGACGTTTCGTGTTATGACATTTCGTGGTATGACGTTTCGTGTTATGACGTTTCGTTTTATGACGTTTCATGGTATGACATTCTGTGCTATGACGTTTCGTGTTATGACGTTTCGCACCGTTTCGTGTGTGATGTTTTCTGTTATGACGTTTCCTTTCGCAACATTTGGTATTATGACGTTTCCTGTTGTGACATTTTCGCGTGACAACATTTGTTGCTACGATGTTTCATGTTAGGAAGTTTCGTGTTGTGACGTTTCACGTTACAGCATTTCGTTTTATGACGTTTTGTGTTCCGTTTCGTGTTATGACGTTACATTTTATGATGTTTCATGGTATGACATTCTGTGTTATGCTGTTTCGCACCGTTTCGTGTGTGAAGTTTTGTGTTATGACGTTTCCTTTTGCAACATTTGGTATTATGACGTTTCCTGTTGTGACATTTTCGCGTGACAACATTTGTTGCTACAATGTTTCATTTTACGAAGTTTTGTGTTGTGACGTTTCACGTTACAGCATTTCGTTTTATGACGTTTTGTGCTACGTTTCGTGTTATGACGTTTCATTTTATGATGTTTCATGGTATGACATTCTGTGTTATGCTGTTTCGCACCGTTTCGTGCGTGAAGTTTTGTGTTATGACGTTTCGTGTTGTGACATTTCGTATTATGACGTTTCGTGTTATGACATTTTGTATTGTGACATTTCAGGTTACTATGTTTTGTGTTACATTTCACGGTATGACATTTTGTGTCATGACAATTTGTGTTGTGACAGTTTGTTACAATGTTTTGTGTTGAAACGTTTCATTACGCCGTATCGTGTTACAGCGTTTCATGTTACACCATTTCATGTTATGGCATTTTGTGGTGTGGCGTTTTGTGTTTCCATGCTTCGTGTTACTTCGTTTTGTGTTCCATCGTTTCGTGTTATGATGTTTTGTGTTATGGGGTTTCATGTTACGCCGTTTCATGTTGCAGCTTTTCATGGTATGACGTTTTGTGTTGCGACATTTTGTGTTACACTGTTTCATGTCACGACATTTCATATTAGGACATTTTGTGTTACAGTGTTTTGTGTTACATTTCATGGTATGACATTTTGTGTTACGGCGTTTCCCGTTGCAACATTTCGTGTTATGACATTCTGCGCTATGATGTTTCGTGTTACGACAGTTTGCGTTGTGGCATTTCATGTTACGGTGTTTCGTGTTACGCCGTTTTGTGTTACAACATTTCATGGTATGGCGTTTCGTGTTATGACATTTTGTGGTGTGACAGTTTGTTTGTGTAGTAACGTTTCGTTACACCGCATCGTATTACAGCGTTTCATGTTACACTATTTCATTTTATGACGTTTCATGTTACACCATTTCGTGTTATGGCATTTTGTCGGTCGTTTCGTGCGGTTACAGTTTGTGTTACGTTTCGTGTTATGATGTTTCATGTTAGGACATTTCGTGCTGTGACATTTTGTGTGACGATGTCGCGTGTTGTGACGTTTTGTATTACAACATTTGGTGGTTAAGGTGCATTCCCATGCATGAATGATAGAAGAAGAGAACCAGTTGCGTGTGAGTGATCGGGGAAAGAATACAAATAATTCTGCTTACTTTTACCGTCTTTGATGTTGTCTCAATGTGTGAGGCGTGTTTACACACTGTCGTTCTTTTTACTCAGCTTTTTTCCCTTCATGATGTCTCCCGAGCGTGAGGCAGACACTTCTGACGGCGGTGCGTCCAAGAAAAGGAAAGCGAAAGTGAAAAGTGAAGTGAAATGACATGGCAATATGCCCACGAGGTGGAGAAGTGATGATCAGTATTGGTGATTTATCAATATTAGTCGTGGATTGAGAGTTCCTCCTCCCAATAAGCCTGTCTCTCCCTCCCTTGCAACGTCCCTTACAGTGTGCAAGACAAACACAGGAATAAAAGTAAGCCTTTCTCCTTCTTTTTATCACATTTGTATTTAATTCTTGTATTTAGTCTTTTAATTACTGGGTTTTATATGTCCATTTATTCTGTGTACAGTATCGTAGTATAAGTTCCGACTTATACTAAGACTATACTACTATATTATACTATACTATACTGCACTAAGTACCTTGAGATTCATCGTTGTTTGTTTGTTGGAAGCATGACATGAATGAGCGAATGATTGTTTTCGACTCATACCAGCGTGTGATTGGTGGTAACGCAGCCTGGAATACCTCCTGTGACGCGTGTGTGCACCTCATGCTCGTTGGTCATGTGATGTTATCCCAGGTGCGGCGCAGTCAAATCTCCCTGTGTGGGAGTCGCTGGATCTTATCAAGGGGGATTACGCAGCCTCATGGAGAACGCGGCCGCTCTGTCCAATCCAGCATAGAAATCTACGTTAATCCCCTTCCCGCCATGCCGTCATTATCGTTAATGATATCACGCAAAGGGGGTCGCAAAGCCTGCAGGTCGGATGGGAATTAGCTCTCATCAACTCACACCGACATCGTCAAGGGACCTGATGTGAGTGTGTATCCGGGGTCTATACTGAGGCTACTTTGTTGCCCAAAGAAAGCATAGACGTAGTTCCTTAACGTTTAGGAAAGCTTTAAAGGACACACACAAAGTACATTTCTTTCTGTCTTTCTGAAGGTGGTGAGGACTCCTGAAGGAGACCTGTGACATATGATCAGAAAAAACACTTGGGCGGAGGAAATTGCATGTATTTGTTTGAGTAAGCTAACGCTGCTCCAAGGCGGCACTGTTGTTAAACCTCGGAAGCTATACTGACTTTACGTTTCTCACACAGCTACATAACACCCACTGTTAGTTTGGAGCGTTGAGCCTAAATGTAGCCTAAATGTAGCACAGTATGAGAGCACGTTTTGACAAATTTCCACCCCGTTTGTGTGCTGAGGTTCAGGAGTAGAAGACTTGCAAGGGGAATTTGTTTCTTTATTACCAAAGGTGTTTTTAGACACTGAATATTGTCAACAGACTTTTTTTTGTTTTATACACAATTTTATGCTGGAAACTTTATTGAATAAAAATTTGCTGGCAAAATGAATTCTTTCAAATTCAGTTTGCTTAAAATACGGGTGTTTTATAAAAATTCAGTGCCTTTGATCTAATTAGATCAAAGGCATTCAACAACATTTCTTTCAATAGATTCCAACCATTCCGACATCAACATGGACACTTTCCTGCTCACCATCAGGCTCACGCATTCCCACGCAATGTCTCCGGACATCGCAATCATCTAGTTACATCGAGTTACTAGTTACTTACCACCAAAAAAGAGTAATTTAATTAGTAAGGTACTCCATGGAAAGCAATGACTCGCCCTTGTTGCGTCGAGTTCTCTTACAGATGTGCCGTCCGGCTCTGTAACGATGACAACCAATTGGCTGGTTGACACAAGTTGTAATGTTTGAAATACTGATTAATTCGTTATTATTACATTTAACAACGATACTTGGATGGACACATCAAAGTGTGTGTGCGTGCGTGTGTGTGTGTGCGTGTGTGTGTGCGTGCATTCGTCACAACCTGCGAGGGCGTTGTCGGACTAAATGCAGAGGCATTTGGCGACCATACGCTATTTTCTACGGAAGCATCTGGATGGGGCCAATTTGAGCTCAACCTGAGTGGAACCTAGACAAGCCCACGTATCGGTGGAGGAAGGGGGGGGGCGCACAAGGACCAGAGGGAGGAGGAAAAAAGAATCTCTCTGGCTGACCACTTGCGTAGGATGGAAAGGGGAAATAATAGGTGGGTACGGGCGAGAAGACGGCTTCTCAAGTACAGGATGTTGTTGTAGCAGGTAGCCAGTCATCCAATTTCCTGCTTCCCAAAGAAAACAAGAGCTTGGACACTGGGGGGGTCCGGACTCTTACAATAGCGGGCCTATGCTCGCACTCCGGCCCGCCAAACAAAGCCTTCAGAGGTCAGCGGCCTTTGTCGGCGGGGGCGGGA
Organism: Dunckerocampus dactyliophorus; assembly: GCF_027744805.1. NCBI lineage: Eukaryota > Metazoa > Chordata > Actinopteri > Syngnathiformes > Syngnathidae > Dunckerocampus > Dunckerocampus dactyliophorus. The sequence continues at coordinate 23,818,114 of NC_072833.1, read as the reverse complement.
TGCTGGTTCCGCGCACACAGCCAAGGTCAAGTGTTACTGTACGCCTGACCCCACAAGCCCCCCCCCCCCCCCCCCCCCCCCCCCCCCCCCCCCCCCCGCAGCTGCCGGGTGGTGGACTGACTCCAAGTAGACCCCCCACCCCATCCCTATTAGGCTCTATTATTGTATTAGTGCTAATAGCAGTCCAAATAAACCATGTCCAATTGTAATCCTGCTCTTAGTATCAGAGTGTAAACGAACGAGGCTGGAATGTTGTTCTTGCACCACGCGGGCTCCTCTTAAAGGCACAGCGCCGTCAAATTAGTGGATTAGTTTGAGTTTGGTGGTTTGTCTGATTGCAGGATGTTTAAGCTGCTGGTTTCCCTTTCCTTTATCAAAACGCTCAATATGACCTTGAACACCTTCTGTTTTTATTGGCTTCCAATGACCTCATGCGGCCACAGCGTGAGGCGGCAGAACCACGCGACAGCATCAGCAGCGGGATCCTGCGAATGCTGCGCCTGTGGGGGGAAATGCATCTTGCGGTCGGGCGAGCAGCTGCTGCCGCTGCACAGTTTCCATTTTCAAATCTTTCCAGCGATGAATGATTCATGCGGACGAAGCCCTTTTCATGACAGTCTGTCAAAGCCTGCTGGAAAGCTGAAAGGATTAAAAATTATTGGAACAAATTATGAATTATTTCACAACATGTAATCCTGCTTCGGCTGGGCATTTGTTGGCAGAAGGGGACATTTTCAACTTTTATTTGTGGTCAAAGACAGCAAGACTCAGGACTGGACTTTCCTATTTGCAAGTTACTGAGACGCAGAAAGGTCACACTGTGGCATTGTGGTTAGCATGCGGGCCGCACACGGTTGAAATCTCTGTTTGGACATCCCTGTTGCTGATGATAGTAGCCACCGCAGGAAGTACTGTATGATTCTACATCATGCCATATATACATACATATATATACATTTGTAAATCATTAAAATAGCTAAAATGCTAACATTTAGCATGCGAGCACCTGGCAAGATAGCACTCGGTACCAAAAGTGCCAAGGCAGTTCTGTAGTGTTCCTACATCTTCCAATGTATATTTTTGTATTTTGACATGAGTAAAATAGCTAAATGCTAACATGCTAATAGTGAGTATGCTAGCACTTAGCAAGATAGCACTAGATATTGAAAGTGCCAAGGCAGTTCTGTAGCAGTTCTGTAGTGTAGTGTTCCTACATCACCCCATGTATATTTTTGCATTTAGACATCAGTAAAATTGCTAAAATGCTAACATGCTAACAGTTAGCATACTAGTACCTAGCAAGATAGCCCTAAATACCGAAAGGGCCAAGGCATATAGTGTTCCGACATCATGCAATGTATTTTTGGGCATTTTGACATGAGTAAAATAGCTAAAATGCTCTTTTAAACGGTGGGCATGCTACCACCTAGATAAAGATAGCCCTACGTACTGAAAGTGCCAAGACATTTTTGTAGTGTTCCGACATTATGTCATGTACATTTTTGCATTTTGACATGAGTAAAATAGCTAAAATGCTAACATGTGAATAGTTACATGCTAGAAAATGCCAAGGCAGTTCTATAGTGTTTCTACATCATGCCATGTACAGTATTATTTTGTATTTTGACAAGAGATAAAATGCTAACAGGTAGCATGCTAGCACCTAGCAAGATGGCAGTAAGTACTGAAAATGCCAAGGCAGTTCTTTGTGTTTCTACATCATGCCATGTACAGTATACATATTTTCATTCTGACATAATTAAAATAGCTGAAATGCTAACAGTTAGCATGCTAGCACCCGGCAAGATAGCAAGATAGCCAAGGCAGTTCTATAGTGTTTCAACATCAAGCCATGTACAGTATATATATTTGCATTCTGACATAATTAAAATAGCTAAAATGCTAACAGTTAGCATGCTAGCACTTGGCAAGATAGCAGTAAAGTGGCAAGGTAGTTCTGTAGTGTTCCTACATCCTGCCATGTATCTTTTTGCATTTTGATACTATATTACTCATTTTCATGAGCAATATAGGTAAAATGTTACCATGCTAACAGTTAGCATGCTTCCTCTTAGCTAGCCAGCACAATTAGACCATTGTATAGTGATTTTACTTCATAGTACTTGTTTCAGGTACATTTCATTTACGTTTACGTCTGCTTTCATCCTCTCACACCTTTCAGACAGAACCCACCAAACTCCTGGTGGCGGAGGGTTAAGTATGGCGTGTCTTCCGCACATCCTCCCAAGATGGCCGTTGCGTTGAAGGAAGCGTATCAGCAGCATGTGTTTGCATGTGAGTGCTGTCAGAGTGAGCTTGTTTTGTGGCTTTTGTGAGTACCTGTGGGCGAGTGAACAGACCCGGCCAGTAGAACCTCACTCACAAGATGCAGGCCGCCTCCGCTCATCCCACCCCCTCGAAGAACGCCTGGTCTCTGGTGATCAGCGGGTCCCGCAGGAGGAATAAATGCGAGTTTCCACAGCAGCTTCAGTCAAAGCCGAGGAACTGCAAACAGTAAATTATCTCCGACTTCCTGCAAAAGTTGTGGGCCTGCTACGCTAAGCTCCGCCCACAACCGCATTTGGGCTTTCTGTCCTGCAGGCGCGGAAGTCCAGCAGGGGTTGTCGTCTGCAAACCATCACACAGCGGAGCACTCCATCACAGGGTGAACACTGAAGGCCTTGTTCGAACGTGTCCACAATATTCCCTAGTCATGCTTTTTTGGGTCTTATTTGTGCTTTTTAAGAGGAAATAAATGCTTCAAAATCCCACCACCACTTTATCTTAACAGAACTAACAGTTGCAAACAGCAGCCATTCAGTTTTTGTTGGGGGGTTTTTGTCAAGAAAGCTGATCAAACGCTCTTTCGGTCTTTCTCTGTCGATGATTGAAGCCATGCAGACTGCGAAACACATGAAAAATGTCAAGTTATTCCCGGACTGTTTGGACTCGGCTGACATTCCTGGGCACTAAAATCACGGCAGGTAAACCAGATTGTCAAAACAAAAAATAAAAAACGACTTCAGGACCCATCTGGGTCAGCACGGTGGCACAACACAACACAACCCTCTACAGCGGACCCCCTCACATTCAGTGGGGGTCAGCCGTGTGTCAAAAATAGAATTTTTTATGATTGTACCGAACCAACCTTTGTGCGTGAACAGAACCTCCAAAGTAGTTGTTTAGGTCCCCCGTACTGTTAGAGAAGTCCAAACAGGCCGAAGTCCGGAAAAACAAATCCATCAAACACATCACGGACACCTTTGAGGTAAGCCAACCCCACCAATGCCGACCTCCACGCCACCACCCCATCACTGTGACTGGGTCTCCCATCACCCTCTGTCCCAGCAGGTCCCCTGTCCAAACAGCCCTGGCTGGAAGAGCAGCCCCGGTGGGGGTGATGGCAGAGGACTCATCCATCACTGCCAGCTCCCAGAGTGCACTGGGATCACTGCCGTCATAAAGGTGTCATGGCTGCCGGAGGGTTCTTGGACAGCGGAGACTGGACTGACTGTGTGAAAGAAAACATTCCTTTGTGGTCCTGCGGCGTGGAAGATGCGGCACTCTCACAAGGTGTCAGGTACCAAACCATCAGTCAAGTCGTGAAACTGGCAAAGTTGTCGAGGTTTCCGCCTCATAGTCTCGGCATGCAGCTTGACTGTCTCATGCATCTGGGGTTTTTTTGTGTGTGTGTGCGATACGCGCACCGCACGTCATTTTCCCTGACGTATTGTTTCAGGTATTATGTCACCAGCCGGAGTTAATGACCAATTAACCTTTTATGTTCGCATGAAAAGCCGTTTAACGCGCTCGGGCCCGATCACGGTCGCTGAGCATCAGCCGCACTTTGTTTAACGGCCCCTCTTAATAAATTCCAGGGATTGGAGTTTCCACACAAACTTTTAGCTTCCAAGATGGCAGCTTGCAGTTGGACTACAGGTGTCGTCATAAAAAAAGAGGTACGGGGTATGAGGCGGGAGGGTTCAGGGGGGCGACCAAGAGGGCCCGGAGTCAACAGTCAAACACTGAGGTGATCCCGCGCTTGTTTTGGTTCAAACCAATTCCCGCTGACTAGCATAACAACCTGCCAGGTCAGCAAGGTTAGCATCAGACGGCATGACCGTAACTTCCACACATCTTTTTAAACATTACCGGCAAAAATCTGAGGACGAGTGTTGTGTAAATTATGCTTTTTCAACAATACAAGAAGATAAAGACAATTACAAAAATGTCCACGGACGTTTTGAATGGGCCTCCTACCTGTCACTTACTGCCGTTTTAGACCGACTCGCTGGCTTTCGATCTTTGCCTTTTAAACAACTTTAACCTTGGTAGGAAGCCAACAAAACAGAAATGCGAACAATTAGCATGCTAGCAACCTGCGAGGATACAGTGTGATAACATTGAAACATCTTTTGCTTCAGTATATGTTTGCTCAATTTCTAAATCTCGATGTGGTATGCAAAATGCTAAAGTCAGCGCCTAGCAAGATAGCTCTAAGTACCAAATGCACTGCTCTATTGTGGTTTTACAGCAAATCATGTAAAAGTATGTCATTTATTACGAGGACAATGACTAAAATGCTAACAGTGCAAACAGCTAGCATGCTAGCAACCTGCGATGATGAACTGCTAAATCTTAATGCGATATGCAAAATGATAAAATGATAATGTTAGCACCTAGCAAGATCGCGCTAAGAACTGAAGGTGCAGTTTTTTTTAGTGGCTTTACAACATACCATGTAAAAGTATACAAACTAATATGAGGACAGTGACTAAAATGCTAACCATGCTAAGAGCTAGCATGCTAGCAACCTGTGAGGCTACAATTCGGTCACATCTTTTGCTTCAACATACATTTGCTAAAGTGCTAAATCTCAATTTAATGTGCAACATGCTAAAGTTAGCACCTTGCAAGATGGCGCTAAGCACCAAACATGCCAAACATGCCGTTGTACACTGCTTTACGTCATACGATCTAAAAGTGTGCAATTTAAACGGATGTCGGCCAGGTGGATGTGTGAGCGTACGTTGGTAATTCTCACTCCCTGAACCTTAGGAGCCATGCCGACAGTGCGGGATTTTAGCTCGAGGCCTAGCGCTCTGAAGGACCTTTGGTTTGAACCTACGGCGGTGTGCGGGGCTGGCTGAACCAGGCGGGTTACGTTATGAGGATAACCCCTGAAAGGATAGACCTAGCAAGGTCTATCCTGTTCTTTCATCATGACAAGTAAATATGCATTTAGTGATATATAGCGCCTGGTTATAATGACAATATTAAAAAATATCACTGTACATAATCCAATGATTTTTGGACTTTTTTGTGAATAAGAGCTACGGCATCCAGCGTTAAAATGTGTGGGGGGGTTCTTCGCATGGTAAGTCCTGAATTAAACCTCAGGATAAGATATAAAAAGAAGAAGGAGCAATAATAGCTTTGGAAAGAAGCATCTACATCATACCATGAAGTCGTTGCGTTTCTGTGCCCAGCAAACACACGTTAGTCATGGAACGGAACAACGGGGCCAGCCATGTGCTTTGCCGTATTTGAACGCCTTTAGTGGTGTTTCATGGTGTCGAAAAGCCAACCTCTATTAGGGTGCCGACCACGTTCACGGGTAATTGTCTGGCAGTCCGCCGGCAGCAAATATTTGCAAATAAAACTCCACGCAGCTTTGCAGCTGACTTCAATAAATGGAGATGCAGTCACACACTTGAAAGCACGCAGACTCACGGTCCCGTCCTCTCTGGTTTTTAATGATGTGCAAGAGGGACCGTGAGCCAAGAGGGTGACTGTGTTGCACCAGCACTCGGCCTGGCTTCCATCCAAAGCTGCCTTGAGCGGAACCAGAAGTGCTCACAGTGGACCGGGCCATCCAACCCGCCACCAGCCTTGCATGCATCCATCCACCATGCTGGCCATCCTTCTCCTTGTAAGCGACCCTGCAAGGCCTTTGCAAGCCTGTGTGTGTGCGTGTGTGTGTGTGTGTGTGTGTGTGTGTGTGTGTGTGTGAGAGCCTGGCGTTTGTTATTTTCTCCGCAGTCACACTGTCTTTCATCAGGGCCCCGTCCTGCAGCCCACAGACTCTCAGTATATGGTTTCATCGTCTCGGGCCCCCGTCGGCGGCAGCACGTGGGCGGATGATTTCTAACACATGGGAGCCCTGGGAGCCCACGCAAGCGCTGGAACAATAGCCGACCTGTCAGTGTTAGCGCGCTGGAGGAGGACGGGACGGGCGGGAGGGGATGAGGTCAGAATCCTTCGCACCCGCAAAAGAGCCTCGCATGCTGGAGCGCAGAGAAAAACAACACGACATCGCTTCGACTGCATGGCGGCGTACGCAAACGCCTTCCACGGGCTTCCTGCTGTACGTAAAATGATGACCTCATCTCCGAGTCGGCTTCCATGAAAAGGACGTCTTATTTCAACGTTTCCTGCGAGCTAGCGGCCTTCACTCGAGCGCAGGAAGATGTCGGCGCTGCTTTTGGCCCATCTCTGGCAACTTTCGTCCATTTTTGTTGACCAGAACTGAAAGTACCAGGAGTGAGTTTTTAGCATAGAATTAGCAAAAAACCTTGCTACATTTTTTTTTTTTTAAAAGAAAATAAAAATAAAGCATAGCTTCTGAATAATTAAGATTATTATATTTCTTTTTAGCTGTTTCTCATTTTAGGACTCGGGACAGGCAACAAATGATATTTTTCCAGTCTTCAAGGTCGTTTAAATGAATATTTGAAATTGTATTTATTAAATATGATCAACGTGCTTAATGAAAAGAATATTTTACAGTTCATTTTATTGTGTACATACGGACGCAAATGGCTTTAATTCGGTGGCATGGCGGCATCTCATCAATATTGTATAATTAATAACTAGAATGAATATATTTATAATAAAATGATCAAATTCATTAATAAGTTAAAAATAATTTATATAAAATAAAATCATTCAATCATTTATATAATAATATATGTAACAGATATAATGTGTAATAATGTGTATTACACATTATAACATAAATACTACACATATATAGTATATGTACTATAATTCTAATATATATAATATAGCAAAATAAATCATTATAATAATATTAATTTATTTCAACGAATAAATTATTTTTAGAATATGTCACAGGTCTATAAAAAAACAACTTACGAACCGAAAAATGGCCCCCATGCCGCACTTTGGACAACCAAGTGTGTCCAAGTGTGTTATAAGAAGTCAAGCCTAGCCTGTGGACACAATTAGAAGGCATTCAAATTACTATTGCCCCCTGCTGGTATGGAGTATTATTTACAGTCGATATTCTTTACACCAGAAGACTTCCTGTCTTTGAATCATTTCAGGATACCCCGATGTGGCCCCGCACGTATTTGCCAATGGTGTCTCAGTTCTTACTTTTGTTCATTTGTTCAAAGAAATGCGAGCTATTGTTCATTTCATCATAAAATGAAGTCCTCTCCCGATGAATTTCTGTGAGAGCACAAATTTCAAGATGTCTTCTATGAGCCGGAAGCGTTGAAGGCCCAAATCCGAGCTAAAACCCAGAGGATTAGGCCCCCGGGAGCAGCCGTTCTCCAGCTGCAGACTCCCCGCACGCCCGGTGGAATCACAATCTGACTTCCTGCGACACCTCCGCCTCCCCGAAAGTGAGAAGCAACAGCGTTCCAGACGCATGTGTGTGTGTGCCGCGGATTGTTTGCATGTTAGCAAGTTGGCCGGGAAGCCTCCCCTGGCCGGGATTTGATTTTTCTCCTGCCATAACATTGTTTGTCAGGTCTTTGCAGGCTCAGATGTGGATTTGTGAGGCTTGCAGACACACTTGCAGAAAATGAGGTTTTTGTTGGACAAAAGGGGCAAGACGATAGCCGCTTTACCCCTGCTCACGTCTCTCCCTGGACAGGCGGGACAGACTCTTGGCTCAAGTCCTCGTCATTGTCTGGAAGCAGAGGCAGGAACATAGCAAACGGCGGGATGGGAAGAAGGTGGGTGAAGGTAGCCTCGGTGAGGAAAAGCCTTGCCTTTTGGAGTCCGGGAGAAGGAAAGGTGGCCAAAGGAACAAGGAAGCTAATCTATCGTTGGGCGTCCACAGTGGGGGGCGAGGGGGTTTACAATCGTCCAAGGTTTAACAATATGTCTTCAACGCCATTGTGTGATGCTGCTAACATCCATGCCCTGTGATTGCAGTGGGAATGAAAACCCTCAAACACTCCCAGAGGGAGAGAATGTTCACCCTGTAATATTTAGTGATACCTGTTGCCATCTTGCTAGGTGCCGGCATGCTAAATAATAAAGCATACCTGCATAGCACAGAGTGAACTCATTCTTGAATTGCCTTTGCAAGTCCTGTGCTATCTAACTAGATGTTAGCATGCTCACTGTTAGCATGATAACATTTGATCTATATTACTCATGTCAAATGCAAATATTTTATGTAAGGAACAGTACAGAACTGCCATGCAAATTTTGGTACCTAGTGCCATCTTGCTAGGTGTTATTATGTTAGCATTTTAGCCGTTGTCCCCGTATTTAATTGCATACATTTAAATGGTTTGATGTAAAAACACTATAGAGCTGCATGTTCAGTACTTAGCGCTGTCTTGCTAGGTGCTAACATTAACATTTTAGCATTTTGCACATTACATTGAGATTTAGCACTTTAGCAGATGTATATTGAAGCAAAAGTTGTTCCACTTCCAAAGATGTGATCACATCATCACCTCACAGGTTGCTAGCATTGTTAGCATTTTAGCCGTTGTCCTAAGATTGCATACTTTTACCTGGTACGATGTAAAACTACTGTACGCTATCTTGCGTGCAAGGTGCTAACATTAGCATTTTAGCATTTTTCAGACTGCATTGAGATTTAGCAGTTTAGCAAATGTATATTGAAGCAAAAGATGTTCCAATGTTATCATTGTATCCTGTTGTTAGCATGCCAGCTGTTAGACTTGTTAGCATTTTAGTTATCCTTGTATAAAATTGCATACATTTACCTGGTATGATGTAAAACCACTATAGAACTGTACGTTCATATTGCTAGGTGCTAACATTAGCATTTTAGCATTTTGCATATCACTGAGATTTAGCACAAATGTAAATTGAAGCAAATCGTATCATCAATCTGTTCTGTTGGCATACTGCCAAGGCTGAAATACTTCAATTTCCACAACAATAGTCTTCAGAGTTGGACATGTTTGAAAAGATGTGTAGAAGTTACTTGTGATGTGACAGGTTGTTACGCCAGTGGGCAAGACTTTGCTTTCATCAAAACAACCGCGGGATCACATCAGTGTTTGTATGACTTGTTTGCTCTGGACCGGGTTTAGTCGCCCCCCTCCTAGCGGCGGCAACACGAGCCATTAGCGCCGACCATCTGTGGACGCGGGTCAGCGTTGACCTCCCGCTCTCCGAACGGCGCTACGCTCCGTCCAGAGGGAACCAAACAAAACATGGCCGCAGAGGAAGTGCGCTGTTTGGACTGCAGCTTGGTGATTTAAGTTCTGCTGCTGTCAGCCATGAAAAACAGTGTGTTCACGACCAAACATAACAATTGTGATCATAAAACACTTTAACGCCGTGTCATCTTTAGTCAGAGGTCCTGTCTTGTTTGATATCATAGTAGTGCACTTCTTGTAGCGTACGTTCTTGTAGATCTGTTGAGTAGAACATTCAGTGTTTGTGGAGGTGTAAAGTGGCGTAAAATGGAAGTTTAAGTACTTTCCACTTGCGGCTGGAACAGGAAGCACACATCCAGGGGAATGCGTTTGAGATCTGAGCGCCGTAAAAGACTTCTAAAGAACTTTTCGAATGTGACTTTTGTAGCTTGGGATTTTTCTGATTCGGTGGGCACACTTCCCACTGTCAGGCGTCCTGATTAGCACGGTGACTTAACACGGCATCAAACGGAACACGGCAGCGTGGAGGGCACCAGCTGCTGTGACGCCCAACAGACTGTATCGAGTTCCGTGGTGCCGTCCCGCGGAGGGCAGAACTCTCGCTGAGACTGTCAGCACCTCTCGCCGACTCACCTGGGACCCCCTTGACCGCAAACACCCTCCCTCTCTGCGCTCCATCATCGTCACCAGCCTTCATAAGCTAGCACTTGGTCTTCCATCACTGGCAACCCGCCGCGGGTCTGTTCACACAAACACGGCCAGACGGGAACGCAGATTACACTCAGCGCTGCCTCCGTCTGAAGGGGAAGTCTCAGCGAGTAAACTAATTCCTGCCAGGCTATCAGCTTACGGCCCCCCCGGTCTCAGAGTTATTACAGCGCGGCTGTTCACAGCCCAGCGTGGTTTGCTCTGGTCCGGCCCGGCACTGAGCTGACTGAACTAACTGAGCCGTCGTAGACCCCCCATCTACCTCCCCCTCCAATCAAACAGTACGCCCGGAGCTTCCGCCGCAGGTGTCTGGACCTGGCCTGTCCTCCTCCTGTCAGTCCTGCTCTCTTTTGACGAGCGCTGGAACTCACTGTCCTCTGGTGGCCTCCCACGCTCCCTCGCTCGCATCCAGACGGTCCAGATTGTTCTCATTTGGTCCAGACCAGGTCAGCGCTCCACACAGAGACATATACACACACACACACTTGGGGCTTTTACAAGTGTGAGCAGCTGGTTTGAGGCCACTAAATCTCTTGGGGATTTGAGATCGTTCAAAAGACAGCGTTCCAGAAAGGTGACAGAGGGAAACTCACGTCTTGACACCGAAGCTTCATGACTAGTTAGTTTAGGAAAGTGACTTTCTCAGCACCTCTGATAGCGTTAGTGCAGAGGTTTCAAACTCATGGCCTGCGGGACCATGTTTTGTGGGCCCCTTCTGGACTTCAAAGCCCTGGGGGTTCTCTGTATAGATAACATATGCTGTGGCGATCTGGAGTCCCACAAGAGATGATCAGAGGAACTTCAGCTTGCTTAAAGGAAGAGGCAAGCAATAACCAACACTGACCTCGCAGCGAGCTTGTCACACAGACGTCACCGAGAGTCTCCCTCCAGCGGCCCCTAAGTAGGTTGAGTCTGAGACCCCTTAGTGCTAATACCATACAACCTGTAGGTTTCTGTCTGCATCCCATCGCAAACGTGGAAGAAGATCTGCGGTGGCCTACAGGGTTTGGACAGAACCTGCAGCAGGAGATGGAAATCCTTTTTCCCAGTCCATTGTGGACCTTCTGGGAGAGCCACATGTGGAGAGAGTACGCTGAGACCTCAAGCAGACGGAAAACTTGAAGGAAGAATGAAGTTTGCTTTAGCATGAACATTAGAAATAAGCAAAGTGATGGTCTGGTGGCCAACTGCACCTCACACCAACATGGACACCAGCTGCTAGTGGACATAAATCACTTAAGTATTGAGTGTGATTTCTCCGCAGCGTCTCCCAGTGCTGACTACCAAAGCCTCGGTGATTCCAAACCCCCTAAAATCACAGTCTCGATTTGTGTATTTGCCTTGGACTAATCCCACTGTGGTCCATCTCATCCCAGCAGTGTGAGTGTATTGAAAAAGACAAGGTGAGAGGTGTGTGTGTGTGGTGGTGGGGGGACGTATGGTTGGAAGAAGGGGTTCGTCTCTTCTCAACACACTATGAAAAAGACTTTTGAAGAAACCTGATCAGCAGCAAAAACAAGAATGGAGTCAGATCTTTATTGAAGGTGGCCAGCAGGATGTGAGATCTCCAGAGGGAAGAAGACAAGTAGGTCGAAGGTGGGAGGGTGGGAAGGTGGACCTACACCCCTTCAACCCAACCCCCCACCCGCCTCCTCCATCCCAAAATGTTTTCTGAACGCCTGCCAGGAAAGTTTAATGGCTGTGGAATTTTGACAGGAAAAAGCAGGGCTGGAAGTTTCAGAGGAAGTGGGAATTTGTGTCTCACGAAGGCAACGCGCAAGAGAGGAAGCGCGTCAAAGCGCTTTTCCAATGCCATCCCCTGGGGGGGGGGGGATTCATGGAGGAACGGGGGGAGGGGGCTGTCGGTGATGAAGACCTCAGACTGACAGGCTGTGATCATCTCACCTCCAACATGCAGTATCACACACTTGACAATGTGGACACAACATTGCAAACACACACACACACCCAAACACCGCACATCGTTTACATCTTTTGGTAGACTTAAAAGAAGATCATCAGTTCTTGTGGAAGCTCAGAGCAGCTGCTTCTGCCTGACACGGCAGACCCAACCTTGCTTCCCTGTGGTCTGCTTACATACTGTATTTCAACCAAGACCTAAACCTAGACCTAAACCTAAACCTAGACCTAGACCTAGACCTAGACCTAGACCTAGACCTAGACCTAAACCTAGACTGCTTTTATAGTCAGTATTACAGTATCACTTCTTCTGAGTTGGACACCAACAGTCTTCTAGCTCATTGTCATCGCTAACAGTACATGAACAGTATTTGAACACCTGCTTAGCATCATATGCTAAAAAGGTCATGGACTCAAGGACCAGAAAAGTCCGATTCGCATCACGACAATCCTGAAGGCCCTGTCCCATATTGCTGTTTAAAGATTCCGTCAACCGCCATCTAGATATTTATCTTTGATGGTGTCATACGATGGCATATGCAAAGTTTTTGGCCACGGACGGTAGACGAGTAACGCACCTGCAGAAGGGCCACCTCACCAGGAACAACAACAGGAATGTCAGCCATTGCGCTTGGAAGCAGAGGAGCAAATGGGGAGTTCTCACGGCATTTAATTGATTTCTACCGGGCTGTCCGGCTGCGATGGACTGAACTGTTCTCTGTTCTGGTTGTCTTCTAAGACAACCAGAACTATTTTTCTCTGTGACACCGTCTTCAGAAAAGCAGAAGTGTTTGAGCACAGCAGCGAACCTGACTACTACTACCACTAGTACTACTACTACTACTACTACTACTACTACTGACTACCAAAGCATCACTGATCACAGCCGCAGTGATCACAGTCTCTATTTGGATATTAGCCTTGGACTAATCCCACTGTGGTCCCTCTCACCCCAGCAGCATCCCAGCATCTCATCCCAGCAGTCTTCTCAGACAACCTGACAGTCCAGTTGTTGTCCAGCTGTTTTCTTGACATTTTCTTCCGTGGCTGGAGGAGGACGAGCTGTCCAACAGCCATGGAAGTCTAAAAACCAATATGATTCCAAACGAGTGATGGTGAAAACGGCAACAAAGCCCATGAGAGTAACTGCCAATCACGATCCAAAGCTGGCCCTTGGAAATATTGAACATGTCCAAAATATAGACATCTAGGTACGGCTGTAAATCAGCTGAAAAAAACATTTTAAAAGTCCAACAAACGTACGCTTTTGTTTTTCAGAGGGACTCTTTAAAGTGCGCAGTGAGACAGAACCTTTACTTGGAACTCACAAAGCACGTTGAGTTTTAAACCAAAATCCTTCTGTTTGCGATTACTTATTTTGTGACGCTACCATGCTAACATTGAACTGCACTGGTGGAAGCGCCCCCACCGCCCTCATGCTAACACACGTGCAGACATTAGTGTCAATCATGTCCGCCGACTCTACAGCAGCCCTCTCACCGTGTCACCACTTAATGTCCGCACATCTGCTCGACTCCCCATCCTTCAGCCCACACCTCCCCAGGCCGGGCCCAGAGACAGATGCTGAGACATGGGGACAGACGGGCGCGGCGCCCCCCGACCAAACCAGCCAGCCAGTCACTCAGTCATTGAGGCTGCAGACCACCGGATCCATTACATACACATTTAAATAAAAAGACTCCCAGGCTGCTCCACATCTCCCTGTGACATCCACCATCGCTCATGAACACACAAGTCCCGATCACATACAGTCTGCAAAATGACCAAACGTGGAAATCCACCACAGTAGTGTTGGCATAATCCTGCTAACCCACAAACAGACAAACCATTCACAAACTAGCATAAAAGTGCACAAAAAGGTTAAAGTTTTTATGGTTTTTTTTCCTCGCAGTATCAACGTCTACCAAAATTGCCACCATGTGTTTGACCTGAGAGTAGTAGTATTTCATTCCTAGGGGGCGCTATCTAAACATGTTTGCATGCCCCAGGACAAGACTTCAAATATGGAAATTCCCTCTCATGGGAACCCAAACAAGAACAAGTGGCAGGATTGATTCCCGTCTAATAAAACTTGGTCTGGGCGTGATGTTCCGCACTAAGACAAACATGCAGAAGAGGAAATGTTCCTCACCAAATGGTCCCAAAAGCCAGTGAAGCACTAAAAATGGGGCCCGTGAGGCGTCATGGCCTTTGGAGGCGCTAGGTCCGTCCCACAACATAACATTTGACACCGCAGACACAAACTTTTGGCAGCAGCGGAGGTCGTTACGCAAACTGGGAGCTCAGTGGACGCTGAAGGAGAGATTTGTTGTCATCCAGCATTCCGGGCCTCGAGACGTTTGAGCTTGTGAAGCCTTTTTTTACTTAATAGTCGCTACAGTTCTTACAGAAAATCACAACAAATCGCAACTATTTTCTGTTAAATGCAGCTTTTTGGGGGACAATATTTCAGGCTTCTGCTTCCGATGCCTTCTTTTTCAAGAAGTGAAGGGTAGATGCTGGTTTTAAAACTAGTCAATTAAATGGACAAATAAAAATAAGTACAATAAAACAATTGTAAGGAAGTTTAAAAAATGATAGTACCCATTCTCTACATCCGGGTGTCACTAAGGTTTATTTATATTTTTAAAATATTTTACAAATTAAAAAATACAAAGTTAAACTTTTTCTCGTGACGGACGCCTATAAACAAAATTATACTACCCAATTATACTTCTCCCTGTTTTTAATAATACATAAATAATAAATACTATTTTTTTCTTACAATTTAATTAAATAAAAATATCATCAAATAAAAATGTAAACAATTAAATTTTACTTTTTCCAGTGCATATAAAAAAAAAATCCTCGACATCAGGGGTGTCATGAAGGGAAACATTCCCTTAAAAAAAAAAAAAAGACAAGAAAACATCTAAAAAATACAAATAAAAAACAAAATATAATAATAAAATAACAGTAAATCAAAATAAAAAATTTAAAAACATTTTTAAATAATGTAACTTTTTCCAGCGGGGGCCATATATTAAAAAATAAATGATAGTACCCAGCTTCTACATCAGGGGTGTCACTAAGGCGTAGGTTCCCGAAGTGGGGTATGTGTATCCCAGGGGTATGCTAACTGTGATAGGTGGCATGTGAATATAAATGAAAAACAATTAGCACCAAACACACACAATTATGAGTGTACCTGAACGCCTCACTATGCGAGAGCAGCAGAAAGGAGACTGCTGTTCATCGCTCTGTGTGCATTATATGAACAAATAAGTAAGTCAAATTATAGTACCCATCTTGTACATCACAGGTGTCACTAAAGTAAACCTTTTGCTTTTTTCAAGACAATAATAAATAAAATAAATAAATAATAACATTTTATTAAATAAAAATAAAAAATACAAATATAAAGTGAAACTTTTACCAGCAAGGGCCGCATCAAAAAATGATCCATCCGTCCTCTACATCAGGGGTGTCACTAAGGTCAACTTTTTCTTTCTAAAAAAAAATAATAATTATAATTAAATCAAAATGAAATAAACTTTTTTCCAGCGAGGACCACATACAGTAACTAAAAGGATGCAAAGATGCACATTTTGTGCATTAAAGATGCTACAAGCAATCACATGCTAAGCTATCTGAACAAAACATTCACATCTTGGCTTTGTGTTATAATAGGTGACAAAAACAAATTAGTGTCATATGTAATAATATATCTCATTAATAATCAGTTTATTTTACAATATGCTAAGGGCCAATAAAAACAAGCTTTTTGCTGAAAATAGCTCCCGGGGCGCACTTTGGACACCGCTTCCCTACATAGTTCAAAAAATGTTTTAAAAATGTGCTATGTTTTTACACTCAATGCACTTTTATTTTCCTACCTAAAGCCAAAACTGTATAGATGAATAATGTTTGAGTGTGATTTGGCTGTGCTGTGCGTAACAAAGCTTCATTTTCAAAGCTGCTGCCAAAAGAGAAATGCTTTCTCCTGATCCTCTCAGTGGAAGCACTCTGGTTCATATAAACATCCACATGGATTCAATAAGCGCCACGGTTATTTATACTCAGAGCTTATTACTTATAATTACAAAATCCTCTTTCTATGTTTTTTATTATTTGTGACAGAGGCACAGAGCTCCCAGTTCAAGTAAAGCCTGATGATGTGCGCATAAAAACAAATATTGTGCTCCGCTGGCACATTACGCACACAATAACCTCATGCACTTCCATCGGGAGGCATCGTTTATACCATAAAAGCTTATAAAAATGTCCATTCATGTTTGAGTTTAAGCTGGGATCTTTTCCAAGATTCAACGTTTATTTTAGATCATTACGGCTGCAATAACACAATTACAAGTTTAGCTTTTAATCAGGGTGCCTTTTCCCCAGAGGGCCGTATACCGTGGTGTGGAAAAGTGTTTGCGCACTTCCTGATTTCTTATTTTTTTGCATGTTTGTCACACTTCAATGTTTTATCAAACAAATTAAAATATTAGTCAGTGACAACACAAAATGCAGTTTTTAAATGAAACCTTTTATTATTAAGGGAGAAAAAAAATCCAAACCTATATGGCCCTGTGTGAAAAGTGATTGCCCCCCCTGTTAAAACATAACTGAGATTAACTGAGATCTATCAGTGTGGAAGAAGTTATAAAGCCATTTCTAAAGCTTTCGGACTCCAATAACCCATTATGCACAAATGGCGAAAACATGGAACAGTGGTGAACCTTCCCAGGAGTGGCCGGCCAAGCAAAATGAAAAGAACGCAGCGAGGACTTATCCGAGAGGTCACAAAAGACCCCACAACAACATCCAAAGAACCGCAAGCCTCAGTTGCCTCAGTTTAGGTCAGTGTTCATGACTCCACCATAAGAAAGACACTGGGAGAGTTCCAAGACCAAAACCACTGCTGAACAAAAAGAACATTAAGGCTTATCTCAATTTTGCCAGAAAACATCTTGATGATCCCCAAGACCTTTGGGAAAATACTCTGTGGTCTGACGAGACAAAAGTTGAACTTTCTGGAAGGTGTGTGTCCCATTACATCTGGCGCATTTCAGAAAAAGAACATCAGACCAACAGTAAAATATGGTGGTGGTAGATTTTTTTTCTCCCTTAATAATAAAAAGTTTCATTTAAAAACTGCATTTTGTGTTGTCACTGACTAATATTTAAATTTGTTTGATGAAACATTGAAGTGTGACAAACATGAAGGGTGCAAACACTTTTTCACACCACTGTATAAGAAGGATGTGGGGCCACTTTTTATGATATTCTTCACCTTTTCTCTAATTGTATGCTTAAAGCAGTGTAAATGTGTATTCCACTATAAATATTGACGACCAACATATTTCATTCCAATGAATCCTCTTGTCCTTCACTTTGAATCAGAAAAAACTGACATCGTAAATCATAGTTGTTTTATACGAACGCATGCGTGCATTTTTCCGCCAGTTGGCACGGGTGTAAACAGGTGTGCGAACCAGTTTGGATCCAGAGCACTCAGGGAATGTCTGCTGCATTTGTGCCAAAGTTGTATTTTCTACTTCTTATTCCTTTTCCTTGTGTTTGGCGCTGACGTTTATCGTCCCACGGCAGCGCAGCCTCACACAGGAGTCGCTACCTGCTCTCGGGGGTGTCCCTGTGGGCCCCCGGATCGAGGCCACGGTAGCGAGGTGGACCGGTGACGGGTCCTGTTTACTCAGCTGTGTGCCCCCCACCCCCACCCAGAGAGAGGAGAGGATGTGTTCAGGGCCTCATTAATCATGGCAGCTTTGGAAGAGATAAACAGGCCCGGCCCAGCGGGGATGCTGCAGCGAGTTCTACTAGACAAGGGGGGTGGTGGTGGGGTGGGACACATGGGGGGACGGGGGTTTGGGTTGATGGTGGACGTACACACCAGGGGATTGACCATAGCACTTGCTCTTTGCTTCCACATCTGCATGCCTGTGCAAGCTTGTAAATCAACATTCCTCCTCTGAACCGGCTGCAAGTGCATGAACCCAAAGTTCAATCCTGCCACGAAATGCACCTTGACCGCTTCAACACGACACACTTTTCCTACCTTTTCATAAAATGAAAGGGTCATTCCATCGAACGTCCCCAGGAAAAAAAATGTAGAAATGCACAATAAATTGAACTGTAAAATATTTCTTTTATGAAGAAAACATTGATCTGACTGCATATTTAATAATTTTCAACTGGAATAATAGCATTTGTTTGTTTTTTCTCTGAAAATTTACAAGTCACATGGTCCACAGGAAGCGGCATCATTCACATGCTTTTTCAGTATTTTTGATGGTATTTCAACAACAACAAAAAATCTCAGCACATTCCTGTTCCCTGCATTATTTTTGAATGTTTTTTATTTTTTAAATCCTTTTTTTTTTGTTAAATAGGTTTACAGTCATCCCTCGTTTATGGTGGTTAATTGGTTCCAGACCCCACCACAATAAGTGGATTTCCGTGAAGTAGGATTCAATAGAAATAAATGGAATATTTTGGTCGTTAGAGCATAGAAAAACTGTTAATGACCTTCAAAATACAATCAATTGTTACCATTATTAGAGCGCTGTAGACAGGAAATAACACCCCTATAGTTACCTTTACACGCCTATTAGCCAATACAGCAGACATAATAATAGAAAATAAGCCATCTGAGACTTAAATAAGATGCGATTGACAGAGTACTTCCTGGTGGTAATTGTCTCATCAATATAACGTTACTGACACAGAGACCAGTGTAGAATACTACTCCACTGCCGCTGTTTGTGGTTAAGGAGAGACTCATGATGCGCTTTACTAACAAGCGAAGAACACATGCAGTGAACATTCACACAGGAGCTGCTGTCGGCCACTCTCTACACTGCTAACCTGCTGCTAGCGCACTCAGTGAGAGTCAACTCTAACCATCTTACGTCACATGTCATTTCCCAGGCTTAAAGGCACACACAACAAGTCATGGATATTACACTTGACATCACGTCATTTCAATGCCTTTTACTTGTATTTGTGTTCATTTAGCCATTTTTATGGGGGGGGGGGTTATACTAATAATAGACCATATCGAACCACGAAACCAATCATTTATTTATTTATTTTTTTTAACCGCGATAGAGTGAGGGTGTAATGTTAGAACCACGACATAGTGAGGGACGACTATAATGTGCTTCGTATCAACATACAACTAGCATCATTTCATTTCATTTCTTTGCTGAAAACTCATTCCTGTTACTTTCAGTCTTGTTACTTTAAGTCATCCTGGCTTAGGAAAATCATACAAAAATGAAATAAAGTTGCCTGAAAAGGGCCAATACACATTTTGACTACTTCAATTGTGTGTACAGTCGTCCTTCACTACATCACGGTTCCGACTTGGCTCCCTTGCTCTATCGCGGTTTTCCACAAATGTTATATAATTAATAAACGATTGCTGTTTTGTGGTTCACTATGGTCTATTATTAGTCAAACAATATTGAAATTAGAGCTATCAAAAAAAAATTGTTTCAAAAGTAATCATGATTAATCACCATTATCATTTATGTCTGAAATATGCCCATTTTTACTTATTTAATGAACAGAAAGATAAATGACAGGACAGGATTATATATACAGTCAAACCTGTCTATAGCGGCCACCAAAGGGAAATGGCAAAAGTGGCCGCTATAGGCAGGTGGCCGTTATAGACAGGTTGGCGGCCATTTTGAATTTGTGCGCGCATTAACATGTCTGTGATTAGAAGCTTGCTGTGTTTGTGGATACATATAATTATACTGTTACATTTTTTTAAGTCGTAAATTTATGACTTTATTTTCGGAAATGTACGGCTTTATTCTTGGAAATTTATGACTTTATTCTCGAAATCTCAGATTATTTTAATACTCCATCGTAACAGGCATTGCCTAAAACAGCTATGAAAAGGGAGGATTTATGTGACCTTTGGCCTTGTGCAAAGGTAATATTTACGACTTTATTCTCGAATAAATTCTCAAAAATCTGAAATTATTATTTTTTTCAATGTGGCCCTGATACTCCGTCGTAGTATAAGTAGTATCATAAATATGTAGGCCTATAAAAAAAACATACATTAGAATTCAGGTTTTTCGCAAATTTACAAAAAACTGTTGTAAACTTCCGACTTTATTCTCGTAAATTTTATGACTTCTTTTGTTGTAAATTTGTGACTTTATTCTCATAAAGTTACAACTTTATTCTCGTAAATTTATGACTTGTTTTCTCGTAAGGCCAAAGTTTACATAAGTCCCCCCCTTGGCATAGCTGTCTCAGGCTGTTACGACAGAGTATTAAAATAATCTGAGATTTCGAGAATAAATACTTCGTCGCAACAGGCATTGCCTGAGACAGCTATGAAAAGGGGGGGGGCTTATGTGACCTTTGGCCTTACAAGAAAAAAAGTCCTAAATTTACGAGAATAAAGTTGTAAATTTACAAGAATAAAGTCGCAAATTTACGAGAAAAGAAGTCGTAAATTTACGAGAATAAAGTCATAGATTTAGGACTGTTTTTCTCGTAAATTTGCGATTTTATTAAATTTACGACTTAAAAAAAAGAATAAAGTCGGAAATGTGCAAGAATAAAGTCATAAATTTATGAGAAAAATAGTCATAAATTTACGACTTTAAAAAATAAAGAGCATAAGTCCTAAATTTACGAGAATAAAGTCACAAATTTACGAGAAAAGAAGAAAAACAGTCGACTTTATTAAAAGAAGTCATAAATTTACGAGAAAATAAGTCGTTAATTTATGAGAATAAAGTCGTAGATTTAGGACTGTTTTTTGTAAATTTGTGACTTTATTCTCGTAAATGTAGGACTTTATTCTCTTTATTTTTTAAAGTTGTAAATTTGATAAAGTCGTAAATTTATGAGAATAAAGTCGGAAATTTACAAGAAAAACAGTCCTAAATCTAAGACTTTGTTCTTGTAAATTTACAACATCCTTTCTCATAAATTTGTGACTTTATTCTTGTAAATTTATGACTTTATTCTCGTTATTTTATAAAGTCGTAAATTTAATAAAGTCGCAAATTTCCGAGAAAAAACGTCCTAAGTATACGACTTTATTCTAGTAAATTTACATCTTCTTTTCTCGGAAATTTACGACTTTATTCTTGTAAATTTACAACTTTATTCTCGTAAATGTAAGACTTTTTTTCTCGAAAGGCCAAAGGTCACATAAGTACCCCCTTTTCATAGCTGTCTCAGGCAATGCCTGTTGCGACGAAGTATTGAAATAATCTGAGGTTTGGAGAATAAATACTTTGTCGCAAGAGATTTCAAGAATAAAGTGGTAAATTTAGGAGATTAAAGTCGTTAATATTACCTTTGCCCAAGGCCAAAGATCACATATGTCCCCCCTTTTCATAGCTGCCTTAGGTAATGCCTGTTACGATAGAGTATTAAATTAATTTTGAGAATAAAGTTGTAAATTTACGACAACAAAGTTGTAAATTTACGAGAAAAAACTCGGAACTTTATGTTCCAGACATTGCCTGAGACAGCTATGAAAAGGGACATGCTAATCTCTTTCTGCTCAATTGCTCTGTTTTGCTGCCACGTTATAAATAAAAGCTTGGCTTTTGCAAGAGGAAAGTTTCCTTCCTTCCTGAAGAGCTATGCTCTATTTTCCCTCTGACACCATGACACCTATTATTACCACTTCATTCTCCTGAATTTACCACTTTATTCTTGTAATATTATAACTTTTTCCTGTCACTTAAATGAGTCACTTGCCTTAAGAAACTCATGCATATCACCGATTAACTCAGTTGTTTTGTCAGTATTTACATGAAGCATGAGTCCCTTTAAAAAAAAAATAAAAATGATACACCAACTATTATATTCATATAACATATTTAGCAACTTTGCTCTTCCATTCAAACAAAGCCTCAATAGAATAAAGTTCAAGAGAAGTTGAGGGTGTTACCTGACACCCACCAGCCCCGGGCCTGGTTCCAAAAAGCCCACCATTACCATTAATATTCTTATATTCTGTACTTCCTCACAATGCTGAAAAGTTCTGCACACTTTCCCCTTCAGTCGGGAGGGAAAGACGAGCCAATCATTTACAGAGAGCTGACAAATGCAATAAGCCAAAGGCGGCCTCGAAATGGGTTTTAAGATATTGTATTACTCTGTTTATGTAAGACTACGTCTTAATTATAGCGTGTGCACATGTACGTGTGTTACTGCGCGTCTGCCTGCGTCCTTGTGCGGCCGCCTAATTGCCGTTGATAGGCTCGGAAAAGTGACATCATCACCAGATAGTCTGGATTTGCCGCAGAGGTTGCACCGGAGGTCAGGAGTGAAACAGAAAGAAGCACGCAGCAGAACACGGCAGCCACCATAAGTCCATCACCGGTGAATGTAACTGCTTCCGACGTGGTGAAGAACTGCGGGCTACTTTTATGCATCTCAGTTGTTTTAATCTTTAGCTTTCACTTTCAGCAATATTTGCATCATGGCAGGGGGGGAAAATATCAGGCTTTAAAAGAAACATCTGAAAGAAAGTATATGACATCATACACCTATTACTATACTGTATAGCACATGAATACAGTAAAAGCACCATAATTACGTCAAGCTATTAGTATCTTTGTTGCTATTGTTGCACTGTTTGTAATATATATATATGAATAAACATTTTTTCATCTGTAATTTTCTATTTCTTAACACTAATAGACAGGTAAAGCACGTTTTTAAAACTTAAGATTTGGGGGGAAAAACATTTTAGCTATGCATACGCTGTACACTTGTGTGTATAAAGATTAGATTATCCCCCTCAACATTTTTTGTTTGTTTTTTCTCAATTAACAATTTTGTCAGAATAGTGCGTTTCCCACAAAATAGTTCCATGTACTTGTAGCAAGTATATGTCGGTGGTTCCACCTAGTGGCCATTCCAAGTTATTACAAGGCAGAGGTCTTTTCACTAGTGCACTGAATGGAAGAGAGTTGTCTTGGGGTCCATGACGGAAAGGTTGTCGATAGAATTTAAAGGTTTTCCATCACCTTTTAAATACAATGAAAGGCAACACAACACAGTTATAGATGGTTATATCATTACATGGTTTTGACAAACATTTTTTGGTGCACCCCCCACACACCTCTTTTCGCACGAAATGGTTCGGTCCACTAAGTCAGGTGCGAAACGTCTCCTGCTTAGCCAGATAGCTGCTGTTACGTCACTCGTAGAAGCCAGTCTTTTCCAAATAAACCTCGAAGAAAGCAAAAAGAGTGGACAAAAGTTAGGTTGACATTATGCTGTAAAGTGTTTTCAAGAAAGTCGAGTTTACAGCAGCACAAACCAACCTGATAGCTTGACGTCTTGATAGCAAAGTACTGTAGTTGCATTTCCGGCCAGCATTCATAAATCAATACAGTTAAAGGTTAAGTAAGATATTTTTACTAAAGCAGAGGCATTTCGGTACCAGTACTAGCTACATGAAGACAGGCGAGCAACGTTATCTATACGGTAACTTGTACAGTATTTTTAATCTAACATTTGTCCTACTTGTAGAAAGTACACGTCCAATTAGAACATGTGTGTGCTACCACGCTTGTCCTCACGGGGGCGCCCATGTTTGACATTTACTTCTTTTATTTTACAACAACCGCAATTTGACAGACGCACATATTCCTCTTTGCATTCTTCATTTCATCAGTCGCCCCCTTGAAAACAAACGTCAGCTACCAGTTGTCTCTGCATCCTTCCCCACAAAATATGACAATTTAGTGTAAGTCATGTGAGAAACGACAACAAGCAACAATGCTGAGTCAGCGGCGGTTTGAAAGCCCGCAGTGCTTTGTCGCTCAGTCGTAGCACACAATCAATTCCCATGTGAAAGCGGACACCCTGGGATCGGGTCAATGGCAGCGACTGTCACAAGGTCTTAAATAACAACCTGAGTGACACACTTGTGTTGTGATTATGTAATGCCGCGTGTAACTCAATAGCATGGCATAGCATTGTTGTCGCTCAGCTCAACTTCCTTACTCACACGTATCAAATGTACAGCCAAAGAGTTACAAAGCAACATGAGCACTCAAAGGGGTCAATTGCAGGTTGATTTCAAGTTCCATTTATGTGCTTTATAGCAGCTTTGCTTGAAATTTGGGAGCCGGTTTTCCCGTTTCCAGTTGAGCAGCCTGGCGTTATTACGCGGGTGAAATGCTTGCTTCCATAACATGCTGATCAAATATGTATGAACCGAGCATATTTCCAGCCATGTCATCATGTGTTGTTGTTTTTTTTCCCCCGAGTGTTCCAGTGTTGTTCACGGTCTATTTAAGGGCACTATATGTAATTTGTGTTGTTAGCAGGGCGTATCTTGGGACTTACTTATTTATTCTTTTGTTTGATCCATCTACTGTACATTCATGTTATATGTATTTAATCATTGTTTTATGGCCAGTGCTGCTCAAATTGTGGGAGCCACCCCAGCAAACTTTACAGCAAAAGTGGGAAAAATACAGCAAAAGTGAAATGTTGATACTGCATACTGAAAAGCAGGGGGCCACTAATATTTGTATGTATTTTTTTAATTTTGTAAAATAAAAAAAACTCATTTTAATATATTTATTAGTATCAACAGTTCGTCTTCTCTTTACATTTTTCCTTTTTGCTCTTATTTTTCCCATTTTTGCTGGATTTTTTAGGTTCACTTTTGTTTCTACAGTGTGCCGTGGGTCAATAAAAAACAAGCTGGGGGCCACTTGCTTGTTTTTTATTGACAGGGTGGGGTGGGACTCATCAAACGTCTTCAAGGTTGGCAATGGGTTTATTCCTGCTTGGCCGATGATGGTGCCAGCAAGTCATACAGTGGTTTGTGTCAGGTTCTCGGTGTGGTTAGGACCCCAGATGCAGAGGCTTAGAGTTCGTGTGGTCATTCAGGATTTTTAATGACAAAAAGTGCAAGAGAGAGTAGATCCAAAAACAGAAAACGATGGTGTCGTGGCAAAAATAGAGACAAAAGGCAAATGAAAGTTACACCATGAAGAAAAGTACAAACACTGGAGTTAGCTGGACGGCAGGGAGGCGGCAGGTCCAAATGGGCATGGAACAACGACTGGTAGCAGAAGCACTCGGGTGTGTTGCCAGCAGAGGCGAAACAATGAACCAGCGGCTGCCAGCTGTGGGTAGTCTGCTTAAATGAGTATTGGGTAATTAGCCACAGGTGTGCCCAGCGTCCCCGCCTCCAGCCCGCTTAAGGTGTAACTGCAACCATAAAGGAAAAACAAGCCAGAAGAAGGCAGGTACCACGCAGTGACAACCACAACAAATGGTAGTCACTAGCACATTGTGACAGTACCCCCCCCCTTAATGGGCGCCACCCGGCGGCTTACCTGGCTTCTCTGGGAAACGCTTGTGAAAGTCCGAAATGAGGGTGGGGTCGAGAATGAGGGACCGGGAAATCCATGAACGATCCTCGGGGCCGTACCCCTCCCAGTCAACCAAATACTGGAATCCCCTGCCCCTTCTTCTCACGTCCAAAATGGCCTTGACCGTGAATGCTGGGTGGCCTTCAATCATCCTGGGGGGAGGGGGAGGCACCTCCGGAGGGCTGAGGTTGCTGGTGGTAACTGGTTTAAGGAGTGAAACATGAAAAACCGGATGTATCCTGAGGGACTCTGGCAGACGGAGTCGAACAGCGGAGGGGTTCAGGACACGATCCACGGGGTAAGGGCCGATGAATCTGGGCTGGAGCTTCTTTGAGTCAACATGGAGGGGTAAATCACGGGAAGAAAGCCACACCCTCTGTCCTGGCTTGTAATCAGGGGCGACTGAGCGGTGGCGGTTGGCTAGGCGTTGGTTGCGCTCTGATGTCCGACCAAGGGCTGCCCGTGTGTTGCGCCAGGCCCGGCGGGCCCGTTGTAGGTGGGCGGCCACGGAGGGGACTGTCACCTCTGATTCCAGGGATGGGAATGCCGGAGGCTGGTAACCATAGGCGACGTGGAACGGGGACAGGCCCGTGGCGGAGCAGACCAAGGTGTTGCGAGCATACTCGATCCACGGCAGGTTGAGGGACCAGGAGGCGGGCTGTTGATGGCAAACACAGCGGATGGCCGCCTCCAGGTCCTGATTGGCTCTCTCGGTTTGACCGTTGCTCTGTGGATGATAGCCCGAGGACAGACTGGGTGATGCTCCGAGGGCTTTGCAGAACGCCTTCCAGACAGCAGACGTAAATTGTGGTCCCCTGTCTGAGACCACATGCAGGAGTGGATTCCATGTAGGCGGATGGCCGGGGCGGTGTCAGTTGGAACTTGTAATCGCCGCGGCTGTAGCCGGGGGTGCCGCGTTCCCGGTCCGCCTGGCGGTCGCTGAGGCGCTTTTCGATGCGGACAGCCAAGGCGATGAGGTCGTCGAGGGTTGCCGGGGTCTCCAGCGGAATCATCTGGTCCTTGATGGGATCAGCCAGGCCAGTAAAAAATGCATCCAGTAGGGCCGTGGCGTTCCAATCACTTTTTGCCGCAAGTGCGCGGAACTCGACGGCGTAGTCGATGGCGCTGCGGCGTCCCTGACTTATCCGCAGTAGGGCGCGTGCTGCGTCGCGCCCGGGAGGAGTCCGCTGGAACGCCCGTTCCATCGCCCCGGTGAAGGCTGAATAGGACGAGCAAGTGGGAGATCGGCGGCTCCATTCCGCCGTGGCCCACTCCCCTGCTTTGCCAGTCAGATGGGAAATGATGAAGGCGATCCGTGCACGCTCGGAGCGGAAGGCAGCCGCCTGCAGCTCGAAGTGGAGCTCGCATTGAGTGAGGAAGGTGTGTACCTCACCGGACTCGCCGGAGAACCTCTCGGGTTTGGACAGCACTGAGCCGAGCGCAGGTAAGATGGCGTCTGTCGAGGGCGAATGTTCTGAGGGTATTTCCGGGTTAGCGGGTGGTGTGGTGGTGGAAGAACCTTGCTGTAGGGTTGCGACCAACGCGCCGAGCTGTGTCTCCAGAGCCTGCATGCGAGCGTCTTGTTGGTCAGCTAGGCCTTTAATGCACGAACCCAAAGCATTAAGTTGTTCCTCTTGTCTGCCCAGGCGTTGAGCCTGGTGACGCAGCGCCAATTTAATGGGCTCGGGCTCCGCGGGGTCCATTGCTGGCTGGTTCATTCTGTCAGGTTCTCGGTGTGGTTAGGACCCCAGATGCAGAGGCTTAGAGTTCGTGTGGTCATTCAGGATTTTTAATGACAAAAAGTGCAAGAGAGAGTAGATCCAAAAACAGAAAACGATGGTGTCGTGGCAAAAATAGAGACAAAAGGCAAATGAAAGTTACACCATGAAGAAAAGTACAAACACTGGAGTTAGCTGGACGGCAGGGAGGCGGCAGGTCCAAATGGGCATGGAACAACGACTGGTAGCAGAAGCACTCGGGTGTGTTGCCAGCAGAGGCGAAACAATGAACCAGCGGCTGCCAGCTGTGGGTAGTCTGCTTAAATGAGTATTGGGTAATTAGCCACAGGTGTGCCCAGCGTCCCCGCCTCCAGCCCGCTTAAGGTGTAACTGCAACCATAAAGGAAAAACAAGCCAGAAGAAGGCAGGTACCACGCAGTGACAACCACAACAAATGGTAGTCACTAGCACATTGTGACAGTTTGTCCAAATAAAAAAATAAATGTCAGGTTCTCAATAGTAATTTCAAATCAGAGGTGCTGGACCTGAAAAATGTCTGTCCTTTAGGGGGCATGTCACTGTAATATGCGGTATTGTTCCTTTAAAAATCAAACCTAGCATAAATGTGTGTGTGGTGGCTCGTGTACTGCGATACTGCCCTCTCCTGTGTTTCTGTTGCAGTACACGCTCTACACCATCATGATGAGCAGACAAGCAACACCTGGGACTAATGGGCAACGGCATTACTTAAGAAGCAAGCACACCTTCCGCCGTTGCCAGATCGTTGCCCTTCGCTTCCCGACTCAGGCTCCTGTTGCTCAGCAGTTACCCTCTGTCTGCTAGTCTTTCTGCCTACCTGTATTCTCTATTACCTGCCTGGCAACTCCGGCAGCGTTAGCGATTTCCTGTACTTTCCTGCTATGAGTATTCAGCAGTGTTTTTTGTTCTATCGCCCTACCCTTTTGGTAGCTCTTTCTGTTTCTACCCTTTTTCCCGTGTAGTATCCGAGTCTACTTTTGTTGCTACTTCCTTAGTTGTCTTTTTGCATCTTTGTTGTGCTTCTGCTTGTGTTGTACTTTATCCTTGCTGATTTGGAATTAAACACCTTTCCAAATCACACGTCGCCTCCCGCATCTTGGGATCCAACCCGCGGCACGCTCCGTTCCTCACAGTGTGGTCTTTTTACATTGACAATGTAAGGAGACCCGATTGAACAAAATACGAAGGATGTGTGATGAATTCACAGGAAGCCTGATCTGCTCTACGGCCGCGTGGATCATCCCCGTGCATTCCTTGGTTAGTGCAGCCAGCGGGGTGATTACGGAGTATCATTTCCTCCAAGCGAGCGGGCCCATTTTCTGGGTCAGCGGAGCCCTCCAAAGGAGCCATTTGAGTCTTCAAGGGGCCCCCGTCACGCATACATGAGCGCTTCAATGAGCAACGACGCCCCCGTCACATTGCTTAAGTCAACATCTATTCTACTTTTGTTGTTGTTGTTTTTTCTGACAGATTTGACGTTGTAGTCTTATCTGTATGCTGAACGTCTGATACAGGAACGACAGATTCGTCATAGTCTTTTTGGCTCCGTGTAGTGTTTCTTTCCAAAGTGACGGTGCCAACTAGTGGGCTGGCATTAGGCTATTCTCACGTAAACGTAACTGAGAGAGTCGGCAAGAAGTTGTGTTTATGAAGTGAAGTTCATTCTGAGGAGTTGTGGTGAGTTGTTCAAGGTCAAGGTCAACTTTATTATCCCCGAGGGGCAATTTGTTCTACAGCCGGCAGTATCACACGGACAACAAACCAACGGTAAAGACCATATTAAAAACAAAAAGAATAAATACAGCACCAACATTACAAACAGTTATTCAGCAGAACAGTGGCTGCCGGAACCAAAGAATTCCTCATCCTGTTGATCCTACATTTAGGAACACCATGTCTGCGACCTGATGGAAGCAACCTGTACTCATCATGCAGGGGATGACTGGGATCAGCAAGGAATGATCGGGCCTTTTTCAGAGTCCGCCTCTGACACGACACAGTCATTAAGTGTGGTGCCAGCAATCCTGCTGCACACTTTAGTGATGCCGCGCAACCTGTTTTTGTTTTTGAGGGTGAGCAGCTCATACCAACTGTTAAAAGAAAAAGTCAGCACTGACTCAATAAAACAAGAATAAAACATTTCCATAAAGTGTTAGCCGCTTTAAAACCACAACGCTTACGATAAAAATGTTGCTGTTGTGTGTAATGAGATTTCAGATCATCACTGCCTTTTGGTTTCTATCTGTGCTTCCATCAGGATGAGCTGATGTCATGTTGTGTGTGTGCGTGTGTGTGTGTGTGTGTGTGTGTGTGTGTGTATCGTTATAGTCCACAGAGATTCCCTAAATGAGGTTAAGTCACATGAGGATGACTAACTGTGCCCACAAATCATATGATGTAACACAGGCGGGAGAATGAAAGTGTGTGTGTGTGTGTGTGTAAACTGGTATTACTTTATCTTAACTCAACATCAAAACCAGAAACAACCAATTTTCTGCAACTGCTAAATGTTAAATGCGCCACTTCTGACCGCCTCTGAACTGTCATACCACATTGTTCCTCCGGGGGCGGCAGCGAATCACATCTAAAAAACCTACAATTTTATGAATGTATAGATCAGGGGTGTCCAAAGTGCGGCCCATGGGCTATTTGCAACATGCAGCTGTTTTTTTATCGGCCTACAGCACATTCCAAAAGTAGAACTAAGGAAATTTAAAAATATTCACATTTGACAGGCTGAAATATTTACATTTTTTTATTTTTAAAAAACGATTATTGGAATACCAAAATAGTAGTCAATTAATCGGATAATTGATTAATCAGTGATTAATCGATTTATTGTTGCAGCTCAAGTTTGCATAGACGCACTTCTAATGCTCAAAATGCATTTCATGCTCGAAGTCGGTAGTTATCATTTCAAACGACTCGTTCTCAGGAGATATTCTATGCTTGCTTTTTGACCTCTCTGCTAGCGGACCGGCTAGCGGGCCTTCACTCCCAGCGGCTCTGCGCTCAGCGGGAAAAATGATCTCACGCGGAATGATCTCATGTTAGCGGGAGCTGACCTCAGCGCCGCTTCACCTGACACGATCTAATGGAGTAGAGAGCGCTCGCCCGGCCCCGCTTTTCCCCTCCCAGGAACTGAGCTAGCATTACATCACGGCTCCACACGTGGAAAAAAAGCTAAACAAGGTGTGTTGCAACCAGGAAACCATCCATCCATCCATTTCTATGTTGCTTATCCTAATTAGGATTGCGGGGGTATGCTGGAGCCGGGGCGGGGTACACCCTGGACGGGTCGCCAGCCAATCACAGGGCACATATAGACAACCATTCACACTCACATTCATACTTATGGACAATTTAGAGTTGCCAATGAACCTAATATGCATGTTTTTGGAATGTGGGACTCAACCAGGAAACTGTTATAAAAAAAATATGCTCAAATAGCTTATAAACACATTTTTGCAGTGTTTTTCAAAATGAGATAATAAGCTGTGTCAGGCGGAATTGGCCCTTCAAAGACATTTTTGGACCCCAGACCTGAGCAGAAGACTCAATATGTTGTCTCAGAGCACAAATTCCAGCTCTGAAAAGCTAAAATAACTTGCTATGAAAAATGATTCTGTTTTTACACTCAGCACAAGACCAAGTGTACTTTTATGTTCGCCTGATAATAGACATCTTTGTAGTCTACTGGTCCTGCTTGTGGACCAACAGGGGAGGATTTGATGGTGCCTGTAGGCTGGTGGGACCCCTCCAGATAAACCAGCTGCAGTGCCATAATTGACATTACATGTTTTGTGTGTGTGTGTGTGAGAGAGAGTCCTCACCCAAATTAGCATGGGCATGTATTGGAAAAAGGGTCAGTGACAATGTCAGGGGGGTTCTCGCCAAAAGGCAGCAACAACAAGAGGGAGAGAGACATCAACAAAGATCCTCTCTGTCCTCTCGCAGCCGTCCTGCTTTGAGAAGCAAACAATGCCCCCTCCCCGCAACACCACCACCACCACTGCTCTTTTACGGCCACTTTCAAAGCGTGAATGTGTAAATAGACATGAATGTGACTATTGGCACAATTAACAAGTCAAGTGGGCGTGTCCCATGGCTGACACATTGTGTTGTCTTCAACTATTATTGCAAAGTGACGTGAGTGCCTAAATGCTGACAAGAATCGACTTTTGCGAGGTGTGTGTATCACTGTATCAGTGCGTGCTTTGTGCGTTCTCTCTGGCAGCGGAGCCGGGCCGCCGCAGCTGCACGGTCGCTGCTTCTTTTCCAAAAACAGGCCTATAAAAGCTATTGTGCCCACCTGATTGATCTTTCACAGGGCCGGACCAGCCCAGACGGGCCAGAAAGGTCCTCAATCTGAACAAGCGGGCCAGTGTCTGCCACAGAGGAGGCTGGGCCGCAGGTGGCCAGGAGGAACACCGACCCTCATCGCGTGCCAGCGCTGACTTTTCCTCAACACGGCACGGCATCCCAGCAACACTGCTGCTGCTGCTGAATGTCCAACTTTCCTCGACTGAACCCATGTAATACATGTGACACACAAAATCCTTTACCAAAACAAAAGCACGTACTTTTTTGTGTGAAAAATTAAATTAAATTCTACTGCAGTCCTGTAGGTGGTGTTTATTTGTTTGTTTTTTTCCACCACAGGTCCATCCGTTGCATCTGCTGAGTCACCTCCCCGCTCGACCCAAATGCAAGCGGGCTGTAACAACTAAAAGTGAAAATATATTTGTCATTCTGCACCTTTCTCTGGATCTGCACCAACAGGTAAGGGGGGTTCTTTTCTGACCCAGGAGTCACTCCTTGACAAAATGTCTTTTTTTTTTATTACCAGCAAACTTACAATGTTTATTATTTTTATGGGCCTGAAAAGTGCAGCAGCCCTTGTTATTACTGCTATTATTGTTTATTTGTATTTTTTGGATTGTTATTTTTAAATTTATTTATTTATTTTTATTTTACTTCATTCATTTTCCTTCCATATTATTTCATTTAATTTGATTATTTTTACCTCGGTTATCAATTCATTCCAAAACATCCAACAAAAACCAGAACATACGAAAACCAAGGCAATTTTTCCCATTGGAAAGAATGTAAATCCAATTAATACGCTCCAGACACCCAAAAATATTAATAAAAATAAGTGCAAAATAATTATCAATGAGGAATGGATGGAACTTACTGTCAATGCGGACTTCCCGTACATCGTAGTGAGTTAGAATTCAATGGTGTTTCTCACCGTCTGTCAAATGGCTGCCACGCGTAACTTTCTTTGGCCCCATGGTGGGTTATTTATCAGTTGCACGAAATAAAACAAAATGCGCGCAAAGTGAGCCAGCGACTTTGAGCACTCATGTTCGCAAAACGATACAGTACAGGGCAAACAGACTTGTTTGTTACGTTCAATATTTGTTGACTGTAATTTTTGAGGGGGATTTTCTGTGTTTTGTTGCATCTTTTCTTTCATGTATAAAAGGTTTTTGCTTCCCCAGTGTCAGCGGCTCCTATGAATTGTTGGGAAATCCTTTTTTTTTTTTTTAAGTGTCCCGTACTTTAAAAAGCAGTCCCAAACAATCCACCAGACCTCAGCAGGAGTACATAGACAAGAAGTGAGTCATCAGTGTGCAACATAGTATCTTTAATAACATTCTCATTATTAAGGCGCCTGAGGGCCCAGCAACATGATGCCATGGCGGCCCAAAACAATGCAACTCACCAGCGTTTGACCTTTACAGGAAGTGCTGTTTACACGGCCGACTCTTGTCTATGTGGTTATTTTCAGGTGCGTATTGTTTGTATCCTGGCCGCACCTCGGCTGCCTCCCCGCTGACTCGGCCATTGGCAGCGTGAGTGGCTAAGGATGCGAGAGAACCTGCACGGGGGCTGATGCTGTTATTTTGGGCGACCCCGCAGGAGGAACTGGAAACGGTGTGTGTCCGGGATCGAGCGTGTAACATCGGCTCACACTAGCACTGTTTGCATGGTAAATCCCTTTCCAGTTGGCATGGCCCACTCCAAACAAACCTTCCCGGTGGCCCCCAGCATGAGAGTGTTTGCTTAAACGTGCCCACTGTTAGTAACAACTCATCAGCGCTACAGTATGTGCAGTATTGTGGCTATTTTTGTGTTCATAAGGCCAAAAAGGTTTTTTATACAGTTTTACCAACATACCTGACAACATTTGCATGATTAAAAAAAAGGAAAATTTTATAGAAAATATATTAAATTATCTGGGAAAAGAAGGGAAATTTGTCAGAAAAATAAGGGAAATTTCTCAAAAAATGTAAGGGAAATTTTCTGGGAAAATAAGGAAAATTTCCGGGGGAAATGGGAAAATTTTAAGAAAAATAAGAAAAAAGGAAAATAAGATTTTTTTGCCCCATAATAAGACAAATTTGCAGTAAAATAAGGAAAAAAATCCAGACAAATAAGACTTAAAAAAGAAAAATAAGATACATTTTCCAGATAAAATAAGGAACATTTAAAAAAAAAAGTTTCAGAAAAAAAATGAAAAAAAAAATTCAGAAAAATAAAGGACATTTTGGGAGAAAATAAATCCCACCGCCATAATAAGAGAAATTTCCAGGAAAATAAGTAAACATTTTTAGAAAAATCAGATTTTTTTAAAATAGAAAAATAAAATACATTTTCCAGAAAATACAGAAAAAACATTTGAGGGAAAAATGTTTAAGGGAAAAAAATATATATTTTACAAAAAAATAAGGGAACTTTACAGAAAAATGAGAGACATGTTCTGGGAAATTAAGGAAAATTTTCCAGAAAAATGAGGATGTCACCCCCCCCCCCTCCCCACCCCCCCCACCCTCCCCAAAAAGGAACATTTTCTGGAAAATAAGGAAAAATTTCGAGAAAAATAAGGAAAATTCTGATTGACCACAAGAATTTCAAATAAAATGTCAATTCAGTCAAAGTTAAGACTTCTAAGCAGTTTTTTTTTCATCGTATACATTGTGTTGGGTATTTCCTCATCTTTCATGTTGCTTCTGCTCCACCTTTACTGTTTCTCCTCTACCGCCACTCTGCTTTTTCTCACATCACTCACAGAGGTTTTTTAGAGTATTTGTCTCCATCGACAAAGCAAGAGCTGCCATAATGGCGTTCCATCCATCCAGCTTGAATCAATAAGCACTTTGAGTCTTCTCTCCACGGCAGCGAGCTGAGCCTAAAGTGTCTCCCGTCTGTCTGTCAGTGCCTTTGTCTCTGCTGAGCAAGCCGTACTGCACGCAAACAGAGACCACAGAAGCTATCAGAGCCGCGGTGTTGTACTGCGGTGATCCATGGCCGCTGACCGTGCTCCTTACGCTTCACGCGAAAGACGCCTGCCGATGCTCATTACATTTGTTTCCAATTTAAGGACGTGATCAAGAACACGTGCTGTTCTCAGACGTGTGCCATGACTCTAGTTATTTTTTCTTCTTCTTCTTCCCCTGGAGGTGTAATGTAATCACATGTGACAGCTTTCATTTTAGGTATAAATATTTTATGGTGCACTGTAAATATTCTCGTGTCATTTCTTGTAAGCCGTCTGGCACACGGTCACAAGGTCTGGCATTTCTAAAATGGAACAAGCAACAATGCTGGTGCGTTATGGAGATTATATGGAGATGGGCACAAAAGAAGGTGAAATTAATATTCTACTTGTCAGGGAAACTGCAAACAGGGGTGTCCAAAGTTTTTTCCAGTGAGGACCACATAGTGAAAGTGCATCTCAACTTTGTGATATACTCTAGGTGAAAAAGCCTGTTAGCATCAACCTCGCTCTTTGCTCTTTTCTTCCTATTTTTTGTTTGTTTTTTTTCTCATTATTTTCCAAATATTTCAACTTTCTTCTGAAATAATCTTTGTAAATTTTCTTCTAGTATGATTATCACGTTATTCCCATAATATTATAACTTTTTAACCAACCAAATTTTCTAAATATAATATAATATTATTATGAGTTTATTCTCGTAAAATTATGACTCTTTTGTCTGTAATATTGTGAGTTTATTCTGTTAAAATTACAGCTGTTTTTTTTCCCATTTCTGCTGTTGTTTGCCATAGTTTGACTTTATTCTTGTAAGATTATAACTTTTTGTGCAACCATGATTTTACAAAAATTACATCTTTATTTTGCTTTGTTTGTTTCTCATAATATTACGACTTTGAAAAAGGTTTTTTTATTCAATATTTCAACTTTACGCAACTAAAATGTTGTTATTTTTCCTCATATTACATTACTATTAATTACATTAATTATTAATTACTATTTATTACATTAATATTACATGACGTCATTAAATTCCAACTTTTTGTCATAATATTAGTACTTTATTCTTGTAAAATTACTGCTGGTTTCTGCTGTTTTTTAAATTATAATTTATATATTTAGAATGAGCCGCTGGCTTAGAATAAACGCACATTTCAACCTCCAAGTCGATAGGGGGCAGCACCACCACTAGTCAAACCAGGAAGTGTGTAAGTAAACCTTGCTGAAAAACAGGAATTGAAACGTACTTGCACTGTACTCACATATAGTGTTTATCAATTATATGTGGAAACAGAAGACAGGTTAATGGAGAACTGTAGTCTTTAAAAACATTTTTCTTAGCTAATTAGCGTGCGCTTTTAGCTAACACCTAAAAGCTGGCGTTAGCAGGATCACTTAACAGCTAAATGTGAGCGAAGTTCCACTGAAGAACGTTTGTGTTGCTCTTCTGTAAGAAGTCTTTGACTAAAGTTGTGTTCATCTTCCACTTAGGCAAACATCTCGACATCAGTCGTCGTGTGTTGTGGACTTTAAACGCCACAAGAATGCTTAGCTCTGGGCTGATTTACGTCACTTTGTGTGCCACCTTTCCAGCCTGGCTGATGATCGGATCTCGGAGGAGTGATATGAGGTAAACAGGGAGAAGAAAAACAAGACAGGGCAGGTTTTTTGTGAATGGGAAGTTTCTTTCCCCCCATCTTTTTTTTGTGAATGAAAAACAACTGGAAAGTCCTGCACAAGCGCCGTTTGCTTTGCGGTGGCGCGATTGGCTGCTGGGCTTTAGGATCCACCCTTTTTTGCCAGCAACCAGACTACCGCGATTGTGATTGGCCAGGGGGGAGGGATTTAGCCTTCATTCATAAGTCACAGCACAAAGACGTGAAACTGGAGACCCTGAAAGAGAAAAAAAAGAGGAAATGCACCAATCATCAAGCACCCCTGGCCATAAAGAACGAAAAGCAAGTCTTCTAAAATCACGTCAGTCCACTTTTAAATCAGTTTGAATGCATTTTAAAGTGCCAATAAGCCACATTGGTACGGTTCCACACGCAGACAAGATCACGTAAGTTTGCTGTGCGTCATCCATCTAACTTTAAGTTCTCAAAATGAGCAAATAGTTGGGCTGCACACAAAAGCAGAGATTTGTAAACGAGGGCAACAGCCTGCTGTGCAATCACTCGCCATCACTTCCCCTCAGATTTTTTTTCTTTTTTTGTGAATGGAGCTCATTATGCATGCAGCTTCCACGCAGCTCCATTCACAGCCATCGCTACACCCCCCCATCCCCCCATCCCTCCACCTCCCTCCCCAGGCTTGCAGGCTGCGCGGCTCCCGCTCCGCTCGGCCCAAATGACCGCAGACGGCTGACGGATGGACCGTAACATGGATGCATATTTGGACCAGCAAGTGCCTTTCACTTTAGCAAACGTACGTATGGACCAGGCGAGTCCGCCGCCGTCGTTTACACTTTTCAGCAAGTCGCTTTCGGACTGCGAGTTCGGACTCCGCTTCGACCGAAACCGAGCTCCCCGTCCTGCGTTAAACTTAAACGCAGCGAGTGGGTTCCGTGGGAGTGAGGGTCAACATCACGCCGCTTGTTTTTTTCGGACTCGAGGAACCAGCGGATCCTCTTTTCGAACGTGCCTTCTCGTTGTGAATGTTTTTAGTGCGACTTGCATGTGCGCAAATTCGGCTCAGTTCTGTTTGGTTCTGCTTCACGCTGTTCATCTGTCAACGTCAGTGTGTTTTTTTGTTGTTGTTGCAGAAGTCGCAAGGAAATGGGCCCCCGAATCGACTGTTGATGGCAGGCAAACGGAAATACATGGACACAGAATTACCCCCTCAGGAATCTGAAGGTAAAGTTAATTTCATTCGACCTCTGGATCGTGACTCAGTTTGATATCCTCCTCCCGTAGACCTCTTCCAGGATCTAAGCCAACTCCAGGAGACATGGCTCACAGAAGGTAAGCTCTATTTTTTTTTCTCCATGCTGTTCATGTCTGCAAGTTTGAAGTATTATTTGTGGTTCTAGTTCCATGTCTCAAATACAAAAGTGCTTCTTCTTGTGCATCCTGACACATCATGCTTTCATACCTTTTACCAAACATCTCAGTTGTTATTTTGTCTGCTTTCCTTTATTGGCCACCCAGAAGTCGCGCTGTTTCTTGAGTTTTTGTTTTTAAATGTAAAAAAAAAAAAAAAAAAAAGAGCTTCATGGGGTGTGAGCTGGAACACCCCCCCACCCTGCCGATGCGATACACATGCTCATAAACGTAAAAGTCAGCAAATCAATTGGAGAAAAAGGACCAGGGAGGAAACGCAGAAGCCACGTTAGCGCCTATCTCGCATCAGGCACGCCGTCCCGCTGCCAACTCAAACAAACACGGAGGCCTCCTCAGTCTGAGGCCATCACACTTAACGACGATGACGTGAACACTAATGGAGTCGTTATTTGACGCTGCATGCAAGGCAATGTGAAGCCGCACATAAAAATATGAGGCCGGTGAGGCCCCGCTTGCTTTTGATGTGGCGTTTTAAGGGCAAATGACTATCATTTTTTAACATTTATAAGCTGGAACCTTGGTTAGCGTCATTCATCTGTTCCCGAAGGGCCGACTCAAACCGAAACGTACTCTAACCCAATACTAGAAATACT
Organism: Dunckerocampus dactyliophorus; assembly: GCF_027744805.1. NCBI lineage: Eukaryota > Metazoa > Chordata > Actinopteri > Syngnathiformes > Syngnathidae > Dunckerocampus > Dunckerocampus dactyliophorus. Next base: position 23,779,973 of record NC_072833.1, on the reverse strand, counting down.
GCAAGTCAAATTCACCCCTTCCAGACATACAAAAATGTAAACAAAAAACACTTTTTAAAAGTTTTATATGTAGAAAACCATTCTAAATGCATATAAATGGACATTTAACATCACTTTCACCTTCATTGAAGACTTGATTGTTGACAGAGACCGATCTTGGTGTTTGCCATGCGTTGCGTCTTGAATTCAATCATGTTTCACCATTTTTTTTTTTTCCACATGCTGCTACTTGCAAATTTCTTTGGCTCCATTGTGGCTTCCTTTGCGGCCGTACTGAATTAAAGAAGCAGAGACTTGCGGCTTAACCGTGTTCCCCCGCAAAGATCAACAGATCAACCACCGATGACGTCCTAGACGCGCAACGGAGCTGACTTCCGCTTCCTGTTTGCGACACTGTTGTCCTCAGGCAGTGTATTAATAACAGACAAGACCTTAACCAAGGCAAAATTTTGGCATACATTTTCGGCGTTAACCGAGATTCCACTGTACATGGAAAATTAACACAAACATTTTGTCTCAGTTTAGTTGCGTTTAGTTAGCAAAGAACTACAGAGTCAACTGCTGATGACATCATAGACGGGCAACGGAGCTGACTTCCGCTTCCTGTTTCCATGTATTAGCAAGCTAATAGGCTGCTAGCAAGGGCGTTTTGTGCAAAAAAAAAAAAAAAACACGAAGAACACAGTTGGACTCACGCAGTGTCTTAATAAAAGGACAATGCGCGCGCCATACTGTACGCTAACTGGAAAATGTTTGCAAGCCGAGTGCATTTCAGACGTTAACCCATAAACAGGCTAAGCGGGGAGTGAGCTCACCGAGGTTCCACTATATGTCGAAAGTTTTACACAAAAAATTTGCCTTGGTTTGTGTGCATTTCCCATTTGGCGTAAAAATATGACCTGCGTCTTGAGTTGAAATTGTTTGTGGCATAGTTTTATCACAAAACGTCCCTGTTGGCATGGAAGCCGGAACCGGAAGACATAGTCCCTCACCCAGCTCCGGCGACCTGTCTTTGACCTCATCAGCTGTTGACTCTTTTCTTATTGATCACGGCTGCAAAATAATCCACTACCAATGCGGCCAAAGAAAGTCTTCCGGTTCGAGCTTCCATGCTATCACGGTGCTAACAAGGGCATTTTGTGATTAAATAAAATGACATAAAATAAAGAATAAATGAATAAAATGAAAATCAAAATAATAACACAACAAGACGTGCACCTTATTGTGCGACAACTGGGAAATGTATGCGAACCAAGGCAAATTTTCTGCGTACATTTTTGATGCAGTGTCAGCGCACGTCCCACTTAGCATTGGCGTTAATAATACGCTGCGTGAGTCCAACTGTGTTCATGTATTTTTGTCACAAAACGCCCTTGCTTGCAGCCTACTATCTTGCTAATACATGGAAACAGGAAGTGGAAGTCAGCTCCGTCGTCCATCTATGATGTCATCAGCTGCTGACCCTGCCACAAGTCTAAAAAATGGGAACACAAAATACGTTTTCGTAGTTTTCCAATTCTAGTTTTATGTGCATAAAACAATTGTAAATGCTTTTAAATGGGATAAATGAACATTTGAGGTTCCTTTTACCTTCAATGAAGACACAATGTGGCAACGAGATCAACACGGACACCACCTTTCTGTTTTGCTATGAGTTATTTCATGAATTCAATAGTTTCTCACCTCCTTTATCAAAATGCTGTCACTTGCAACTTTCTTTGGCGCTGTTTTGAGGTTATGTTGCAGCTGTGATCAAAAGGAAAAGCACAGACTTGAGGTGAGAAGTGCTACTGAATTCAAGAAATAACTCATGGCAGAACAGGAAGGTGCTGTCTGTGTTTATCTCGCTGCCACACTGTGTCTTCGGCATGAATCACGTCTTCAATGACGGCAAAAGTGACTTTATATGAATCGTACATCATTCATATACATTTAAAATATTTTTATGCATGTAAAACGAAAATAACTTGTTTTGTGTTAACATTGTTGGCTTTCTGGAACAGATGAATTGGATTTACTATTTATTATTTCTTATGGAAAATCTAGATTGGGTTAGAGTGTGACCTTCTGGAAGGAATTGATGACGCTAACCAAGGTTCCACTGTATTCTAATGAGAACAACACTTATAATCTTTATAAATGGAAAGGCAGTTTGATTTCAAGCTGTAATGAGTTGACAATTTCAGTAAAAAAAAAAAAACAAACTCAAAAGGTGACCTTTTTAAAATGCGCCACATGAATGCAAATAGGGTCCCGACTCCAAAGCGACACCTATTGTCGCAGTTTTATTGAGGCCCGGCTCTCGTCTTTTGTCTTTCTGAGTGTGGGACGCCGGTGTGAAGTCAACGTGCTGTTTTTGACGCCGCATGTGAAAAGACGAGACGTTCGGGCAGAAGCACCGTAAAACAGTGGCGGCCGTCTGAGGGCGAGGTCACTGTTGGTTTTGAGTTGAGAAAGCTTTGTTGGCGTTCCATGTCGTCCGTTAGGCTGATAGTTGCTCGTTGATTTCATGCTGACCCCAAAAAGTCCTCCTTGCTGAATAACTGATGTAGGGCGGCGTTTCCAACGTCAGATATTATTGGCTGGCCGAGTGTGGCGAGTAAAATGCTGCAAGCTATTTTATTGATCATCAAGCAAAAGGGCTTTTTGATTCATGTCCGTTGTGGTAAATTTGTGTCGTTTGTGTTCTTTATCAGTGGTTTATGTACAGTCGGCACTTTGCGTTTCAAATTTCACGGCTTCGAAAATGTATTCATGACTAAATCATACTGTTTTGTGGTTGAATACGGCCTTCTATTAGTCAAAAATATGCATATTGAAGCAAATTTTAGGTATTTTTTTTGCCTAAATGAAGCATTTTACAGCATAAAAACAGCTAAATGAAGTAAAATGCAAAAATAAGGCATTCAGAAGACTCATTCAAAGATGTTGTGATGATATGTAATCTTCTGCACTGGTCACTAGGTGGCAGTAATGTTACTGTAATGTCGGGCAAGACACACGAGCACCAGTCTTGATCGCCAGGCAGTAGGCTTTTATTGCAGGTTTGAATGAAATCCCTAACACAAGCTACGCCAAGCTAAAAGTCAACTCTCAACTTCTTGTCCGCCCCCCAATCAGCTCCCCTAGCACACACACAAGCATGAGTGTTATTTATGTCTTATTTTTCTAATGAAGTCTACTATATTGGGTAAAAGGAGTGTAAAAGTGACTATAGGGGTGTTACTTCATGTCTAGAGTGCTCTGATAGAGTTAAAAATTGTATTAAACAGGTTTTCTATGCGCTAAATCTAAAAATATTACATTTATAAATAATTGTTAGTTAACAAATATGCATATTTAAGCAAATCTTAAGTATTTTTGGCCGAAATTAAGCATTTTTAAGCATAAAAATATCTAAATGGTACGGGTGTCATGAGACACTCAGTTCACAACACAAAACTATACACAAGATTGGGTCTACAAGGACGAGATGAGATTTTAACCTTCCTTTCAAGACAAGTATATAAAGTCATATATAAAAAATATATGACAATATATTGCAATCTACTAGTTTAATTTTTACTATGTTACAATCTTCTGCACTCTGAGCGGATGCCAGCGTCACCGCCTCCGCCTCACAAAGAGACTGTGTGACTGACAAAAGTGCTCAAAACAACAAGCCAAGGTGCTGAAGCCAGTGCACAGAGTGAACTCTCTTCCTGCCTGTTGGGAAGCAAGAGACGAGCAAAATAGAAACGCATGCACATAGCAATATACTGAGGCTGGCAAAATGATCATGTTCATGGTCATTTATTGTGTGATTAATTCATTTATTTATGATTGTCCCAGGCCTAGTGCCCACAAGACCTTTTTTTCTGAACAAGAAATCTGGTCACATTTTAATCTTGTGAGATTTTGTGACACCCCTACTTATTATGCCTACTATATTGGGTAACAGAGTGTTATTTCAAGTCTAGAGGGCTCTAATAATGTTAAAAATTGGATTTAGAAGGTCATAAACAGGTTTTCTATGCTATGAAAACATTGCAGTGTTTCCTATTTTTGGCCTAAATTACGTATTTTCAAGCAAAAAACATGGACATGGACAACATGGACTAAAATACAAATATAAGGCATTCAAAAGACGCATTCAAAGACGTTGTGATAATATGTAGTATTCTACACTGGTCACTAGGTGTCAGCAATGTTACATTGATGAGACAATAGCCATGCATTAAGTACTGCCCTTAAGAGGAAGTTAAAAAAAACACTCCCCATGCTAGCATGTGAGAGTCTATATTATGTCTTATGTATGGCTTATTTTCTCTTATTATGGCTACTATATTGGGTAATAGAAGTGTAAAGGTGGCTATTGGGGTGTTATGTCATGTCTAGAGGGTGCTAATAATGTTCAGGATTATGCTCTAACTACTGAAATATTCCATTTTATAAATAAGGAATCCTACTTGGTGGAAATTCACTTATCACAGTCGGGTCTCAAGCCAATTAACGATGATGAACGAGGGAGTACTGTATACGTCTTTGTTTTGTTTTTTTTTTACCAAATTTAGGAGGAGATGCATTTCTAACCTGGTTCTTGACCTCATTTATTACAATTTTTGGAGTAAAAAAAAAACACCCTTCGTCGAAGCTGAACATTGAGTCACGTGAGGAGAAGATGTGATTTGGCTTTAAGTAGTGGCCTCTCCTTTCCTGTTGCATTAATTAAAGACTTTATCACGACTGATTACACTTGTGAGGGATTTACCCGGGGTGTAAACGCCGGGGAGCTTTGGGGGAATTTTTGTTTTCTCTCTTTGGCCGGAGGACAGCGGAAGCCAGTGGCGAGAGTTTGGGAGCTTGTCACGTCTTGTCTTATTTGGGCCTTGGGTTTATACGAGCTGCCGCGCTTGACTCCGCCCAGGAACTCCCACCAGGAAGGGGGGGGATCATTCATGTGTGTGCTCTCACTTATAAACACACTTTCCTTCTTGTGCTGACTTGCGTCTCAAAGCGCCTAGCAACGTGTTCCCGGAAGCCAATCAAGTACACACACACACACACACACACACACACACACACACACACACACAGATAAGGTCTGAGGCTCATCATCTGTGCTTCCTTCTCGCTGTCTTTACGAGATCCAGTGTGTTCTGGCTTTGGACTTGTTCAAACTGGCGCTCATGATTGATTGCTGGACGTGCTGAACTAAACATGGTACGCTGCTTTGTCTCAGCCGTGTCTGCGTTTCTCCCGAGGGCGAACCGCTGCCAACTTTAAGAGCTATAATGTTATTATTACGCTCTAGTCGACCACAGGATGCTATGTTACGTAAGAAATCAATGGCGTCTATCTAAACTACCAAATAAAAAAGGCCCGAAAATTCCGCCATCCGGTTTCCTCAGCACAGGAAGTCGCAGTACGATGACAAGAAAGTGTATTTGAATATCTTATTTCCTCTTTTTGTGCACTGTGGCTTTTGGCTTCTGTTTTGTTGGGGATGGATGTGGACACAAGCCTCGACTGGCTGAGCCAACTTTCAGGGGAAAACACGTTTTCCCGCAGCAGCGTGATGTAAGTGTGATTCCCGAGCGGTGGAAACGATTAGCTGGAGCTGAAGTCACATTGAAAAGCTTGCTCTGCATTGAGCTCATTCATGCTAGCTTGGGGTGGGGGGATTGTGACCTGGCAGTCAAATCATCCCCAACCTGTTGGTGCGACCCCCGCAGCACAATGGTGAATGGACAGGGATTCCTACAGCCAGCCCAGAGCACAATAGCGTCTGTCTAATGCCGCTGCACCTGGACCGCCATCGCTGACTGGACTCATTCACGTCGTCCCGAGATGAGTTTCATTCATTAATCAGTCCTTTTGAAACACTGAACCGCGGCGGGCGAGGAATCGCTGATCACATCAAGATGTCACACGTGCACTCTTCCCTGCACTGACGACTCCATACCAGAACCCTCCCCCCACCCCCCAAAAAAGCCTCCTGCACAACCTAATGACTTAGTTTATAAAGAACAAACATGACTAAATGGCATGATATCACCCCCAACAGTTTTCGCGTGAATGCTCATTTTTAGTGCTTAGTTGCCAGAATGTGTGGCTTGTGGAGGATGTCCAACTGCTTGTCGATTCATATTGGACTTTTTTGGCAAAGGCGAAGATCACGTAGAGAAAAGCATCACTTGAAGATCATAGCACATACTATTCAACTTCTCCACGGGGGCTTGTATTTACATGTTAGGGATGGGGCCGATCCAATCCCAGTATCGTTTTCCGACACCAGTGTAAGGCAGGTATCGGAAATTTCAGATTCCACCTTCGGGAGATTTCTGATCCATGAGCCACTTCCGTGCTTCAAGTGAGCAAAAAGAATGTCGGCATGTGTAGCCAAATGTGTATCAGCGAGCGTAGCCAAGAATATCAGCAAACACAGCCAAAAGAGTAACCGCGACTGTAGCTATAAAAATATTAACAAACGTAGCCACAAAAGTATCAGCGAACGAAGCCAAAATGATATCAGCAAAAGTAGCTAGAGGAATATCAGCAAACGTAACCAAGAATATCAGTGAGCCTAGCCAGAAAAAAATCAGCAAACTTTGCCAAAAGAGTATTAGCAAATATAGCAAACATAGCCAAAAGTATCAGCAAACACAGCTAGATGAATATCAGCATAAATAGCCATGTGTATCAGCGAAAGTAGCCAAAATAATATCAGCAAATTTAACCAGAAGCGTATCAAGGAACTCACCTAGAATATGAGCAAACATAGCCAAAAGAATATCAGCAAATGTAGCCAACAGAGTATCAGCAAACCTAGATAGAAGAATATCAGCACATGTAACCAAAAGAGTATCAGCAAATGTAGCTGTCTCCACACATGCACTGCAGCCGTCCTCCTCACTAGTGACACACACACACACACACACACACACACACACACACACACACACACACACACACACATGCACCGCCTGACACGCTCATGGCCACACAAAACGGTTGGACATCGCATACTCTTTTAATGCTACACAAAAGTTCTGCGTGGTTATAATATGCCTCTAGAGAGGAGTTTATGACAGCCTCATATCAAATCAACAATAATAATAATGTAGCGACCCAGAAGTTACAGTATGTGTGCGACGTTAAGAGTTGTCTGGTTGTCTGTGAAGCCGTGAACGCGTCAGGCTGAGCGCTTGCGGCTAGCATTTGGGGAAACGGCTACAGTCGCTGATATTCTTCTCGCTACATTTGCTGATGTACTTTTTTGCCGTGGTTGCATATTAAAGCAAACAGAGCTCTGATATCGAAATTGTATCAGCAGATATCCAAATTTCAGTATCAAGATCGGTTCGGAAGTGAAAAAATGTGGCTCTGTGCATCCCTAATGTTGGGATTGTTGTAATTAAATATTAAATCATTAACATATTTATTGACAGACCCAATCCCTGACCACAGATAATGGTCACGTGACAAAAGCTAAAATGCTTCAACGTGCGCGAGCAAGCTCTCTGGCCGTCCTCATTGAATCCAGCGCCTATTCATGCGTGATCCAGACAGAGTCCAGACCACCTCGGGTTAGCTAAACAAAGTCAGTGCGACAGTGACAAGTCGTATCCGAGCCGGCGCTTTGTCACGGTGCCTGGCATATTTTCCTCACTTGTTGAGCCAGAACAGCCTGTTAAGTCAGTCTGGATCTCTGCAGTGAACATAAACAGCTGCTGCTGCGCATCCCAGTGCCTTTTTGCTAACAGACCCGATCAGCGGTTCGATGTCACGAGCAGAGTGACGCATTCATGGCGGCCGGGAGACAATTGATTGACGCTTTAGCTTTTTCATAGTGTAACAACTGCCACTTGGACTGTTCCCCCATATGTACAGCACATGCTGTATGTTGTAAAAGTACACATTTAAATCCTTCAGACTAGCTAAACTAATTAGTACCAACTCTGAGCGAATGAGATATGTTTACTGCAGGAAAAAACAGCCTATTTTGAGAGAAAAGAATGTATTAAATTAAAAATCTGCCAATTTGTCGGGTGGTGAATGCTGACTCTTGAATATGCAGGGGTTTTAGCTGATACATACATAGTAGGGATGTCACGAGACATTCAGTTCACAAGACAAGACGAAAGTTTACCATTATGTTTAAGAAAAGTACCATGAAAAAAAGATAATATATTGCAATCTACTAATTTCATTCCTACTGCATTACACTCTTCTGCGCTCCGTGTGTATGCTAGCAGCTTCGCCTCCACGCACCGAGACAAAGAGACTGTATGACTGACAAAAGGGCTCACTCTGCTCATGCCCTTGTTCAATGGGGAAAAATCGGGCCAATGTGCTGAAACCAATGCACAGAGTGAACTCTCTTCCTGCCTGTTTGGAGGCGAGGAGGAAAACATACAGGCATATGGCAATACATTGAGGCTGCCAAAATCATCCAGTTCATTTTCATTTACTGTGTGATAAATTCATTCATTCATTTATTATCATCCCAGGCCGAGTGCTCACGAGACATTTTTCTCTGAACAAGAAATCTTGTCACATTTTAATATTGGGAGGTCTTATGACATCACTAATATATTGACTCTCCTTAACAAACATAAGTACACAACACTCTTAACCTGCACAAATATATACACAGTATTGTATGTGTGTGAACAAATACTACTACACTTTTGGGTCTCGGGACCCAAAAGTGGGTGACGGATCCATTCTGGGTGGGTCGTGAACAGCAAATATGTAAAATACATAATGTGCAATAATCCCTCACCACTTTGTGCTTTGATTTTCACGGCTTGAATTTATCCTTTTTTTTCCAAAAAATAGAAATTAATGAATCACACTGTTTTTTGGTTGAATACGGCCTGTTAGTAGTAAAAAAAAAAAAAAAAGAGCATATTTAAGCACATTTTATGTATTTTTTGCCTAAATTAAGTATTTTCAAGCATGAAAATGGCTAAATGAAGTAAATTACAAACATTCAAAGATGTTGTGATGATGGGTACCATAAATTCCGGTGTATTAGCCGCACGTGTCCATGTCATAAAGTGACATATTGTAGCACGCATGAGTCTGTGAGGACCAGGCAGCTCTTTATTTGACAGGAGCCAATCACGAGCTATGAAAAAACTCACAATGAACTTGTCAACCCATTGGAAATTACAGGAGGTCATTACTCAAAATAACAGTCTGACTCACGGTTTCATCTTACAAACAACATTAAACTCATCACAAAGCAACTTAACACTCAAATGTTATACCTCAGAAGTATAGAAACATGTACCAATATGAGTTTAATATGAATAAAACCCAACATTTTGAAGTTGTCCCATAATGCATTTCGTTTGAGAAAACCATTTCACTGAAGGAGCATAGAAAGTATCGAAAATGGTGGATGGCGCTGCAGTGATGCCTCTGTCCACCAGAGGGAGCCAGAGGACCCGGAGCCCAAAGCCCAGAGGGAAGCTGACGTCATTGCAGCGCCCCAATGAATGCGTTGCTCAGACGCAGTGTCTTGTGGGAAAACTATAAAATGTTGGGGGGGGGTTTCATATTGGGACATGTTTGTAAATTTGTCAGGTACACCTTTTGAGGGTTTAGGTTGCTGTGTGATGAATTTTGTGTTCTTTGAAAGATGACACAGTGCGTCAAACTGTCATGTGATACTGGTATGTACAGTACAATGACATCCTGCGATTTCCAGTGGGTTGACAAGCTTGTTGTGAGTGCACTGAAATGTATATTTCTCACTGACTCGTAGGCGGCACAGTATTTACACAATTAGTGGTAGTTCTGAAGTAAAGGAGATGTCACAAGATTAGAATTTAGCCGCACCGCTGTGTAAGCCGCGGTTTAAGAAAAAAGTAGCGGCTTATAGATGTCAGAAATGTCACTCTAATGTTCAGTGAGACACACAAGCACCAGGCTTGATCACCGGAATAGCAACAGTCTTTTATTGCAGGTTGGAATGATCTCACAACAGGCATAATAGTCCCTAACGCAAGCCACACCAAGCTAAAACTCAAGTCTGAACACCCAACGTCACTTCCTGTCCAGCAGAGGAACACATTTACAGCAACACACATGAGCACAAGTCTTATTTATACGTCTTATCTTATACGTCTTATTTTCCCTTACTATGTCTACTATATTGGGTAATAGACGTGTAAAGTTATTTCATGTCTTGAGGGCTCTAATAATGTTAAAAAACATATTTAGAAGGTCGTAACCAGGTTTTCTATGCTCCAACTACAAAAATATTAAATTTCTAAATAAGGAATCCTACTTTGTGGAAAATCACTTATTACTGTCGGGTATGGAACCAGTTAACCACGATAAACAAGGGATTACTGTGCAACCAATTAATTAAACTGAAATTAAAGTAAAATTGAGCAATATTTTAGTCATCTTCATCATTGGTATATATCATTGCACAGTAATAAGTAAAATATCTGATTTGTGGTCTTATTGAGTGCAATTTTCTTCATTTCTTTAATAAAATGCCTTACGACGTTTCTCTAAAATGCACTTTGGACATGTAACTGTGTATTAATGTTTCAAAATTTGGCGTAGGTGATTTTAATGAATGATTTCATGAATGATACTGTGTATTTGCTTGGTTTGACTTAAATAAAAGGGGGTCTTCACTTAGTAACCGTGGGAAAATGTTGGTCCCAGGTTGACACACCTGAACTGAAATACTACAGTACACTTAAACTGTCTGATGTTTGTTGGTAAGAAGATCACATAAAGCAAGTGTGTATTGTGTGAAAATAGTTTTAGCATGAATATTGTACATATGCTCCATGAAGATTTACTGTCTAAATACGACACAATGCAAACAAACGTCTCCAACTGAAAATGATGATTGTGTTTTTCTATTTTCAGCTCAGGTTCCTGACAGCGACGAGCAGTTTGTTCCGGATTTCCATTCTGAGAACTGTGAGTACTTTCACTTTCTGTGTCCCCAGCCCATCTTTGAGCTCTTTTCAATCTCGTGTGAACGGGCAGGGTCCGTCATTTTCGCTTTTATTTTTGTTGGTGAAAGCGGTGAGGTCCAAGGTGGGCCACAGAGGTGCCAGTGGAGGGCACTGTACCTTGCTGATGTTACAGTAATTCTTGCTATTGTGCAGCGCTGACAGCTATTTGCATGCTCTTGAAAAGCCAAGAGGGTCCAGCCCAGGAAGCCGGTTAAAAAAAAACAACCAAAAAACAGATTGAGGGCTCAGGTACAGGGATGGGCCTTTGTGCACGTTGGACGATGTCGAATGGGAAAACAAATTCCTGGGCTGCAGCTATTTGAATGCGCTTCCCTTGGCTAACAATAGCTCTTTAAGATCTAGACGGGGCGGTGCACCCTCATACAAACATCCATTCATGACGGCGCATCTTTAAGAAATGTTTGAAGACGACGTCTCATAGTCCTTGGCAGGAGTGACAGCCTTCAGGCAGGGTCGAAGGGACTTCCTGCTAGCATCTTTTGTGTGTAAACATGGCGTGGTTTTAACCAGCGCCCCTTCCCAACTGGTCACGACCCCCGCGCGACACATGCCCGCCCGCAACATTGTCGCCGTCCATTAGGCCATAAAGCGGGGGAGGAAGTGCAGATGAACCCGGGGCCACGCAAGGGTCATGTCTACTTAACCCCTCCATGGCCCGCCAGCCAATCGGCTGTCAGGCTGCCACTAACTGCCGACCCCGTCGTGATTTGCGGGGTCACGGGGGCAGCGGTTTGATGGGCACTTCGTTTAAAGGAGCAGCAACGCTTTGGTGTTGATGGACAAGTGTCCCCACTGCTCACAGTCGGCGCTCGCAGTGTCTCTTTTCAGCTTTGACTCACGGGGGCCCAAAGTGTGATGACACATATGACAAGTTTGTCCTGGAAGCGGCATGAAACTCTTCAAATATAGTTGACCCTGTGGTACCCGCCTTTGATGACTTGCAGCTCGACATGAAGCACTTTTGCAAGTTAAAGACGCTCATTTCATAGGAAGCGGAAGCGGAAGAGATGATAGAAAGTGTTTAGAAAAGGTTGATGCTGCTGCAGATCAACAATTTACACACTCGTCCATTGCTTGGTAACAATTCGCCTTTCCTGTGTAAATCAGGGGAGTTCATAGTGCGGCCTTTGTGGCTATTTGTGGGTCGCGGCTTGTTTATGGGGCACAAAAACGTAAAAATGAAAAATACAGCATAATGGAGCAAGAAAAAAATTTAATGTTGTGATACTAATAACTCTTGAGAAGAGACGATGCACATGATTGCGTCCAAAAGAACGAGACGAGATGAGATTTTAACATTAAATATGACTGAACAAGCAAACTTTTATTTAACTGCGTCACAAAACAATGCAGGTGCATTTTGAAATGTTTATTGTCCCTCAAATGGACGTCAAACGTTATTATTGTCAACATTATTAGAGACAAAATAGACCATTAATGTTATGATAATTTAGAATAAATAATAATAATATATCATAATGCAATATTTCCTTTTAATATGTCATCTTTCACTGTTGTGGAATTGCCGTTTGTGACATGTATTTTCTCACGTGCAATTTTACTAACATATGCAGCATTTCTTGAAATGCTGGCTTCTCAACTGTATTAAAGAGCATCATTTCTTTTGCAATGACTTTCTGTGAACGCACACAATTTTGCGCAGTTCCGTTTGTATTTACATTGTAGACCAAACGTCTCAGTGAGTGCTGACTGTTGGGATGAAGGCTCTGGATCTTGATGTGTAGTTTTTTTATGTGTTTCAGGTGGGCATGTTAGTTTTCATTTATTAATTGATTATTTAATATATGATTAATTAATTAATGTATTCATTATCACGAGACAGTTTTTTCTGAACGTTTTAATCTCTCGAGATCTTGTGACATCCCTACTAATGATTAATCATGACACTAGAGATGCTCAGTATTGGCTTCCTTACCAATATCCTGATGTCAATATCAACCAATACTGATATATGCAGCAGCTATACATTGCAGTCCTGTGGGGAACACAGAATGACATCATTGCATCTTTTGTGCTCCAAAGTCTTGCCACGTTGGGGCGTTACCCTCGAAAATTGTTTTCTGTTCTTGGTTTCTGACAACATTGATAGATTTCTTCACGTGGTTAGATGCGATACGTTCCAGCTACTCTGCAAGCTAACGAAGCGTGAAAGTGCCGCATGACCAAGAATGGGATCAGTCACAGATAGCCTGCCAGGATGGGTGAGGCGGATCATGCAAAGGAAGCAAGTCTGAGGACAAAAAGACGTGGCTGCAGGTGACTCAGCTGTTATGGAAAGCAGCATGAAGCCAGCCTCTTATGTTGACTATAATTGATGCTTACGGACGAACGCGGCGCCCAGAGAGGTTGTTGTTTACTGTCTGCTCGTTACCTGCACGGGCGTGGCCTCGAATGAGGAGAGGTACAAACACTTAGAACACGCTGGAATGTCACATGGGGCAGGATTGTGCAATACCTGCACATCTGCTAAATCTGTCTCCTCTGCTGCAACGCTCACGACTAACAAGAGTGCTCTCTTCATAAGTTATGCAAACTATTATGTACTTTGTTGATGTGTCTTCTTAAACCAGGGGTGTCCAAAGTTGGCCTGGCGGCCATTTGCCGCCTGCAGTTCATTTTTTATTGGCCTGTGTCACATTTTAAAAATACAATTACCAAAAAAGAGAAAACACACACAAATAAACAAAAATAACAACAATGCAAAATGTAAGGAAAAAAACTCGAAATGTTGATGCTAATAACACAAGGCTATTTTAAAAAATCTATATAATTTAAAATACATTTTTCATACCGTACATTTAAATATATTTAATCAGATAACTTTTAATTAAAATTATGATTTAAATATGTACAGTGGTTTGAAAAGTGTTTTCCCCACTTCCTGATTTCTTATTTTTTTGCATGTTTGTCACACTTAAATGTTTCAGATCATCAAACAAATTTAAATATTAGTCAATGACAACACAACTAAACACAAAATGCAGTTTTTAAGGGAGAAAAAAAATAGTCCCTCACTTGTGTCAGTTAAGGTCAGTGATCATGACTCCACCATAAGAAAGACACTGGGCAAAAATGGCCTACATGGCAGAGTTCCAAGACCAAAACCAATGCCACATTTCAGAAAAAGAACATCATACCAACAGTAAAATATGGTGGTGGTAGTGTGATGGTCTGGGGCTGTTCTGCCGCTTCAGGACTTGGAAGACTTGCTGTGATAAATGGAACCATGAATTCTGCTGTCTAGCAAAAAATCCTGCAGGAGAATGTCCGGCCATCTGTTGGTGACCTCAAGCTGAAACCAACTTGGGTTCTGCAGCAGGACAATGATCCAAAACACACCAGCAAGTCCACCTCTGAATGGCTGAAGAAAAACAAAATGAAGACTTTGGAGTGGCCTAGTCAAAGTCCTGACCTGAATCCTATTGAGATGCTGTGGCATGACCTTACTGTAAAAATGTGGCTGAATTACAACAATTCTGTAAAGATGAGTGGGCCAAAGTTCCTCCGCAGCGCTGTAAGAGACTCACTGCAAGTAATTCCAAATGCTTGATTGCAGTTGTTGCTGCTAAGGGGGGCCCAGCCAGTTGTTAGGGTTAGGGAGCAGTCACCTTTTCATACAGGGCCATGTAGGTTTGGATTTTTTTTTCTCCAGTTTCATTTAAAAACTGCATTTTATGTTCAGTTGTGTTGTCATTGACTAATATTTAAATATGTTTGATCTGAAACATTTAAGTATGATGAAATCAGGAAGGGGGCAAACACTTTTCAAACCACAGCATATCTTTTTTTTAATGCTTTCTTGCAATGTGTTTGCGGGAATTGCATATTAGCTTATGCTTTAACATTGCTTTTCCAAACAACAATTGGGTTGGTTTTAGCCTTTTTTAACAAAAGGAAAAATTTCACAACGGCCCCTCATACTCATTTTGTAGTACAGACGCACTCCCAGAAATGATTCAAACTGTACAAAAAAAAAGTTACGTGCAAGTGGCGGAAGAACACATAGTCGTGCGTGGTTACGCTGAGGAATGGCAACGTCACTTTTGTTCCTCTTAGTTCACTTTTTTCCCCTTTTGTTTTTTTCTACCTAGTGTGAGGCAGACTCACCTGATGGCAGAAAGTGAAAAGTAAAGTGAAATTAGGCATTGTGAGATACTCAGAAAGTGGAGAAACGCGGACCAACATCGGCCACATTTTTTATTACTGTTTTATTGCATCCTTGTATTTTATCTTTTAATTACTGTATTTTATGTGTTCTGTGTACAGTGTGAGTGACATTTAGCTACTGTATAATTTAGGTATAAATTCCTGCTAAAACCTACCTTATTTTGCTTATTTTATTATTTAAGTTTGATTGAGAACCACGGTTTGGACACTCCTGCTTTAAAGGTTATTAAGGCTTTACACGTTGTTTTTTGCAAGCAGTCTTGCTTCAAACTTTATCAAACATAGAATTCATGAAAATATAAATACAGCAGAGGTGCGTGAAGGACACTTGAAGGTCACATTGGAGTGTTAGTGGCGACGTGGAGGGCTCCTTCTTCTTCTTCTTCTTCTTTGTTTACACTCGCAGCGGCTGCAGCGACGCAAGCCATTCATAAATTTTCCTCCCTGCCTGCGTAAGAGGAAGTGTGCCTCTCGGCCACTCGCTCCTTCACTCTTCATTCATAAAAAAAAAAGTCCTCCAGTGCTGCACAATCCTTCTCCTCCTCCTCTTCTCCAAGTGGATACTCCAAAGCCCGCCCTCCCTTCCTGTGTGTGTGTGTGTGTGTGTGTGTGTGTGTGTGTGTGTGTGTGTGTGTGTGTGTGTGTGTGTGTGTGTGTGTGTGTGTGTTTGCGTGCACGTGTGTGTGTGCACTAACTCCAGTTGAAGTCTCTCAACACACACACACACACACACACACGCGTTGAGTGTTCCAAGATGTGAACTAATCCAGTGATTTCTTAGCTCTATGGGACGATTGTTTGGTTTTGTGCCTCGCAGTAATTACGAAGGAAGTCGCGGCAATAGAGCGCCACCGCACTTCTTTTCAGCGAGCGACTCCCGCTAAAGACGAGGGAGAGCAAGGAGCAAGGGGAGTGAATGCCGGGAGAGGAAGCAGTGAAGAAGACGAGCGGAAGCGCCGGCATGGGAGCTGCTTCTCAACTTTGAATGAAAATGCGCTCTTCATTTGACATTCATTCGCAATTTTAAGTGTCAATTTGCTCATGGTCCATTGGCAGTTTTACATTTATGAATAGTTAGAAACCACTAGATGGCAGCCATATTTTTTATGTTAATCACTTAATAGTTGATGAATAAGCTTGCAGTGTCACTCAGGGCCTTCATCGTATTTAGCTTGTGGGATCTGAGCTGGATCCGTTTTGGAGAACAGGCCGATGAGTTGGTTTAACACCCCCCTTTCTTCCTCTTCCTCCTCCAGCTCGCTCTTCTTCATCGTCTTCTTTTCCAAAATACAGCTGCTATGCAACGGCAAAAACAGCCAGGTGCCTGCCAGACACAAACGCTGGCTGTGGGATGGTGACGCCTCTCTGGCACGTTTAGAGTTCTCTATAGCTCTCACACACATACACACACACACACACACACACACACACACACACACACACACATACAGGCAGCAGTTTTATGAATGGGCTGGTTGTGAGAGGCCAGCTGAGGTTGGCAAGCCTTCACTGACGACACCTAAGAGAAGCTTGTTTTTATTCCCGCTTTTTTGTATTATTGTGTAGTCGTCTTTGCTCTGCTAAATCAAGCGGCAGTGTTAGGATGCATATAGTGTATACACCAGGGGTGTCCAAACGTGTTTCCAGCGAGGGCCACATAGTGAAAAATGAAAGGATGCAACTTTGAACACATACAGATATGCTTAGAAGTTATATATATTTAAAGGGAAAAAAACTGCATCTCAGCTTTGTCTTATAGGTGAAAAACCCTATTATTAGTATCAACTTCACGCTTTGCTCTTTTTTTCAATTTTTGCATTTTTTTTGTTTTTTTGTTTTTTTGCATTTTTCAAATATTTCAAGTTTTTTTAGTAAATTTTATTCTGGTAATTATGACTTTATTCCCATAATATTTTCACGTTATTCCCTTAATGTTATGATTTTTTGCCCCCTCGGCTAATAAAAAAAACAATTACTTTATTCTTTTTGTTTGCTTTTCATAATACTACAAATATGAAATAACATTTTTTTTCTGTTAGTTCAACTCTATGCTACTAAAATTACGGTATTTATTTATTTATTGTTAAAATTACGACATTTTTCTCTTAATATTTTGACTTTATTCTCATAAAATGACAGCTGTTTTTTTTCCATTTCTGCTGGGTTTTTGTAACTATTTCAACTTTCTTCTTGTAGATTTTCTTCTTGGAATTATGATTATACAGTATTGCCATATTTTGACTTTATTCTTGTAACATTCTAACTTTTTTCTGCAACCTCATTTTCCAAAAATGTATAATATTCCAACGTTTTTTTTTAAACATCTATTTTCGTGAATATTTCAACTTTATGCTACTAGAATGATGTTGTTTTTCCTCATAATACTGTATTACAACATTATTCTCCTAAAATGATGACTTTTTCTCATTAGATGATTTTATTCTGTTAATATTTTGACTTTATTCTTGTAATAGTCCTGCTGATGTGGTCGATTATGTTTTTTTTTTTTTTTTAGTTTTGTTGTTTAATTATATTTTATTTTTTTTTAAACTGGTAGTGTGTGTGTGTGTGTGTGTGTGTGTGTGTGTGTGTGTGTGTGTGTGTGTGTGTGTGCGTGTGCATGCATGTATGTGTGCGTGTGTGTTCACAGTGAAAGGATGGGTACTGTTATCCTTCCTGGAATAAACCAAAACCAAAAGTGATGACGAGATTTAAGTCTTTCATTCACAGAGTGATGCATTCAATGGCTGTCAGGAGAGTTGCATTGTGTGTGTTGATGTTTTAGTTTGTTTGTTTGTTTGCTGATTATGTCCAGCCCCCCTCCTTGCCTTGCCCAGTCTCCATCCAGGCTGTTACAAAGTAAGATGAGACACTCTTGAATCCTGTCTAGTTCACACACACACACACACACACACACACACACAGTGCACATGAGCACGGTGACCTGCTGACACAGGCCGGTGGGGGCTACACATCGATTCCCCCCACTCCCGACCCCCCCACCCCTTAGCAGAGGACTGATAGATGACTTGATAAAGATAAAGCAGAGATAAATCAGCTTGAAGACAGAGAGGGGAAAGAGTGCGGGTCAAACGTGTCAAGGAGCATTAAAATGCTCCATCATGAAGATGGGATGGGAGGTGGGGGGGTGGGGCCATGGAATAGGAGAGGAAGAATTGGGTGCCTCTAATTTCAGTCCTTCTCCATGCAAATTACTTGCATTTCTTTTATTTGTCATTTTTATGCAGAACACAAAATTTTTCCATTTTAATTATTTACAGTATATTATTAAAGTAGTATATTTATTTATCAATATACCGTATTTATTAGATTGAACTACATCTTAATTAAATAAGGCTGCAATAAGGCTGTTTAAAGATTGTGTCGCTCGTGAGTCAGTGAGGAAATGGTAGCTCTTTCTTTGGCAGGAGGCAATGACAAGCCACCAGTGCACTCACAGCGAGCTTGTCAACCCATTGCAAATTGCATATATAACAGTGTATATATGCCCCATGCAGCATTGCAGCGCCATCCATCTATGTTTCTTGTCCTCCTGCTTTTCTGCCAGTAATGCATTATGGGTAGATGTTAAAATAGCTGCTGTTTGTTATTTTAAACTCATATTGGTACATGTAATGTATATTTCCTAGGTACCTTTTGAGTGTTAAGTTGCTGTGTGATGAGTTTAATGTTGTTTGTAAGATGAAACTGAGTGTTATACTGAGTAATGACCTCCTGCAATTTCCAATGGGTTGACCAGCTCGTTTTTGTTTTTTTCATAGCTCATGATCGGCTCCTGTCAAATAACGAGCTGATTGGTCTTGACAGACTCGTGTGCGCTACAATATGTAATTTTATGATGTGGACACGTGCGGCTTATAGACTACTGCAGCTTACATATGAACAAATCTTGTTTTTCCTCTAAATTTTGTGGGCTTATACACCAGTGCAGCTTATACACTCTTATACACATTTCCGGTACTTTTCTTCCACACACAGTTCTGTTTTCAGCTTGATTCAGATTTATTTTTTATATTATTTTTTTTAAAAGGGATGAGTTCGATTCCCAGCCTGGTGTAAAAACTAAGCTAAAGCCATTAGTGCGATCCACTCGTTTTGGTGACCCCGACAGGGAAACAAAGCCCAAAGTGGGGGAAAAAAGTTCAAATTTACAACTTGACGATTCTTTTTTTCAAGTTACTTTTCAGGCATATGACTGCCTATGATTGGCTTCTATAGCGCCACTTTTTCTGTTGTTTTTTTTTACTGTTGTGCAGGTAGGTTTTCATAACAGAGGATGGAGTTTATACACGATTTGTGGAGAATATTGCTAGGTGCTGGGGCTTAGAGAAGAAGTACAGTAATCCTTTGTTTATCGCACTTAACTGATTTCAGATCTTCCTGTGATAAGTGAATTTCCGCAAAGTAGGAATCTTTATTGACAAATGGAATATTGTTGTCATTATTTTCTATATACAGTTTTTAACATTATTAGAGCCCTCTATGCATGAAATAACACCCCTATAGTCATCTTTACATTCCTTTTACTCAATATAGTAGATATAATAAGACAAAATAAGAGTGGTGCTCATGTGTGTTGCTGTAAATGTGTTTCGGCGCGGGGAGAACAGGAAGTGAATCAACATTTTGAAGTCGACATTTTTCTTTCATAGATTCAACATCAGTTGTTGTGGTCATCTGTGCACAGACAGATAGATAGATAGATAGATAGATAGATAGATAGATACTTTATTAATCTCCAAGAAATTAATAACAATGTGCAGCAGCTCTGCAAAAATGTCATAATGAACATAATAACTTAATTACAAAATAAAGCAAACAAGATAAGATATGAGAGATAAGAAAATAGAAAATGAATGAATGAATGAATGAATGAATACAGAACCGATCACATGAAATTTGGAGTGCAATAACACATAATGAATAATAATAATACATAATAAGGTAATAAGTGGTATACTGTCAGACAGGCGTGTCCAAAGTGCGGCACAGGGGTCATTTGCTTTCCAGTGGCTGTTTTTTAATGGCCTGCAGCACATTCTAAAAATGTAATTTTAACAAGAAAAAAAAAATCATCATCAGAAAATAATGTAATCTAACAAGAAGTCTGAATTTTCCAAGAATAATGTTGTAATATTATTTTAGTAGCATAAAGTTGAAATATTAAAGAAAAAATATGTTTTTAAGTTATAATTTATGAGAAACAAAACAAAACAATGAATAAAGTTGTAATTTTGGGAAAATTAGATTGCGGAAAAAGTTTTAATGTTATGAGAATAAAGTCAAAATGTGGGAATAAAGTCGGAATTGGAAAAATAAAACAAAGCAGAAATGGAACAAACGGGTGTCATTTTACAATAATAAAGTCAAAATATTAAGAGTTGTATTCTAATGAGAACAAAAGTCGTTGTAGCATAAAGTTGAAATCCATCCATCCATCCCTCTTCTGTGCCGCTTATCCTTGGGTGGCGGGGGTATGCTGGAGCCTATCCCAGCTGACATAGAGTTGAAATATTAAAGAAATATTTTTTTAGCTCATAATATCATGAGAAACAAGCAAAAAAGTGTGAGGGTTAGAGAATAAAGTCATAATATTACGAAAAGAAAATATACAAAAATTATTGAAAGTTAATATATTTGGAAAATAAAACAAAAAATGGAAAAAAGAGCCAAGTAGGCAATAGGCTTTTTCACCTATATCACAAAGCTGAGATGCAGTTTTACAAAATATCAAAGTGGCAAAGTTGCATCCTTTCATTTTTCACCATGTGGCCCTCGCTGGAAAAAGTTTGGACAGCCCTGCTGTAAGCAAACATTGCACTCCCACCCCTCCCAAAGCTCCTTATGTGCACAATAATCCCATCAAGCAGCGGGAGCTCATTATATCATCCCAGTAACGTGTGGGGATGAATCGATCGCTACATTAAACATTAAGAGGGGACAGCTATATTGGGGCGGATGGGGGGATCGGGGGCGGAGAGTCAATATTGTGTCAGATTAATTACACCCAGCCCCCGCCTTTGACGGGATGTCCCCCTCGCCGCACCCATCCCGGGACGGGGATGTATTGTGCCGGCTCTCCCAAGTAGCGGCGGGAGCGTCAGATTTACGGCTGCTCGATGGCCGTTTGTGAAAGAAGCAAACGTGGCACATTTGGACATGAAGTGGACAACAGGGAGAACATTTACGTCTAACACGGGGGGCTCTTTCATGCTGGCGCCTTTTATCGCCGCCTTTCCATGCGACGCATCAATACGGGTCTTTCCCTTCCTGCAAAAGTAAAAATAATTTACGGCCGACAATATCCCCTCAAGCTGATGGATGCGACGCTTGAAGTGGGCGACGTGCTCGAACAAGTTCTCACAGCAACAGAGGGGGAAGTGAAAGTGTGACATTGGCAGAAAAGCACATGAGCGCGTATGACAGCGATCACTCAGACACGTTTCCTGTTTGCCAACGGTGCGTGTGACGCACAGCGTTAACGGTCACCCGTCTTGCCGATGTCCTCGTACTTTCCGTCTGTCTGGCTTATCTTTAAATATTCAGGCATCATCAGACAAGCGAGGCCGACCTCATATCAGATAGGAGCGTTCTAATGGATCCGAGATAGCCAAGCCTCTCTGAGATGAAGATGAGGTGGCTGCGCTCGTCCTCTCCAACTTCCTGATTGTGCAGCCACTCGAGAAGAGCACACATGTCCCGCACATGTTTCTCTGCACTCCTGGAATGAAAGGACACGATCAACGGCATGGGTCATCTTCTTTTACCTCACTTCCTCTCCTCTCCTCACTTTTTTTTTTTGTCTCTCTGCACTGTAACTTTAAATGTCAAAGAAGAGAAAGATTCAGTACTTTTTAACGTGTCAAAACCAAACAGCAGCGTCTTATAAAGTCAAATATTTAATCGATTGTGTTGCTGCTTTCTCTCAGCAGCATGGAGCCGAGTGCTAATGTCATTAGCCCCTCTTGTCAATCAATAACTTCCTTTTTAACCTTTCAAAACCAGCGTGGTGTAATTGTCTTCAGTGGCCTCATTGATCCGTCCCAGTAAGACGGCGTTTGGCACGAGCGCGGGGGCCAACGCGCTCTTTACGCCGCAAACGACAAACACACGAGACTGCTGACAAGAACCAGATGAGGCCGGGAGTCAGAACTTGAATCCTATTTGTGGAGCCAGTCCTGTTTGACACTCGGGCTGGTGTCCTGCTTAAGTTATTGCCAACGAGGCTGTCGTGTGCTGAAAGACTTGGCCCAGTCTTGGATAAACATCCAGATTTAAGACTCTCCAGATCCAGCCCTGTCCAGTGACATCGAGCTTCCCCCGCAGGCGGCATTTTATTCTTGAAGTACAGTAATCCCCCATTTATTGTGGTTAATTGGGTCCATACCCGACCATGATAAGTCAATTTCTGCCATGTAGGATTAGGTTTTTATAAATGGAATATTTTCATAGTTAGAGCACGGGTTATTGTGCCTGTTGTGAGATCGCTCAAACTTGCAATAAAAGCCAGTTGTTCCGTAGATCAAGTCTGGTGCTTGTGTGTCACTCCAAACATTACATTAACATTACTGACACTTAGTGATTAGTGTATGCCTTATATTTGTATTTTACTTCCATTTTTATGCTTGAAAATGTGTACATGGGGAAAAACTACAGAATTTGCTTTAATATGCATTTAAAATAATAATAATAAGAAGAAGAAGAATAATAGGTCATATTCAGCCACAAAACAGCATGATTTAATAATGAATATTTTTTTTTTAAATAGTGAAGCCACGAAAAATAAAAGTGTGAAATCGTGAGGGATGACTGTATCAAATTCAAGAAACAAGTCATCACAAACTCCTCTTCTCCTCCCCATCTTTGCCAATATTGGTGGAAGTACTGACACCTAGTGACCAGTGTAAAATACTACATATCATCCCAACGTCTTTAAAGGCAGCTTCCGAATGCCTTATTTTTGTATTTTACTTTGTTTATCAATTTTTATGCTTGAAAAATGCTTAATGTAGGCATATGTAAAGTTTGCTTAAAAATGTATACTTTTGACTAATACTATGTGGGATTCAATCACAAAACAGCCATGATTTATTAATATGTTACACCTGTTGCACTGCTGTAAAGTGTTAGATGTTCCTTTTGCAGCTGATGATTACTAAACAGGTACTGCTGCACGCCCTTCCGCAAAAGTCGCAAAGCAGCTTCACATTGCGCCAAACAGGAAACCAAAATAAGAGCACGAAACAGGAAATGATGTGAAAACCACAACAAAATCCAATCTGTCATGCGAAACATGACATAAAGTGATGGTTATGTGAGGGGGGGTAAGGCGTCTTCTTTCAATTCTAAGCTAATATCACACCCTAGAAATCATCCCTTAGAGTCACATGCAGCGCTTTAGCACTTTTTCTATAACTTGTATTGCATATTGCAGTATGTGTCTTATTTTGCACAAGCAGTGTTTGTTTGTGACCTGCATCCAGTGCCGTCACAGAGGGGAGAGCTGCTAATGCAGTGTTTTTGGTATCTGTTGATATCGGTATCGGTAACAAAGCCAATATCGAGCAGCTATAATTCATGTGCACGGGCCGTCAAGGAAGCAACTCAAAAATTGTTATTTATGTGAACTTTCTCTCCCAAATTCCATGTGAAAGACTGCAACTTTTGAGGTGCACTACAAAGAGCATTACACTGGATATCGTTTGTTTTTGTGGAAATACTAACCGCTTTAAAAGCAGCGCTCCGCAGGACCGTAACCGCGTCTCTTCTCTGAGTTTTGTTAGCTCGTCCCTCTCATCCCTGTGTGTGTGTTTTAGGAATCCCGCAGGAATCCACTAGACATATATTCCCACTAGTGCGGCTCAGCTGAGAGGCCCATTGTGTCCAAATGTGTGTTGCATAGATTGGGTGGTGCTGTTGGGGGTGGGGAGCGTACCATCCCATCCCATCCCATCCCATCCCATCCCGGCTCTTGGGATTTGTTTGTGGTGAGTGTCTGTTGAATGGGACCTGCCTGCCCCCCTCTCATGTAATGATCCCTTCACTTCCTAAAGCACTCAGCCATGACCATCACCTTTCTCCTAGCATGACCCCCCCGAACCAACATTTGCATATGTAAAAGCCCGCTGGGGGTCGTCCTATGTTTGTAGCCCAGACAATGGGCTGAGAATGGAAAAAAAGATTTCCAGCAAATAGACGGGACAAGTCCTTTGACCTCATCACTCAAAAGAGACACCAGTGGTCTTCAATCTACTACACCTGCTTTATTTCACCGTGCCCCTTGTAAGAGCCACGCTTTCTGGAAAACACACAAGAGAAGCCACGAGGTGGAAGTATCCTGTTGAAGATACGATGTCAGAAAGCATGGAGAGCATGGAAATAAAAGCAGGAAGGAAGACGAGGAAAATGACTCTCTCTATGCTTCTGATGTCTTGTAAAGAAGATGAGTTCTTTCACTGGAAAAACCCGGAAGACTTGCTTTTATTTTTGGAAAGAGGATGTAACATTTTAGGAGAGTCGCCGTGCTGACGAGCCAGGAGCAGATTTAGCATCTGGACGGGCCCGCTCCACCTCCGCTCACATCCAGAAAGCACCCAAAGATTTTCTTCTCTCTTCTATACATTGGTAATTCAGATTTTGTTATTCACTTGTTCCAAGTGGCTTTACAAAACTTGAGACATTTTTTCCCCCATAAGAAATGATGTAACACAAAAATCCATCAATCCATTTTCTATACCGCTTCATCCTCATTAGGGTCGCGGGGGCATGCTGGAGCCCATCCCAGCTGACTTCGGGCGACAGGTGGGGTACACCCTGGACTGGTCGCCAGCCAATGGCAGGGCACATATAGACAAACAACCATTCACACTCACATTCATACCTATGGACAATTTAGAGTTTCCAATTAACCTAACATGCATGTTTTTGGGAATGTGGGAGGAAGCTAGAGTACCCAGAGAAAACCCAAGCGCACACACGGCGAGAACATGCAAACTCCACACAGAAATGCCCAAGGGAGAATCGAACCCAGGTGTTCCCGATCTCCAGGCTGTTACTGTGTTGGCCCGTAACACAAAAATATTTAAAAAAAATACATTTTATAGAGAATATTTATAGTTTTAACAATGTAGCAATACAAAATCATTATAAATGACGACTGAAATGGATAAATGAACATTTAAATTATTTTTACCTTGATTGAAAACTCTAGTTGGCGAGGAGCGAAGAAGTTTGTGATGACTTATTTCTTGAATTTAATACAGTAATCCCTCACCACTTTAAATTTCGTGGCATCATTCGATCAAAAATATATTCATTAATAAACCATTCATGATTTAATACGGCATATTATTATTAAATAAAATGCATATCGAAGCAAATTCTACATGTTGTTTGACTAAATTAAGCATTTTCAAGCATACAGTACAAATGAAGTGAAAGACAAATAAATATAACGCATTCAGAAGACCTATTCAAAGACATTGTGGTGATGTGTAGTGTAGTATTCTACACTAATCACTAGGTGTAATGTTACAATGATGAGACAATAGCCACTGCAGGAAGTACTGTACATAACAGGAAGTAAAAAAACAGCACCAATAAGGAACTATCCCAATGCTAACGTGTGTGAGTCTATATTATGTCTTATTTTCTCTTTTTATTATTATTATAGTCTTATTATTATTAGTTCCATTATTACTGGGTAATAGGAGTGTAAAGGTGACTATAGGGGTGTTAGTTCATGTCTAGAGGGCTCTATTAATGTTAAAAAAACATATTTAGAAGGTCATAAACAGGTTTTCTATGCTGTAACTACAAAAACATTTTATTTATAAATAAGGAAGCAATCCTACTTGGCAGAAATTCACTTATCCCGGTTGGGTTTGGAACTAGTTAACTGCGATAAACAAGGGATTACTGTGTCAAAAATATATGACTTAATAGATCATGTTTGTTTTTTGGTTCAATACTGCTGATTAAAAATATACATATTTAAGCAAATTTTACATACTTTTGCCTAAATGAGGCTTTTTTCAAGCATAAAAATATAAGTCATTCAGACGATGCATTTAAAGATGTGATGATATGTCGTATTCTACACTGGTGACATTGGTGACACTGGTCAGCAATGTTGTCACCAGTGTTGGCAAAGACGGGGTGGAGCGAAGACATTTGCATTGACTGAATACAATACAGTAATCACTCGCCATTTTGCACTTCCAATTTCACGACTTCACTATCACGGTTTTTCAAAAGTACATTAATTAATAAATCATGCTGTTTCATGGGTGAATACGGCCTATTATTAGTAAAAAAAAATCCATCATTAAGCAGATGTTTTCTGCATAAATGAAGCATTTTCAAGCATAAAAATGTCGAAATGAAGTGAAATAGAAATATAAGGCATTCATTAGATGCATTCAAAGACAGTGTGATGATATGTAGTATTCTACACTGGTCACTATGTGTCAATAATGTTGGGTGAGACACACAAGCACGACTTGATCGCCGCAACAACAGGCTTTTATTGCGGGTATGAATGATCTCAGGCACAATAATCCCTAACAACAGCCACACCAAACTAAAACTCAATTCTGAATCCCTGTCACTTCCTGTCCACCCCCTACTCAGCTCCCCTAGTACTGGAACACATTTACAGCAACACACATGAGCACCAGTCTTATTTATGTCCTTTTTTTGTCTTATTACATCTACTATATTGGGTAATAGGAGTGTAAAGGTGACTATAGGGGTGTTATTTCATGTGTACAGGTCTCTAATAATGTTAAAAGGTGTATTTAGAAGGTTGTAAACAGGTTTTCTATGCTCTAACTACAAAAATATTAAAGTTATAACTAAGGAACTTTGCAGAAATTCACTTATCACAGTCGTGTCTGGAATCAATTTAAGGCAATAAACAAGGGATTACTGTAGTTTGTTATGCACAGTGTTGTACGATAACCGTGACGGTGTACGAAAACCAAGGGAATCTTGGAAACTTGAGCGTGGGAAAAGCGAGGATTCACTTTAGTTGTCATGGATTCTGTCATCCAGAATCAGTTTATCGTCACTAATCCAGTGATGAGGTCTGTGCCACGCTGCGGTCGTGACAGACACACTACAAGGATTGGTATTGTTGGACAAGCGCTCACGTGGATGCTGGAATCTCATCACGTCTGTCTGGGAGATTTGCGTAAATACCCTTTAATCCCACTGATATGACGCGTCCTCACCTGGACGGCGTGGGAGCATGCCAAGCTGAAATGCTTGTGGGACAAAGGCACATTTTGCTGATGTAAATAAATATTCATGGTCTAAGTGGTGTCATCCACATCTTACACCTTTGGCACACACATACTGTACTTGTTGCTCCTACATTTTTGTGAATGAAGTGCAGCATGCAATTATCTGGGCTCCCCCCCCCCACACGCACATACACACACACAGGTACACACCCACAGAGATTACAGACACACACAGACATGAATGAATCCACCCCTCCCCCCGCTGGAAGTGCACAGCTGCTGCTGTTTACCCTGTCGGGACCAGAAAAACATCCTGTACAGTTCTCTGGCTGAAAACCTCCCCTCACATAATAAACACCGACCCTCAGCACAGCTTGAAGCTCCACTTTGGATGTTTTCTTTTAATGGGAGGTGGTGTGCTCCCAATGTGAAAGTCGCACCAAGCGTACTTCCACCCGTCCACTTTGATTGACAGGCATATAAATAAAGTGTAAAGCAGCCATATTGTTTGTCATGATCAACATGTCGATTCGAAGAGGAAGGAATTCCGCGCCTACGTGACGTTTGCTTTTCAGAGCGATCATCTCGTTCAGCTCCGAGCCTCCTCGCAGGACGCGACGGCCCCGCCGTTGTTGTGTCTGGAAGAGTAAAGAAGAAAAAGTGGGCGAGGACACTTTCGTCTGGAATGCAAGCGTGTGTTCTTTGCGTGCGTACGCACTCTCTGACCCTTCTGTTGGCATGGGGACAGCAAGCGTGGTAACATCACAGTTTACTTGTCCTACATTTGCAAATTTTCAGACCCGTGTGTGTTAAAATGTTGTCACCTGGTGTGTTTTTATTATTTGTTCTTATCCCTGCTTTCGTTTTTATGCCGCTCTGAAACCTTGGGGCCGGTCAAGTATAAGAACGTCACGAGATCTGGCTGCTTTACACATTATTCATCTGCCGGTCAATCTTGATATGTCCCCCATGGGCAATACCATTAGAAAACATTAACATCCACTGCTATGAAGATGACACACAACTGTACGTACCAGTGAAACCTAACCAAACTAGTCAGCTGTCCAAACTCCAAATCATAGTCCTTGGTTCCCAGCACCTCGGAGACAAGATTGCAAAAGATATTCCTGCCCTAGATGGTCTTGCACTCACCCCCCACAGTACAGTCAGAAACCTTGGTGTCATCTTCAATCAGGACCTGTCCTTTAGTTCCCAAGTACGCCAAGTGTCAAAAACTGCATTCTTCCATTTACAAAACATTAAAAAAATCTGAAAATTCCTGCCTCTACCAGACGCAGAAAAACTTGTTCATGCTTTTGTGACTTCCAGGTTGGATTATTGTAACGCTCAATCTTGGGGCAGGCACCCTCTCTCTATTTAAAAGTCAACTTAAAACTTACCTCTTTGCTAAAGCATTTAGTTACAACTGACCCCTGATACGCTGATATGTACCAGAGACACTCCTCTATGTTCCTTGGACTAAGACTAAGACTTCTGGCTTGATCTACCATCTATCCCTCTACTCTATTTTTATATCTCAACCCAACCGGTCGAGACAGACGGCCGCCCCACAGTGCCTGGGTTCTGTTCAATGTTTCTTCCCCAAAGGGAGTTTTTCCTTGCCTCATGTGGGTTTTCAGTTGGTTCTCTGTTTTCATTTGTGACGTTCATGTGTAAAGTGCCACGAGATAACTGCTGCTGTGATTTGGAACTATATAAATAAATTGAATTGAATTGAATGAAATTAAATTGAATAGATCTTTTAAAATTACCACGTGACAACTTTAGGAAGTCTGTGCTTATTCTTGAGAATTGCTGCCAGAAAGTGTTTTTTAAGATGTAAGAACTGTGTATCGTTACCGGAGTAAGGCAGCAATGGGAAGATCTTTCATTTTCATGGAGCTAGAGACCTCACAGACAGCTGTTTGGTGAACAAATCACCGTTCCACACCGGATCCTCCAAACATTCATCCGATTATATCCAATATCCAATTCCTCCTTACACTGCGTTCCAAATTATTATGCAAATTGTATTTAAGTATCATAAAGATTAAATCCTGTGTTTTTCCGTTAAACTCATGGATGGTATTGTGTCTCAGGGCTCTGTGGATCACTGAAATCAATCACATACTTCTGTGATAAGTAGTTGGCCAGGTGAGCCCAATTAAAGGAAAAACTACTTAAGAAGAATGTTCCACATTATTAAGCAGACCACCATTTTCAAGCAATATGGGAAAGAAAAAGGACCTCTCTGCTGCTGAAAAGCGTGAAATAGTTGAATGCCTTGGACAAGGTATGAAAACCTTAGATATTTCACGAAAACTTAAGCGTGATCATCGTACCATTAAGAGATTTGTGGCTGATTCAGAGCACACACGGGTTCATGCAGATAAAGGCAAAATAAGGAAGGTTTCTGCTAGACAAACACGCCGGATTAAGAGAGCAGCTGCTAAAATGCCATTACATAGCAGCAAACAGGTATTTGAAGCTGCTGGTGTCGCTGAAGTCCCACGAACATCAAGGTGTCGGATCCTCCAGAGGGTTGCAGTTCTGCATAAACCTTTTATTCGACCACCCCTAAACAATGCTCACAAGCAGAAACGGCTGCAGTGGGCCCAGAAATACATGAAGACCAATTTTCAAACAGTCTTGTTCACTGATGAGTGCCGTGCAACCCTGGATGGTCCAGATGGATGGAGTAGTGGATGGTTGGTGCATGGCCACCATGTCCCAACAAGGCTGCGACGTCAGCAAGGAGGTGGTGTTTTGGGCTGGAATCATAGGGCAAGATCTGGTCGGCCCCTTTAGGGTCCCTGAAGGTGTGAAAATGACTTCTGCAAAGTATGTTGAGTTTCTGACTGACCACTTTCTTCCATGGTACAAAAGGAAGAATCGTGCTTTCCGTAACAAAATCATCTTCATGCACGACAATGCACCATCTCATGCTGCAAGGAATACCTCTGCTTCATTGGCTGCTATGGGCATAAAAGGGGAGAAACTCATGGTGTGGCCCCCCTCCTCCCCTGACCTTAATCCTATTGAGAATCTCATCCTCAAGCATGAGCATCCTCAAGCAAAAGATCTATGAGGGTGGAAGGCAGTTCACATCCAAACAGCAACTCTGGGAGGCTGTTCTGACATCCTGCAAAGACATTCAAGCAGAAACTCTCCATAAACTCACAAGTTCTATGGATGCAAGAATTGTGAAGCTGCTATCAAACAAGGGGTCCTATGTTAACATGTAACTTGACCTGTTAAGATGTATTGGATTGGAATAGCTTTTTATTTTAGTAAACATGACCTTATATTGCTGTAAATTCAACAAATTACTATTTTCAGTTCTTTACAAACTAGAAAACGTCTTTAAACTATGTTGTGCATAATAATTTGGAACAGTGCGTTTTAAGTTTTTTATTTTTTTTTTTAAATACTGTTTTCATGAGGAGTTTTGTTCAATAACATTTTAAATAAAATTTGACAGCTAATGACTTGAAAATTATGCTGATCATCATTTGCATCACGTACTTTGGAAAATCAAACAAAAACATCATTTGCACAATAATTTGGAACGCATTGTAGTGTTTGCTGATAACCATTAGCAACTAACAGCGTGTCTTGCTTACTTGTCTACTTTGTTGCGTGGTCGCGCTGAATCTGAGGGTTTTGGTCAAGAGGAGAAGAATGCAGATTTACCATGCACACAACCTTGAGATTTATTCAATACAGTAATCCCCGTAATCCCTGACTTTCTATGAAGTAGGATTCCTTATTACCCCTGCGAAGGGCAGCGCGGCAATTATGTTTTTTCCGGCGTTTGTTTGTTTGTGTTCAAAATAACTTCTGAATGGAAAAAAAAGTTCTGAATGGATTTGGATGAAATTTTCAGGAATTGTCGAAAATGGGATATGGGAGAACTGATTAAATTTTGGGGATGATCCGGACCACCGTCTGGATCCAGGGATTTTTTTAAAGGATTCTTTAACATTGATTTAGCCATTTTTCGCATTTGTGCATATAAATCCACAAAAAGTGGTCAGAGTGCTTGGGAAAAAAAACAAGGACAAGGTTCCAACAGGTTCTAGAAAATAAAGAATGGTCCAAAAAATGCAGGTTGATTATTTTGGTGTGAATCACAATATGGGGAAACTATGGCGCTTGGCGGAGGTCTCTAGTTTATAAATCGAATATTTTCACACTTAGCGTATAGAAAACCTGTTTAGAACCTTCGCAATACACTTTTTGTCATTATTAGAGCCCTCAAGGCATGAAATAACACCCCTATAGTCACCTTTACACTCCTGTTACCCAATATAATATACATAATTAGCCTCATTCTCATATGTGTTGCTGTTAATGTGTTTCAGTGCTAGCGGAGCTGAGTGAGAGGTGGACAGGAAGTGATGTCGGGGGGTCAGAGTTGAGTTTTAGCTTGCCATAGCTCGTGTTAGGGACTATTGTGCTTGTTGTGAGATCATTCAAAACTGCAATAAAGTAAATTTTAATAAATTTTACTTCATTTAGCCATTTTTACTGCAAAATGCTTCATTTAGGCCAAAAAATACATACAATTTTCTTAAATATGCATTTATTTTTTTTTTACTAATAATAGGCCGTATTCAACCACGAAATAGTGTGGTTTATTAATGAATATATTTTTGAAAAACTGTGGTAGAGTAAAGCCACGAAATTTGAAAAGCCCTTGAAATGAGCAGGATAGGACCCCTTTTATGGGTACTAAAATCACTGATCTCTACTGGATACTGGGTACTAAAGAGTGGAGTTGATGGTTGGTCAATTGGCGGCATTGTCTTGTGTTTTTCATACACACCTGCATATTTACTTATTCCACCAAGAACAAGCAAAAGACACATCAATGACAAAAAAAAATGTAATCAAGATATTTAATTGGATTTTTTAAAATATAAACGAAAATTTGTATATATTGTTTAAAATAAAATAGTCCAAAAAATTCAAATTGACCAACTTGTGTTAATATCCTGTACTATATACTGTATTTAATATGTGGTTATATTAGTACTACACTAACGTCAACACGGCGAATGACTGTAGCCAACAAAGATGCTTTGTTTGTCTGTTTGTTGCAGCGGTGGCCTTTCACAGCCCCCCCGTCACCATCAAGAAGGAGCCACAGAGCCCGGGCTCGGACCCCAGCCAGTCATGTAGCCACAAGCAGAGCTTCAGCTACCCCAGTGGAGAGCAGTGCCTTTACGCCAGGTATACACGCTAACACATGCACGTCCTCGTGAATCATGTTTTTATGAACGACTACTGTGCTAAGAAGACTCTAGTTAAATAAAAGTCAGTTTCTGGCTGTCTTAAGAGAACATCTGTGTGTGCACAATTGCATAATGCATCATTATGATGATGGAAATTCTTGCCTCCCTGTTGGCCATTTGCGGAAAAAAAGCTGTGCACACCTTGATATAGGGTGTTCTCCTTAAATATATATATATATAATATTATTACTATTACTATAACAGCTATTGATGGTTATTAACAGCGATAAACGAGGGATGAGTGTACTTGTGTGTCGTACAGAAACTAGTAAAGGAGGCAGTGCATACTACGAGTATTTAAGTGTGTTTCTTGTCTTCCACAGTGCCTATGAGCAGAAAAGGGCTGCAGGGGGCACCAAGAGCTCCTGCCCGGGGACCCCCATGTCCCCCATGCAGCAGCATTACTCCCCGAAACCAGCGGCTGCCGGCCGACCCGACGCCGGCTACATGAACCCGGCGGCCGCCTCGCAGCCACTGCCTAGCAACACCTTCCCTCTCAATGCCAGGTGTGTGACGTGTGAGCGTACACGGATCCTTCCTTCCAGAACAAACCTAACGCTGTTGTTTGTCACGTCCAGATATCAGGGCCCGTCAGCAGACCCCATGTGCCCCCAGTTTCCCGCACCGGGCCAAGCCTTTCAACGAATGCCCTCCGCACCAGCAGGGCATGGCAGCGGTAGGGGGGGCGGGCCGGGGGGCGGCGGGGGCGGAGGCTACCACCGTCAGCACTCGGACCCCTGCATGCCGTATCTGCAGCAGAGCTTCAAACAGGAATACATGGACCCCCTGTACGAGCGGGCGGCTCACGTAGGGGCGCAACAGAGCCGATGCCAGGGGCCGCCACCCCACGCAACCCAGCACCCCCACTCACATCTGCACCCACACAGGTTCCCACCGGCTCACATGATGGTCAAGCAGGAGCCCACAGACTACACCTACGACACAGGTGAGACCAGAACTACCACTCGGATTTAAAATACATACAGTACACACAGTACATACAACACATACAGTACTTACAGTACACACAACACATACAGTACTTACAGTAATCCCTCAACGGTTTGCACGTCAAATTTCACGGCTTCTCTGTCACGGTTTTTCAAAAATATTTTCTTTAATAAATGATGCTGTTATATGTGCCCTGCCATTGGCTGGCGACCAGTCCAGGGTGTACCCCGCCTGTCGCCCGAAGTCAGCTGGGATAGGCTCCAGCATGCCCCCGCGACCCTAATGAGGAGAAGCGGTATAGAAGATGGATGGATGGATGGAAAGGATGCTGTTTTGTGGTTGAATACGGCCTATTAGTCTAAAAATACGCATATTTAAGCTAATTTGACATTTTTTTTAATTATTGTGTTTTCTGCTGAAAAAAAGCCTTTTTTTGAGAAAAACAAATGTTAAATTTGGGGGGGGGGAAATCTAAAGTTGTTTTAAATTAAAAAAAAAAGGTGTCTAGAAGAAAACGGGGGGAAAATAAACATTTTGCAAAGAAATTCTGAAAATTCTAGAAAAATTCTGGGGGGGAAAAATGAAAAAACAAAACATTTTTTGAAGTCTGGAAAAATGAAAAAATAATGAAAATGAAAAAATAATGCAGGATGAGAAAAATTGAAAAAAAGAAAATCTGCAGAAAAATGTCCTGTTTTTGGAGGAAAAAAAAGTGTTTTAAATTAAAAAAAAAAAAGTTTGCAGAGAAAAATTTACATTTTACAAACACATTCTGAAAATTTTTAGAAAATTCTGATAGAAAATGGAAAACTTAGAAAACTGCAGAATGGAAAGAATGAAAACTTTTTTTTTTAATATGCAGAAAATAAATAAATACATTTGCAGAAACATGGCCTGTTTTTGGAGAGAAAAAAATACATACAAAAAATGTTTACTCAAAAAAATCAGCAGGAAAAATAAAAAGTGTACAAACAAATTCTGGAAATTCTAGAAAAATTCTGGAAAAAAACAACTTGGAAAAAATGGAAAATTAAAATCTGCGGAATGGAAAAAATGACTACATTTTTTTTAAAGCAGCAGAAAAAAATATGAACATGTAGAGAAGCCTGATGAGCGATATTGGATAAAAAGTCATTAAGAGGCTCAACTTATGTGGCTCAGGGACAAAATGTCCACCAAGAAACTCCACCCCTCATCACGGCCGACATTATTTTTATTTCTTTTATTTCCTTCCCTTGCACACTCTTTTCTTCCTTCAGCATGTCCCCTCCCTCATTCTTTCCCTCCTTTACTCTTTCACGGGGAAAGAGAGAGAGGTGGAGGAATTTCATTGAGAAAATGGAGGGCGGGTGGGCGGTTAGAGGAAAGGCGAGCGTCCCTGATGGATTTGTGTGAGGTTTCACGTTGCAGCAGCGGCTTCCTTTTTCTGCAGCGCATGAAGTCATCTTGGAAAAATGAGCGTGGCCGCAGTAACTTGAAGCGCACGCTCGCTGGCTTGAGGGGGAGGGAGGTAAGGGGGTGGTTGGGGTGGGGGTGTGTTTGTGTGTGTGTGTGTGTGTGTGTGGTGGGGGTGGGGGGGTCGGGGTGCACAGGGTGTGGGGGAGTTTTGAACAACAACAAGCTCCAGAGTACAAACCAGCTCTTCTACTCACCTCTCGCTCTCGCCACGAACAAAAAAAAAACGGGCAGAAATTGAACACTTTTGGCGAACTCGCCGACCTCCTTTACCGCCCTCCTTCACCGTCCTCCACAAGTCAGTGCATGCCAGCCCCCAGCCCCACCGCTCCCCCCACACAGAAACTATGGTGCTTATTGCTTCCTAAATAAAACCAAATAGTGACACGGTGCCTGCTCTTACCCTCAAAAACCTTGAAGACACGATGAGGAAGGTTGTGGTTAGGATCAGGGGTTGGGGTTTGGGGTTAGGGTTGGCTTTGGGATTTGGAGACTGGCGTTAGGGTTGTGGGTAGGCATTCGAGGTTGGGGTCAGGGTTTGGGAGTTGGCGTTAGAGTTTCTCGAGTAATTCATACGCCCATAAAAATGGCTCACTCCTCCACCTCCACCCTAAACCCTCCTGCTAGCTTGATCGTTGGCATTCTCCTTCTGTTTCAGGTCAACATTTGCAATAAAAGTGAGTGCTGCAATTATTAGCTCCAGAATCCTCCCCTTCTCTCTGCAATTACCATTGCTGACTCACGATACCATCAAATCCGCCTCACATACCGACTAAGCACATTTAAGGTATCGAAACTAATCAAGAAGGCGAGCACAACATCTCGTGTCACATGCTCTCGCAGGAACCAGGCCTCGGACGGTAATAAATCAACCAATTCATCACACAATGAATGAAAATGATCAGGATTATGAATATATTGCCACGTGCGTGCGTGTCTGTTATCCTTGGGTTCACTCTGTGCATTGTGCACGTTTGTGCCAAAGAAGAACAGCATGAACGGAGTGCAGAGTGTAACATTTTAGAATTTAAAAATTAGTAGTTTGCAATTTCTTGTCAAAAATATATTGTTTCATTGTACTTTTCTTACAAGTGATGTTAAAGTCTCGTCTCGTAGACCCAAACCCGTGTGTCATGTCGGGTCGTGTCGTCTCATCTCATGACACCGCTGCTAATCAGTCATAACGGACGACGATCCATCAGCAGTCACAGCGCACAACTATGGTGCGTTCAAGGACAACCGAACAAAGTGGGAATTTGAACACTTGAGGAAGAAACATAATCAGTGAAGCATAACGACATAAGCTTGTAGAAATTGTGGGCTTTTTTAACAGTGGTACATTTATGCTTCATAAATGATTACAAACGGTGTTTTCTGCAGGAAAAATGGCCTATTTTTAGGGCTTTTTTAAATGGATGTCTTTTTTAAATAGAAACTTATAAAAATGTATAAACATTTTTATAATTAATCATTTTTATTAAAAATTAACTATGTAGAAAAAAGTGGAAAATTTAACACAAATTTTGTGGAATGGGAAAAAAATATTTAAAAAAACATTTTTGCAGTACCTTTAATAATAAAATGGTAAAATAATAAACCGGTCTACATGTGCGTTGTAGACTGGAAAAGGCATTTCACCGTGTCCCTCGCGGTGTCCTGTGGGGGGTGCGCTACTACGTGCCATTCAGTCCTTGTCCAACTGGAGCAGGAGCCTGGTTGGCATTGCCAGCAGGAAGTCCAGCCTGTTTCCGGTGAACGTTGGCCTCCGCCAAGGCTGCCCTTTGTCACCGATTCTGTTCATCATTTCCATGGACAGAATTTCTAGCTCGGCGCAGCCAAGGTGTCAAGGGAGTCCAGTTTGGGGGCCTCGGGATCTCATCTCTGGTTTTTGCAGACGATGTGGTCCTGATGGCCTCATCGGGCTGTGACCTTCAGCGTTCGAGTGTGAAGCTCAGCACCTCCAAATCCGAGGCCATGGTTCCCAGTCGGAAAAGGGTGGATTGCTCCCTCCGGGTTGGGAATGAGGTCCTGCCCCAGGTGGAGGAGTTCAAGTAGCCTAAGACAGGAGTGTCAAACTCGTGCCATGGACGGCCGAGACACTGCAGGTTTTCTTTCCAGCCAGTCACTAAAGCAGGTGATTTTAATGATCAACACATTCAGTTTGAGGGAAGGAGCTCATCAATTAAATCACCTGCTGGAGAAACTGGTTGGAGAGAAAACCTGCAGCGTCTCAGCCCTCCAGGGCACGAGTTTGACACATGTGACCTAAGAGATAGGGTGAGGAGCTCAGTCATCCAGGAGGAGTTCAGATTAGAGCCGCTGCTCCTTCACAGGAGAGGAGCCAGTTGAGGTGGCTCCGGCTTCTAGTCCGGATACCTCCTGGACGCCTCCCAGGTGAGGTCTTCCAGGCATGCCCAGTGGGGAGCTTCCCTGAGACAGACCTAGGACACTGGAGGGGTTATGTCTCACAGCTGGCCTCCTCCTGGTGGAACTGGAAGAGGTGGTTGGAGACCTGACGGAGTCTGGACTTCCCTACTGAGACTGCTGACCCCGCGACCCGGGCCCAGATAAGCAGAAGAAAATGGATGGATGGAAAAATAATCTGCAGAATGGAAAAAGATGAAAGTTAAAAAGCCTATTTCTGCTAAAAAAAAATGTCTTATTTTCTGATAAAACAAATTAAAAATGTTTTAAAAATGCAAAATAAAAAGTCTGGAATTTTTTTTTTTTAAAGCAAAAAAAAAAATTAAGTGCAGTCAGAAGAAATGGGGAAAAAATTATAAAAACTGGCCTCTTTCTGAGAAAAAATGTAAATATTTTTTTTTAATTAAAAGATATTTTTTGAAAAAAAATAGAAAATTAAAAACAAATTCTGCAGAATGAAAAAAAAACATAACAAATAATTCAAAATATTGTCTAGAAAGAAATTGAAAATTGAATGAAAAAATCTGCCAAATGGAAAATTGAAAGAAGTATTTCTGCGGAAAAAAATAGCCTATTTTCTGAGAAAACAAATTTTAAATGTTTGTTTTACAAGTTTAAAGAAAAATTCTGGAATTTTTTTTTTTTTTAAATGGGAATTTTATTTTTTATTTAGCAGAATGGAAAAAAATTGAAAAGTAAATAAATGTGGGGAAATAAGGCCTATTTTCTGAGAATGCTGAATGGTGAAAGTGTGGGTATCCACTGTACTAGTTCAATGAAGTCTGCAGCATTCATGAATGCAACATTATTACCGAAAATGAACCTTCACTACGCGCCACGCAAACGAAACCCAAATGATTGTTCTTTGACGCAATTGAAGGATGTGGCGTCACCTTGAAGGTCACTGTAACTTTGTGACCTTCCT
This sequence comes from Dunckerocampus dactyliophorus, assembly GCF_027744805.1. Lineage (NCBI taxonomy): Eukaryota > Metazoa > Chordata > Actinopteri > Syngnathiformes > Syngnathidae > Dunckerocampus > Dunckerocampus dactyliophorus. Next base: position 23,741,470 of record NC_072833.1, on the reverse strand, counting down.
CCATCACACGCACTTCATTTAGCATACAATGGAGTCCATTTAAACACACACACACACACACACACACACACACACACACACACACACCTACTTCCCTCTCAATAGCATCTTATCACACGTTCACCGAAAGTGAGTCACGGCTGCACCTTTCACTTATTGTTTTCTTCCTGTGACTGACAAACACGATTAGTCAACCATTTATTTATCATTGGCGTGTATGTTTAGCAATGCGGTTTCTATGTGTACCGAGTGATGGGTGTATTTTGTTTTTATTTTTGCTCAGATGTGTCTGGATGTTCTTCCATGTACCACCATAGCGAGGCCTACCCGACCCCCCAGCAAGGCAGCGAAGGTAATCATTTTGCAGTGCACACCCGCTGTAACTTTAGGGCGCTTAGCCCAATCGGCACCAAATTTGGTACGCACCTTTCGGGGCCTGACGAGCGTGTGTGTGTGTGTGTGTGTGTGTGTGTGTGTGTGTGTTTATGTCACAGTTGTGATGCAATCTTCCTCTGCTCTATCCAGGTTACCTGTTTGAAAACGACTCCCGTGTGGTTCCAGAGAAGTTTGAAGGTGAGTAGAAAGACGATACATGTGTGATGATGATGATGACACATGGTAGACGTGGTAGCATCGTAGACGCTCTCACCAGAACACAGTTTGGTCTCACGTGGAACATTTTACCCATCAAAGCAGTGCTGTCACTCATGGAGCCTCAGGTCGCCACCACTGAAAGTTCTCACATCGTCCTAAACTTCTCATGTTTGACATAATCAGTCACTGACGTGTTTATGATGCGCCTTTATTCAGGTTTCATAGCAGCATGTAATACAGGCATCCACAAAAAAAAAAATTGCGAAATGGAAAATAAAAATACAAAAATTCTGGTGAAATAATGGCCTATTTTAAAAATATATTTTTTTTATGTTTTTTTCTACAATAAAGTGAAAATTAGTATTATTTTTTTGCATTCTGCAGGATAGAAAAGAGATTTTTTTTTTTTAATTTCATGGAAAAACTCTTATTTTTCAAGGCAAAAAAATGTAATGCTTTTAATTTTTGAATATGAAAGTTTTCTCGAAAAAATTTAACATTAAAATTCTGGGGAATTGAAAAACAGAAAAAAATACTTTTCAGATAATTTCTTGAAAAAAAATTACAACAAAATTACAGGGGAAAAAAATTAAAACAAAATATCCACTGAAAAAAAATTCTTTTTTTTTAAATAAAAGGTTTTGAGTAAAAACTGAAAAGTAATACAGTTGTGGGGAATTGAAAAAAATAATCATTTTTTAATAAAAAATAAATTCAGTAGAATGGAAAAATGTCCTATTTTCAGTATTTTATTTTTACCAAAAATCCCTGAATTTTGACCACGTCCACTCTTTAATTTTTTTTCATTTTTTAATGAATGAATGAATGAATATTTGTAATTCCACTGCGCTATTTTAAACATACAACTGTTGTGGTAGAAAGAAAACAAAGGAAAAAAATGTCATTTTACTTTTCTTGTCAGCTATTATAAATTATTACAGACTTATGGTGAATGAAACGTTTTCTGTGGAAAAAACAAAAAAGAAAAAAAAAAGAGAAAAAGAGAAAAAAAAATTGCAAAATGGAAAAAAAAAAAGATTTCTGGCGGGAAAAAATGTCCTGTTTTCTGAGCAAAAAAATATTTTCATGTTTTTTTTTTTCTAGAAAACTGAAAATTACTATTATTTTTTGCATTCTGCAAGATAGAAAAGAGATTTTTTTTTCCCATGCAAAAATGTGCTTATTTTGAGAAAAAAAATTAAATGCTTTTTACTTTTAAATATAAAAGTTTTCTAGAAAAAAAATGGAAAATTAAAATTATGTGGAATCAAAAAACGGGGAAAAAATGACTATTTTCAGATTATTTTTTGAAAGAAAAATTACAACAAAATTCTTGGGAAAAACAAAACAGAAAATAAATTTTAAAAATCCACTGAAAAAATGTTCAGAGAATTTTTTTTTAAATAAAATTGTTTTTGAGTAAAAACTGAAAATGAATACAGTTTTTTGGGTAATTTTTCCTTTTGTTCATAAAAAAAACAGTGGAATGGAAAATATTTTTTTTTTTGACCACATCCACTGTATTAGTGTTTTATATTTTTAATGAATGAATATTTGTAATTCCACCGTACTTTAAACATATCTGTTGTGGTAGAAAGAAAACAAAGAAAAGAAAAAGTCATTTTACCTTTATTCTCATCTGTTTATAAATTAGTACAGACTTACGGTGAAAGAAAGAAAACAAAGAAAAAGAGCAGCTCTCCGTTGACTTTGTTCAGTTATCTTATGATCACCATCATCCTCGCTCTTTCCCAGGTGAGGTGAAGCAGGAAGGCGGTGGCGGTGGCGTGTTCCGCGAGGGCACGCCTTACCAGCGGCGCGGTTCGTTGCAGCTGTGGCAGTTCCTGGTGGCGCTGCTGGACGACCCGGGTAACGCGCATTTCATCGCCTGGACCGGCCGCGGCATGGAGTTCAAGCTCATCGAGCCCGAGGAGGTACGTGGTGTGTGGCGCCGTCTCTCTGAGGAGAGAGAGATGATGATGATGATGATGTGTATGCATTTCAGGTCAATGACATTTGCAAACGTTCTAATTGTCTTAATTAGCAACGTCGTTAACAAGCGCTGTCCGTTCAGGCGGGAGGGGGTCCTGGTCTGTGCTCCTCCATTATGTTGTCATTAAAAATGAATGCGCTCCCAGTTTTACAAGTGCAATTAGGAGCCTAAAAGGGCACTCACACCCCCCTTGAGTCACCATCTGACGTGGTTCTATTAACTTCATATTCGTGTATTTTCTTATTTTATATTCGATATCTATATATAAAATCATAAATTATAAAAATGTTCATAGTAGATATCTACCGTGAATCACCACCTTATGGTGGTGGAGGGGTTTGCGTGCCCGAGTGATCTTCTCAATTTCCCTGTCGATCTATGTTCCCACCCTCACCTATGGTCATGAGCTTTGGGTCGTGACCGAAAGAACGAGATCGCAGATACAAGCGGCTGAAATGAGTTTCCTCCGTAGGGTGGCTGGACTCACCCTAAGAGTTCGGGTGAGGAGCTCAACCATCTGGAAGGAGCTCAGAGTAGAGCCGCTGCTCCTTCACATGGAGACGAGCCAGTTGAGGTGGCTCGGGCATCTAGTCCGGATGCCTCCTGAACCCTGGTGAGGTGTTCCAGGCATGCCCAGTCGGGAGAAGGCCCCGGGGCGGACCTAGGACACGCTGGCGGGATTATGTCTCGCAGCTGGCCTGGGAATGGTGTCCGGGGACTGGGAAGTCTGGGCTTCCCTGAGACTGCTGACGCCGCAACCCGAATAAGCAGAAGAAAATGGATATTATATATCTACATTATGTAATATTAATTTAATAACTGATTTAACTTACTATTATTTTAATGTATTTATTATTTATAATACGTCATATATGACATGACAATATTGCTTTACTTGAAATGCAAATGGTTCCTTTAATGTGAGACTGGCGCCACCCGGTGGCCAAAGAGCAGTACAGCAGGAGGTTGAAATTTTTCTGCGTTGCTCCTCAGGTGGCTCGCCTGTGGGGGATGCAGAAGAACCGCCCCGCCATGAACTACGACAAGCTGAGCCGCTCGCTGCGCTACTACTACGAGAAGGGAATCATGCAGAAGGTAAACGTCCGCTCATCCCTCGTGTCCCACCTACGCTGTCGCCCTACGCCAATAACACCGCCCCCTCCAATTGTGTCTCGCCGCAGGTGGCGGGCGAGCGCTACGTCTACAAGTTCGTGTGCGAGCCCGAGGCGCTCATCTCGCTGGCGTTCCCCGACAATCAGCGGCCCAGCCTGAAGGCGGAGTTTGAGCGCTACGTCAACGAGGAGGACACGGTGCCGCTGTCCCACCTGGACGAGGGGGTGTCCTACAACCCCGCAGACGGTGTCGCCCCTCAGACCTACTCCAAAGGATACATGTACTAAAGCCAGCCCCACCCCCACCCCCAACCACCTCACCTCCCCTCCCCTCCCCTCCCCTCGCTGTACTGCCAAAACATCTTCATACATGACCCCCGCCTCCATGCACCTCTTGCACACGCCCCCACCCCACTTGTATATACAGCTAAGGTGATTTTGTTTAAATTAATCTCATAAGAAGCCTTCCTGTCACACCTGAGGCGAGATTGCTTAATAAATCCTCAATTATACCAACAACAACACCGCCTCTTTCTTAGCATAACACCACCACCACCACTAGTACTGAGAATATTCTTAAAATGCTCTTTGTAAAATTTAAAAAATCTAAACATATTTCAGCAGAATCAAATTTTCTTTTTTAATCTGAGGAAAACTAATTTTGGGAGGGGGGGAAATCTGCAGACTGAAAAAAATTGGTACAAAATTCTGTGGAAAAACTTTTATAGAATTAAAAAAAATATATAATAAAAAAACGCAAAAAAAAGGCCTATTTTCAGAGAATTTTGTTTAAAAAAAATTATAAATTTTTTAAATCTAGAAAAAAAAAAAATTCAGCAGAACCAAAACCAGAACATTTTTATAAAATCTGTGGAAAATATCTTGAGATTTTTTTTATTTATTTTATTTGTGGGGCCATGAATGCTGATTTGCAAATGTGTGGGGATCCACTGTATTTTTTTTCTTTATTCCACCATACTTAATTTAAATGTCGTGGTAGAAAGAAGATCATCATCATCCTCGCTCCTTCCCAGGTGAGGTGAATCAGGTGATCCTTCAGAAATGTTTTTTTTTTTTTTAATTTTTGTTACTCCTTATCCCAACTATACTTGAGGTTCCTTTTCTTCACAAACATAGAAACAAACATAGAAAACACTTACAGCATCAGCGGCGCCTGAAAGCTCTGGAGATCCTCCAGGCGTTGGGTTCCTCGTAGCGGTTGTAGAGCGGCTCCAGCTTCTGCTGCCGCTTCTGCCGACTGAGGCGAGTGGGGTCGGCCACCCGGTAGAAGGCGGGCGCGTACTCCACTAGCCAACGCGGGTCGATGGTGGTCACCTCGCGCATGTACTCCTTGGTGGTCAGCACCAGCTCGTGGTAGACCAGCCTGCGCAGGGAACACGCGTGTATGACGTGCTTTTGTCACAAGACGGAGCGAAGGAGTGGCTCACCATTCGGGCTGGCGGTTGAAGAGCGTGCTGGAGGGGTGGAGGTAGACCACCTGCTGGTCGATGAGGGTACGGTAGCCGTCTTGGGGGTGCCTTCTGGCGGCGTTCCTGAAGAACCCGCTGCAGATGGCTTTCTGGACACGCATGGTTGACTTGCCACAGGACATCACGTCCAACTTGTGCCTTGAAAAGATTTCACGTCAAAAGTGCATAGAAAAGAAGTACAAGATGATGGCGACACTCACCTGTCCATGATGCTCATCATCTGCTTACGGATGTCCTGCGCTCTCTTCAGCGAGCGAGCCTGGATAAAGTTTTCAAAGCACCAGGGGTTGGAGAACTTGTTATTCTTCCAGGAGTTATAGACGGCCAGCAGGGTGAGATGGTCGCCTTCGGGTTGGAAGAACTTGGCCTTCCTCTGGTCAGCTTGGATCTGCTTGTCCTGCAAACACAAAAGTTCACTACAAACTCTGCCAACATGGAATGAAAGTACAAACATCCCATTTAGGGAAGGCAGCAAACCTTTGGCCTGTAGAAGACGTTCTGCACAGACAGCATGGACACGATGGTGAGCATCTCCTCACTGCAGCCCAAATGCACAGACATGATTAACATCTTGCACAGCATGGGCTCCAGAGGGAACTCTGCCATCTAGTGGACAAAATCACAACAACAGTCATCTTATTATTCTTCGTTATTTCTGCTTGAGGGCGTCCACTCACCCTTCTGCCCAGGCGTGTGAGCAGGCCCTCGTCATCCAATGCTCCAAGAGTGTAGAGCTGCTCCATGGCTGTGATCAAGGTCTCCATGGGAGGAGCATCCATGAAGTCAAAGGAGAGGAGGTCGTTGATGCCCATGGCCTGATGGAGGACACACAAACACCATCAACATCATGCCACTGTGTATGTGTGTGTGTGTGTGTATACCTTCAGTGACAGCACCGTGCTGGCCAGGTTGGTCCTCTGGATCTCGGGCACGTTGGTGGTCAACATCTCATCCCTGTAGGCCCGCTCCGTGTAGAGGCGGTAGCACTTCCCTGGACCGGTTCTTCCGGCTCGGCCCGCCCTCTGCTTGGCTTGAGCCTGAATGAAGGCGAGCACACGTGAAACGGACCAGACTTCATCCGCCAGTCACATGATGTTGAACACTTCTCTCACTGGAATAATGATTTTTTTTTTAAATTCTTTTAAAAAATATACTGCATATAAAATTAAAAGTAATAATTTTAAATGATTAAATTAAATAATATTATTTACCATATTATTATTTACTATAATTATTATTTTTATAATTATAATTTCATTACATTATTATTTTATCTTATCTGGGCCCGGGTCGCGGGGTCAGCAGTCTCAGTAGGGAAGTCCAGACTCCGCCAGGTCTCCAGCCACCTCTTCCAGTTCCACCGGGAGGAGGCCAGTTGTGAGACATAATCCCTCCAGTATTCTAGGTCTGTCCCGGGGCCTTCTCCCCACTGGGCATGCCTGGAAGACCTCACCTGGGAGGCGTCCAGGAGGTATCCGGACTAGAAGGCGGAGCCACCTCAACTGGCTCCTCTCCATGTGAAGGAGCAGCGGCTCTAATCTGAACTCCTCCTGGATGACCGAGCTCCTCACCCTATCTCTTACGGTGAGTCCAGCCACCCGACGGAGGAAGCTCATTTCAGCTGCTTGTATCCATGATCTCGTACTTTTGGTCACGACTGACCTATGGGAACATAGATCGACTGGTAAATTGAGAGCTTTGCCTTCCGGCTCAGCTCTCTCTTCACCACGACAGTCCGGTACAGCGACTGCATTGTCCAAGTTGTAGAGCGGTTGGGCAAACTCCCAAGTACCCTCCAGTACCCTTGCAAGGGTGTAGAGCTGGTTCAGTGTTCCGCGACCGGGATGAAAACCACATTGCACATTGAGGTTCGACTAACGGTGGTACCCTTCTCTCCAGCACTCTGGAATAGACTTTCCCAAGGAGGCTGAGGAGGGTAACTGGAACACACCCTCTGGTCACCCTTCTTGAAAAGGCGGACAACCATCCTTGTTCGTCAATCCAGGGGTACTGTTCCCGACTTTCACGAAATGTTGCAGAGACGTGTAAGCCAAGACAGTCCCTCAACATCCAGATTTTATATTACAGGTATTTTATTTTTATAACTGATTTATTTGAGTTTTTTGTTTGTTAGCCTAAATCAGTAGTCTCAGACTCGCGGCCCTGGGACGATAGTTTGTGTCCACCGTCTTAATATGAAAGATTATTGTTAGTGTGGGCCACAAGTTTGATACGAATGACACTGACACTCGTGTGCGGAGCTGAACGAACCAATCACGGTGAGGTATATGACTCTCGAGGGTGGGACCTCGGCTGAACGAACCAATCACAGTGAGGTATATGACTCTCGAGGGCAGGACCTCGGCTGAACGTACCAATCATGGTGAGGTTTATGGCTCTCGAGGACGGGACCTCGGCTGAACGAACCAATCACGGTGAGGTTATATGGCTCTCAAGGGCGGGACCTCGGCCGGGGAGTACGTCCAACGCTTTCCCGCCTTCACTCGCTCGCTCATTCATTCATTCCTCCACTCAGCTGGGTGGAGGAGAAGCCGTGAAGCCGCTGACTCCGCTCGCCGCCGCCGCTTCTCCCCGATCTTAGCTCAGAAACGAAGGAGGCGCTGTGATCTGTGATCCAGCCTATGTCTGTATGCAGCGATCTCGATCATGGCCGATGGCGCTCAGAGAGCTGCTGTGTGTTTGTTCTTCTCCCAAACTCCGACCTATGTAACAGTGCACTTTTCATTTCTCCTTTTATGTATAATTACACAAAGATTGGTTTTATTTTGACACACCTTTACAGTACATTACTTAATGTATCTCTATGGAGCGAGGAAAAGGCTTCTTGAGACGTCATCTGTACTTCTGTGAAGAAGGTGTCGGACATTTAGCTCCTCATCCGAAGAGCTTCGTCAGCGAACTAATAAGTGCTGGTAGCCTAGGCCTTAAATACAGTAAGAGTGGGCGGAATTGGTGTGCCAACACCCTCCTCCTATTGGTTCCTTACACTAAGCCTGGGCGGAGTAGTGGTATAATCCTATCCTGCTATTAACACCTCCGATAAAAGGGAAGTGTCGCTCCCTGAGTTGGGTATGAACGACTCTGATACTGGCTCGTTAGCATCTATTGTTCTGGCTCGGCCCTGGCTCCACCTCATTTGCAAGACTAAGAGCTGTGGGTTTTGGTCTCAGTAACCTGCTGAACACAGGGTCCAAATTAAACCTCAAACCACCATTCCGATTCAATGATGGGTTCTGTTGTTTGACAAAAATAGCTTCCTTTACTCCTCTTTCAAACCATCTGTTTTCTTTGGCCAAAATCTTTACCTCGCTGTCCCGAAAAGAGTGATTGGTAGCTTTCAGGTGTAGATGTACTGCTGATTGAGGACCACTCGAATTGTCCCTGCGATGTTGATAAAGCCTTTTTTGGAGCATTTGCTTAGTTTCCCCAATGTAGTGCTCTTTGCATTCCTCATCTTTACAGTGGATGGAATAGACCACATTGCTCTGTTTTTGGTTTGGAGCCTTGTCTTTAGGATGCACTCATTTTTGTCTTAGGGTATTTACTGGTTTGAAATAGGTAGGAATTTTGTGTTGCCATAAGATCCTCTGGAGTTTTTCGGAGACCCCCGCTACATAAGGGACTACCACTCCTCTCCTTTTTGCTTCTGTGGGCTTTTGGGTTTCTTTCCCTACTCTCTTCTTTTGACATTTGTTAAAAGCCCACCGTGGGTACCCACAGGTTGAGAGCGCTCTCTGGACATGTTATAAAAAGGCTTTATCAACATCGCAGGGACAATGCTAGTGGTCCTCAATCAGCAGTACATCTACACCTGAAAGCTACCAATCACTCTTTTCAGGACAGCGAGGTAAAGATTTTGGCCAAAGAAAACAGATGGTTTGAAAGAGGAGTAAAGGAAGCTATTTTTGTCAAACAACAGAACCCATCATTGAATCGGAATGGTGGTTTGAGGTTTAATTTGGACCCTGTGTTCAGCAGGTTACTGAGACCAAAACCCACAGCTCTTAGTCTTGCAAATGAGGTGGAGCCAGGGCCGAGCCACAACAATAGATGCTAACGAGCCAGTATCAGAGTCGTTCATACCCAACTCAGGGAGCGACACTTCCCTTTTATCGGAGGTGCTAATAGCAGGATAGGATTATACCACTACTCCGCCCAGGCTTAGTGTAAGGAACCAATAGGAGGAGGGTGTTGGCACACCAATTCCGCCCACTCTTACTGTATTTAAGGCCTAAGCTACCAGCACTTATTAGTTCGCTGACGAAGCTCTTCGGATGAGGAGCGAAACGTCCGACACCTTCTTCACAGAAGTACAGATGACGTCTCAAGAAGCCTTTTCCTCGATGGACAACTCCTGTACGACTGAGAGCCTACACAGACGTATCTCTATGGAGCTTCCTGTCCCCCTCCTCCCATCCCCCTCTAGTGTTTCCGGTTTTCTACATTTCATATTCCTATTCCTTCTTCCCCGTTTCTGTAACCCTGGGGAAGAAGGTATGCTTTCTCCATATTCCACTTTTCACAAAGAACTGTTACTACAGACATTTGAATCTGAATACAAATAATTAGTTTTCTCTAGTCAGCAACTACATGTGGTTTCTTTTCTTTCTTGTGGTTTATTTATTTATTACTGGTTGATTTATTTTCTTATTCTTAAAAAATAAAAATAAAAAAAATAAATTCAGAATAAGAAAATAAATCAACCAATCAGTAATAAATAAATAAAATGTATTTATTACTGATTGGTTGATTTATTTTCTTATTCTCAATTATTCTTAATTATTTTTTTTTCAGTCGTCTATATCTGCCGTATGATTATTATTATTTTATCAGTAATAAATGTTATTTATAACTGATTGGTTGATTTATTTTCTTATTGTTCATTACATTTTCTTCATCTTATTTTGTGTTAAAAAAATAAAGATATTTGAGAGCATCGGAATGTTTTTATCAGAGCTTTTCTTGTGGAAATCCTGATGCGGCCCAGCCTCACCCAGACTCTGCCTCCAGCGGCCCCCAGGTAAATTGAGTTTGAGACCCCTGATCTAGAAGAACAAAGATGGGAGAGTGTCTACAGTGCAAAAGATGGATGAAGCATATATGACAACTTTCTATGTACTTGGAAATGGAGACAATGAAAAGGGTCATCAGTGAGATTGTGGAAGCGTTAACATATATTACTAATTTATCATTTCAGACTGGAACATTTCCTAACAAGATCAAAATAGCTAAAGTGGTTCCAATTTTCAAAAATGGAGATAAACATCAATTTAAAAATTACCAACCAGTATCCTTATTACCTCAATTTTCTACAATTATGGAGAAGCTAATTAATAACAGGTTGGACAAATGTAAAAATAAGAATGAAGTACTAACAGGTAGTCACTATGGATACGGAGCTAACATTTCAACTTCTATGGCACTGATGGAAATCATGGAGGAAATGACTCATGCTATAGAGGGGGTGCAGTTGCAGTATTCATGGATCTTACAAAAAAGCTGCAAAAAAGAAGAAACAAACAAAGGGTAATCACACAGGAATGTCCACAGGTGAAGTCCGGCCTAGCCATGGGAAAAAACACAACAAAAATAAGAGATAACGAAAAGCGCTGCACACCTGGAACTAGCAGGATAAAAAGGGAAAAACTTACGAACACAAAACCATTGCTGAAAAAACTGGCAGCGAAAAATAGGAAATAACACTACTGCAGAAAAACAAGTAGTCATGTAAAAAAACAAAAGCCACTGCTGCGTACTCGCTAGCAGCAAGCACTAGTACTCACAAAAGACAAGGGATGGTAGACCAGAGAGGAAGGAACATGGGATAATGAGAGCAGGTACAGGCAGGCATGAGATGACAATCTGGCAATGGGTAGCGTGCAAGACAGAGTCTAAAAAGTCCAAGCAGTAATTGGGTACAGGTGTACCCAGGAGCTCCTCCCATGGGTCGGCGGGTGTGCTGCAACAGAAAGACAGCAGAGGGCAGCAGAGCAGCACCACAGCTCATGACAATGACAACTATAGGGGTGTTATTTCATGTCTAGAGGGCTCTAATAACGTTTAAAATGCGTATTTAGAATGTCGTAAGTGTTTTTTTATGGTGGGGAAGGAGCCTTGTGCGAAAGCTCGAGACATTCTGACTAGATATAGTGGGACTCACCTCGACCCACAGTTTGGGTTGTGGAAGCAAACCCCTCGAGAGAGGCTGGACCTTGTTCTACTCTGGAGTTGCTGCAGGGGAGAGGCGACGAGCTGGTATGTCGTTTGTGCGTACACGCCAAACGCAAGTTCAGAGTACCCAGCCTTCGTGGAGTCCATCAGAGGGGTGCTGGAGAGCAGCCCAAATGGTGACTCTGGGGTTTTGCTGGGAGACTTCAACCCCCATGTGGGCAATGACAGTGTGACCTTGAGGGGGGTGATTGGGAGGAACGGCCTCCCCGATATGAACCCGTGCAATGTGATGTTGTTGGACTTCTGTGCGAGCCTCAGTTTGTCCATCACAAACACCATGTTCCAGCATAAGGATGTTCACAAGTGCACATGGCACCAGGACACCCGAGGCCGCAGATCTGTGATGGACTTTGTGGTCTTATCATCAGACCTGCGTCCGCATGTTCTGGACACGCGGGTGAAGAGAGGGGTTGAGCTGTCAACTGATCACCACCTGGTGATGAGTACTTTGAGTCCCTTCTCCATCCCACTGACATACCTTCCACAGAGGAAGGAGAGGACTCTATTAATGTTAAAAAGTGAAAAAACATTTTTCTAATGTCTTAAATGCCTTATTTTCTCTTATTATGTCTACTTTATTGGGTAATAAAAGTGTAAAGGTGACTATAGGGCTGTTATTTCATGCCTAGAGGACTCTAATTTTAAAAAGCGTATTTAGCAGGTGATAAACAGTTTTTTTTAATGTCTTTTATGTTTTATTTTCTCTTATTATGTCTACTATATTGGGTAATAGGAGTGTAAAGGTGACTATAGGGGTGTTATTTCATGTATAGAGGAGTCTAATAATGTTAAAACGTGCATTTAGAAGGTCCTTAACAGTTGCTTTAATGTCTTACATGTCTTATTTTCTCTTGTAATGTCTACTAGATTGTAGGGAGGAGTGTAAAGTGTGTTATTTCATGTCTAGCCAGCCTACGTCAAGAAGTAAACATCCCTCCTTTAATCAAATAGTCAGCTAGCTCATTCTACAGCAGCAGGGAAAAAGATGAGAATAAAACTATGGTCAGTGCCGTACAAGGATGTGGAGGGCTGGCTTTGCCTTGGGCCCCCAAGTGACCTAATACGCTGCTGGATATTACATATAATATGCTTGCTGTGGACTGTTTTCATTCACTTTGCATGGTGGTTTGGGAATTACTTGGAAATATCTTGTTCATAAACACCAGACGACATCGCTAATAGGATTAAAGCTGATGACGATAACGATGCCACATGACACAACCACTTTATGACTTTTATGACTGTGATGCTTCCTTTCATACCTTTGAAATGACTTTATGACATGCTTGATATTTAAAGAATATACTTGTTTGCTGGTTGTGAGCTGCAGGAGAAGCAGACACGGCACAGCAGAGAAGAACTAGTAGCCAACTGGTAAGTCTGAACTGTTACTACTACTACTCACAAAGATTATTGAAGCAGAAAGCTGAAATATTTGAGGACAATGCTTTTTCACCTAAAGCAGATATATACAGAACTCCTTAGCATCAACACATCAAAGCGGCCCTTGCCTCCTTTGAATTTTCATTATGTGGGCCTCGCTGCAAAAAGTTGGGACCCAATACTTACGACTGACTAAGCACTAAAACGTTTACTTACTGATCAGTTCCCAGATCACAGAAGAACTTGCGACATGCAGAGGAAGGTGAAAGGCCCACACGCTCGCAAGAAGAAGCCACAAAACCCCGTCCACCCGGGCTTCTTCTTGGTCACTCTGCTCATCTTGATCGCCGTGGCGATGGCATGGCCGTGGCCTAACCTGTCTTGGCCGTGGGACTCCGTCGCCGCGGCGCAAAGCACCCAGGCCACTGATGTAAGAACACATGGGTACTTCTTTATGTGCATGCATGGTACTGACCCCAGAACAAAACCTCCTGCAGGAACTGACAACAGTGAAACAGGACATCGAGGCGTTGAAGGTAAGACATGGCTGCTTTATTTGCATGCATGGTACTGACCCCAGACCACACATGGCTGCTTTATTTGCATGCATGGTACTGACCCCAGACCCACTTGAGCAATCTGGAGATGCGCATGGATGAGCTTGATGAAGCAGCAGCAGCAATCGTCTACATTGAGGTAAATACACACCTGGATGCTTGGTTTTTACAGACATGGACGAGCGAGTGCTGAGTTTTTACCCAAAGCTCATCTTTGTGCAGAATGTGACCCGTATGGTTGAAACACAAGCAGCAACCGTGCGGAGTCTGACCACACTTGTGGAGAAGATTGATGGAGTAGCAAAAATGGCACGAGTTGAGGTAAAAACACGACAGCAGGATAACTTTATTTGCATACATGGAGAGTACTTGAGTAGAGTGAACCACAGCATGTTCACGTGTGAACACTCTTGAAAAAGAATTAGCATGTAGAGACAGGAAGTACTGACACTCATGTACTCTCATAGGCTGCAACCGCACATGTGGACAAGCTGGATGACATATCAGGTAGCTCAGAAAGGGTGAAGGTCATACGAGTGTAGTTGACCTATGACCTGACACCTCATGTGTCATCCTGCAGACAAACGTACGGTGTGGTTTGCAGTAGCAGGGGGCGGCACAAAGAATCATGACAAGGTGGTCTTTGGCGACGTGTTCACCAACGAGGGTAACGCCTACGATGCCAACACAGGTAGGATGCCACCTGACTGCTAACTAGCATAGCATTTCTTCATAGCTCCTTAGCTCTTTGAGTCAGCATCACCGGGGGGGCGCTAACGAAGGTGTGATTGTCCCCCTGCAGGCATTTTCACAGCCCCCTGCAAGGGCCTCTACTTCTTCACCTTGGTCTACCACTCGAATGGTGGGACGATTAGTCTATATGTGTATAGGGAGAAGAAGAATGGGAACAGGCAGTGGCTGATGGTCCTGTATGACAACACCCAGACCACAGGGAAGTACTACATGGTCACCACCAGCAGGATGGTTGACCTGGAAGATGGAGACAAGGTGTATGTCTGGCCTGATAGTGGCCATGTTCTTACATCTGATAGTGCTAACATATTCAGTGGCTTCCTGGTGCATCCCATGTAAAGTGGAGGCGGGCGCATCCATCCATGATGTCATGGATAGCAGGGCAGTATCGCTATGGGACTTTGATCCCTGTGGCTTTTCTTGTGTGTAACGTTCCACGTGTGTGTGTTGTGTTGCGTTTATGGATATTTGAAGGGCGTACAGTTGGCGTGTGGGCTGATGCCACCTACTGGTAACGCTTGTCATATTTAGTAATATTACGCTCTATATTGTTTTCCTAAAGGGACTGTTTGCCAGCGTTAACTTGACATCCCACCCTCTTCCTGTGTTGGCCACGCCCCACGTAAGGCTATTGCTAACATGCTAGCTGCGGGTGATCTATTTCTTCTGCTTGCAAAGAGTCCCTTGAAATGTAAGCATGATTTGCCAAACATGTGCACTGCTAACGGATCTTTTTCTTGGATAATTCTGTGTATGATGCCAACATACTGGATCCCACCGGACGTGTCCCTTTCTTTGCAATCAATAAAGTTGTGTTGAAGTTGGCCAGACGTCTTTTCATCTTTTATTTCACACCATGGATACATGGTGGTGGTCTACGCCCATGCAAATGTCATAGAGCGTATTGATATGTATTTCATGATCAAATGAATAAATCAGCTGTTTCCTTTTAGAACAAGTGCATATTTCATGCTGATGTTTGGCCTAAATGTACAAATGGAAGTGAAATCCAAAGCTGAAGACATGCACGCTGGGAATGTACATATCTACATTGGCCACTAGGTGTCACTAATTACAATAACAGGTGTTGCTGGGGAACAAATTTACTGTGACACACAGCATGTGGTTTCTGGTCTGTTCCTGGGCAGTTATGGGCAAAGTAAGAAAATGCACTCTATTCAGTCTGAACATGCAAAAACTGAGATTTCTAACTTTTTTTTTAATGAAATGTCCCATATTTTCAAAATGAATATTCCTGTACATACAATTTTGTGTAGTTATTTACAAATTATATTTTAAGTTGTTTTTTTTTCATTATTGGCCTGAACATTTCGCGTGGCCCTGCCTTCCAGCATGCTTGGGGATACGGTGTGCTCTTGAACACATCTGAAAGTACTGTAAGAATGCCACGTTTATTCAGTTGGCTTCTTCAGTTTATAATGTAGGAGTCTCCATCCATCCATTTTCTATATCGATTCTCATGAGGGTCGCAGGGGCATGCTGGAGCCTATCCCAGCTGACTTTGGGCGACAGGCGGGGTACACCCTGGAATGTTCGCAATGAATTCACAATGCGTTGGTTTGTTCATCCAATAATAGTCAGGTTTTTACTGATAAATATGTTCATATAATGGTAGGATTGATGTAAATAGAAATACCATGTTGGAGCAAATCTGCTTTTCTTTGTAACTTGAATTTAAAATAGAAATGCCATTAGTCATAAAAATGACACCAAAGGTCACAGATGCAAAACCACACGGTATGTACAGAAGTTAGGATTGATTTGCATGAAATCAGAGGTTTTCAAAGTGAGGTGAAAGATTGGGAGGCATAGAAAAGGTTGCATTAAAACTGTAGTGACACAAAAAGACCAAAGGATGGCGACAAAGCCCAGCAAAGTGCGAAAAAGTGCCCTCCTGTGTAAAAAGGCGTTTAAGGCATGTTTTATGTCAGTGGTCCCCAACCTTTTTTGACCCACGGACCGGCTTGTGTTCCCACAAATCTCCCGCGGACCGGGGGGGAGGGTCGTACATTATAGCGATCTAATTTATCTTATTATGTATTGTGTAAAACTAAGACATGAATAACATCAAATTAAAAGCACAAAATGAATGCTGACCCACCATCCACCAGTTCAAGTTCCAGCCAAGTGTTTCCAGAGAGATGATTACATGGCTGTTTGACGTGTGTGGTAAAAGGCAGTGTGCTAGCATGAATTAACTTGAGACAAATGTGCACATTAGCACTCAATAAGTCATCAAAACTTACCTTTAAGCATTCCCACATAGTATCAGCATTTGACACCAAATATGAGGTGAAAGAAAAATAGTAAAAATACAGTAGTAGTCTATTTGTGCGGCATGAGATAAAGTTAGCACATGGACATGCGTCAAGTGAGACGGATGTAACAAAGAGAATCCAGCCACTTTTCAAAATAAAACATAAAAAAATGAAATAGTGGAAATTATTTGTTCTTTCTGTGCGGCCCGGTACCAAATGACGCACGGCCCGGTACCGGGCCGCGGCCCGGGGGTTGGGGACCACTGTTTTATGTGGTTTGGTGCATCTGTGGTTCATTGTTGGGCAGTTTTGGGCAATGTTCATAAATGCACTCTATTCGGTCTGAAACGTGTTTTTAAGCAATAACTGTTCGATTCAGTCACTGCAAGCCAACAGAAGGTGGCAGAAGGGTGTGTTCCAACTATCGGGGGATCACACTCCTCAGCCTGCCTGGGAAAGTCTATTCCAGGGTGCTGGAGAGAAGGGTACGACCGTTAGTCGAACCTTGGCTACAGGAGGTGCAATGTGGTTTTTGTCCTGGTCTATGTGGTCTATACTAAAATGACACCATTTAACGTCGTAAAGCAAACCTTTTCTTGTTAGAATGCTATTGTTTGTTATTTTGTCATTTCCCAAATATTTCTTCTTTCATTTTCTCCTCATAATTTTGTCCTTTTTCCCGTAATCATTCTCATCTCGTAACTTACTTTTTCTGGTCAGATGACACATTTTTCTTTAACTTTATGATGTTGCTGTGTTTTAGGTGTGTTTCTATTTGTCCCGTCTTGTCAGGTAGCAGCTTGTTATTTGCTGTGTGCATCATCGAAATGTAGAAAATGAGCCAATTTCAATAAGTGATTCAATGCTAACACAGATGCTGCCCCAAAATGTTGACTAAAAATGTGAATGCTTCATTTTCTGTGTGATGGCTTGTGTTAGCTCCTCAACTGCAAACAGGACGAGCTTTAGTTTGCAAATTAGTGTGACTTCCTCAATCCAATGAGGAAGTCATACGTGGCTTTGGTGTGAACTGAGGCCAAGCGTCCACCCTTGGCTACGCAGTAGCTCTGAAAAAGCCAAAGAGGACAGCATGAGATTGGCATGAACTGTGGCTGTAGGCAACCTCCTGGTGGAGTTTTTATGAAGTCCACAAGATGGCGGTAGCTGCACTGAGGTAGCATCCAGCGGCTTTATCCAGCTCTGCATGCGCTTTCAAATGGAATGCATGTTCCACCTGCCGCACGCGTGTGTACAATTCACTCATTAGTAGGGGGGGGTCACGAGATCCGGCCAGATGAAAAGGTGAGGAGATCTGTGGTTTGGAGAAAAGCGTTGTGGTGAGAACAGGGCAGCCGGAAGCCAATCAGATTGTCACACATGGCGTGGCTATTATGGAAGTGGCGTTATTGGATGCGTACAGGAAGTGCTTTGTGCACACCGTAGGCCCCGCAATCCAAGCTGGCTGGAGTTGAACAGCTGTGGCGCCGCGTTCACATCCAAGCAGAAGCTCTACCAAGTCTACATTTCATCAAACGTACTTAAGATTTGTCCGATGGCGACACGTAGATGATGGGACTTCATCACCTGGCGCTTCTATTTACGCTCCTTTACATTTGGCTCGGCGCCAGCTTTAACCCAGTGGAAGTTACTTTTAAATGCTCCAAGCTAGTGGCAGGAATCGAGGAAAAGGCTTCTTGAGACGTCATCTGTACTTCTGTGTAGAAGGTGTCGGACGTTTCGCTCCTCATCCGAAGAGCTTCGTCAGCAAACTAATAAGTGCTGGTAGCTTAGGCCTTCAGTTTAGAGGGAAATTCTACAGACAAATTCATGGTTGTGCTATGGGCTCACCAGTCTCACCCATAGTGGCGAATCTGTACATGGAAGAGATGGAGAAACAGGCTCTCACATCCTTCTCAGGGACAAAACCAAGGCACTGGTTTAGATACGTGGATGACACCTTTGTCATAATCAAAAAACAAGAAATTCAGTCTTTCACAGATCACATCAATGCGGTGGACACCAATATCAAATTTACTCGCGAGGACACTAAAGAAAACCAACTAGCCTTCTTAGACTGCAAGGTAATTATAGGAAAGGACAGACAGCTACTTACAGAGGTCTTTAGAAAGGCCACACACACTGACCAATACCTGCTTTTTGAATCAAACCATCCACTACAACATAAACTAGGGGTTATTAGGACCCTCCAACATAGAGCGGAACAAATACCAACTAGTGCTGAGGGAAAGAAAAAGGAGACACAACATGTCCAGAGAGCGCTCTCAACCTGTGGGTACCCACGGTGGGCTTTTAACAAATGTCAAAAGAAGAGAGTAGGGAAAGAAACCCAAAAGCCCACAGAAGCAAAAAGGAGAGGAGTGGTAGTCCCTTATGTAGCGGGGGTCTCCGAAAAACTCCAGAGGATCTTATGGCAACACAAAATTCCTACCTATTTCAAACCAGTAAATACCCTGAGACAAAAATTGGTGCATCCTAAAGACAAGGCTCCAAACCAGAAACAGAGCAATGTGGTCTATTCCATCCACTGTAAAGATGAGGAATGCAAAGAGCACTACATTGGGGAAACTCAGCAAATGCTCCAAAAAAGGCTTTATCAACATCGCAGGGACAATGCTAGTGGTCCTCAATCAGCAGTACATCTACACCTGAAAGCTACCAATCACTCTTTTCAGGACAGCGAGGTTAAGATTTTGGCCAAAGAAAACAGATGGTTTGAAAGAGGAGTAAAGGAAGCTATTTTTGTCAAACAACAGAACCCATCATTGAATCGGAATGGTGGTTTGAGGTTTAATTTGGACCCTGTGTTCAGCAGGTTACTGAGACCAAAACCCACAGCTCTTAGTCTTGCAAATGAGGTGAAGGCAGGGCCGAGCCAGAACAATAGATGCTAACAAGCCAGTATCAGAGTCGTTCATACCCAATTCAGGGAGCGACACTTCCCTTTTATCGTAGGTGTGAATAACAGGATAGGATTATACCACTGCTCCGCCCAGGCTTAGTGTAACGAACCAATAGGAGGAGGGTGTTGGCACACCAATTCCGCCCACTCTTACTGTATTTAAGGCCTAAGCTACCAGCACTTATTAGTTTGCTGACGAAGCTCTTCGGATGAGGAGCGAAACGTCCGACACCTTCTACACAGAAGTACAGATGACGTCTCAAGAAGCCTTTTCCTCGATGGACAACTCCTGTACGACTGAGAGCCTACACAGACGTAGTGGCAGGAATGTAAGTCAGGCGTACTGGTGGGCAAGTAATGGAACATAAAGGGTGAAGTGGGTGTCTTGATCATGAATAATGCTACTGTGGCCATCACAACACACCTCATACGTACAGCAGTGCTGGGCTGCATTTGCTCTCAATACATCTTGTTGTGGGACAAGAAACATTTCTAAAGGCACCTGCATTGCTCTGTGACATCACTAACATCTCATCTTGTCCTCCAATATCGTGCATGGTCTCGTCTCGTGAGTCGGCGTGGATTGAAAACATACGTGTGTGTGTGTGTATATGTCACAGTTGTGATGCAATCTTCCTCTGCTCTATCCAGGTTACCTGTTTGAAAACGACTCCCGCGTGGTTCCAGAGAAGTTTGAAGGTGAGTAGAAAGACGATACATGTGTGATGATGATTACAACACATGGTAGACGTGGTAGCATCGTAGACGCTCTCACCAGAACACAGTTTGGTCTCACGTGGAACATTTTACCCATCAAAGCAATGCTGTCACTCATGGAGCCTCAGGTCGCCACCACTGAAAGTTCTCACATCGTACCGAAACTTCTCATGTTTGACATAATCAGTCACTGACGTGTTTATGATGCGCCTTTATTCAGGTTTCATAGCAGCATGTAATACAAGCATCCACAAAAAAAAAGATAGATTTATATATATATATATGTACATATTTACACCACGCACTGACGGTGTCTGAATACTAATAAATACATACGTACACACACACACACACACACAAACAGTAAAAGTAGTGATATGTACCACTTTTTCTCTTGTAGTAGAAAAAAAACAAAGAAAAAAAGGTCATTTTTACCTTTATTCTCATCTATTTTTAAATTATTACAGAGTGTATGAAATTTTTCTGGAAAAAAATGGAAAAATTAAATAAAAAAATTTGCGAAATGGAAAATAAAAATAAAAAAATTCTGGTGAAATAATGGCCTATTTCAAAAATATATATATATTTTTAATGGGTTTTTTTTCTACAAAAAAGTGAAAATTAGTATTATTTTTTGCATTCTGCAGGATAGAAAAGAGATTTTTATTTCATGGAAAAACTCTTATTTTTCAAGTGAAAAAAATAAAATGCTTTTTATTTTTGAATATAAAAGTTTTCTCAAAAAAAATGAAATTAAAATTCTGGGGAATTGAAAAACAGAAAAAATTACTTTTCAGATAATTTCTTGGAAAAAAAATTACAAAACAAAAAAAAAACAAAATTACAGGGAAAAAAAATGAAAAACAAAAATCCACTGAAAAAATGTTCATAGAATTTTTTTTTTTATAAAATTGTTTTGGAGTAAAAACTAAAAAGTAATGCAGTTCTGAGGAATTAAAAAAAATAAAAAAAATACAGTGGAATGGAAAAAAATGTCCTATATTTTTTTTTTTTTTTTTTTTGACCACATCCACTGTATTAGTGTTTTATATTTTTAATGAATGAATATTTGTAATTCCACCGTACTTTAAACATATCTGTTGTGGTAGAAAGAAAACAAAGAAAAGAAAAAGTCATTTTACCTTTATTCTCATCTGTTTATAAATTAGTACAGACTTACGGTGAAAGAAAGAAAACAAAGAAAAAGAGCAGCTCTCCGTTGACTTTGTTCAGTTATCTTATGATCACCATCATCCTCGCTCTTTCCCAGGTGAGGTGAAGCAGGAAGGCGGTGGCGGTGGCGTGTTCCGCGAGGGCACGCCTTACCAGCGGCGCGGTTCGTTGCAGCTGTGGCAGTTCCTGGTGGCGCTGCTGGACGACCCGGGTAACGCGCATTTCATCGCCTGGACCGGCCGCGGCATGGAGTTCAAGCTCATCGAGCCCGAGGAGGTACGTGGTGTGTGGCGCCGTCTCTCTGAGGAGAGAGAGATGATGATGATGATGATGTGTATGCATTTCAGGTCAATGACGTTTGCAAACGTTCTAATTGTCTTAATTAGCAACGTCGTTAACAAGCGCTGTCCGTTCAGGCGGGAGGGGGTCCTGGTCTGTGCTCCTCCATTATGTTGTCATTAAAAATGAATGCGCTCCCAGTTTTACAAGTGCAATTAGGAGCCTAAAAGGGCACTCACACCCCCCTTGAGTCACCATCTGACGTGGTTCTATTAACTTCATATTCGTGTATTTTCTTATTTTATATTCGATATCTATATATAAAATCATAAATTATAAAAATGTTCATAGTAGATATCTACCGTGAATGGTGGTGGAGGGGTTTGCGTGCCCGAGTGATCCTAGGAGCTACAGTATGTTGTCTGGGGCTACATGCCCCTGGTAGGGACTCCCAAGGCAAACAGGTCTTAGGTGATGGGCCAGACCAGGAGTGATTCAGAAGACCCTATGAATAAACGCAAGGGGAGGGACCACACCTCGCCCAGACGTGGGATACCGGGGCCTCACCCTGGAGCCAGGCCATCTGACCAGGCCATCTCGCAGGCGAGCGAGCGCCTTGTGGTCGGGCCTTCACCTGTGGGGCCCTGCCTGAAGAAGCCACACGGGATTTCCCCCCCTAGACCCACCACCTATGGGGGCAAGCATAAGGGTCCGCTGCTATGTGTTTTGGGTGGCGGTCGAGGGCGGGCGCCTGGGTGACCTGCTCTTCGGCGGCCAAATCTGGTTCTTGGGACATGGAATGTCACTTCTCTGGTGGGGAAGGAGCCCGAACGTATGCGAGAGGTTGAGACATTCCAACTAGACAGAGTCGGACTCATCTCGACCCACAGTTTGGGTTCTGGAACCAAACTCCTAGAGAGGGGCTGGACCTTGTTCTACTCTGGAGTTGCTGCAAGGGAGAGGCGGTGAGCTGGTGGGGGCTTATTAATAACTATACTTAATAATACTTTGAGGCCCTTATCAATCCCACTTACATACACCTTCCATAGAGGAAGCAAAGTCAGAGGACACGAACGTGGACAGTTCCATCCGTGGCAGAGGTATCTGGGGTAGTCAAAACGCTCCCCAGTGTCAAAGGGGGTGGACGAGCTTTGCCCCGAATTCCTCAAGGCTCTGGATGTTGAGGGACTGTCTTGGCTGGTGCAGCCAAGGCGTCAAGGGAGTCCAGTTCGGGGGCCTGAGAATCTCATCTCTGCTATTTGCAAACGATGTTGTCCTGATGGCCTCATCGGGCTGTGACCTTCAACGTTTACTGGGACGGTTTGCATCTGAGTGTGAAGCTTCTGGGATGAGACTCAGCACCTCCAAATCCAGGGCCATGGTTCTTAGTCGGAAAGGGTGGATTGCTCCCTCCTGGTTGGGAATGAGGTCCTGCACCAGGTGGAGGAGTTCAAGTATCTCGGGGTCTTGTTCACGAGTGAGGGAAGGTTGGAGCGTGAGGTCGACAGGCGGATTGGCACAGCGTCTGCAGTAATGCGGTCGCTGTACCGGACCGTCGTGGTGAAGAGAGAGCTGAGCCGGAAGGCAAAGCTCTCAATTTACCCATCGATCTATGTTCCCACCCTCACCTATGGTCATGAGCTTTGGGTCGTGACCGAAAGAACGAGATCGCAGATACAAGCAGCTGAAATGAGTTTCCTCCGTAGGGTGGCTGGACTCACCCTAAGAGTTCCGGTGAGGAGCTCGGTCATCCGGGAGGAGCTCAGAGTAGAGCCGCTGCTCTTCCACATGGAGAAGAGCCAGTTGAGGTGGCTCGGGCATCTAGTCCGGATGCCTCCTGGACCCTGGTGAGGTGTTCCAGGCATGCCCAGTCGGGAGAAGGCCCCGGGGAGGACATAGGACACGCTGGAGGGATTATGTTTCGCAGCTGACCTGGGAATGGTGTCCGGGGACTGGGAAGTCTGGGCTTCCCTGAGACTGCTGACGCCGCAACCCGAATAAGCAGAAGAAAATGGATATTATATATCTACATTATGTAATATTAATTTAATAACTGATTTAACTTACTATTATTTTAATGTATTTATTATTTATAATACGTCATATATGACATGACAATATTGCTTTACTTGAAATACAAATGGTTCCTTTAATGTGAGACTGGCGCCACCCGGTGGCCAAAGAGCA
The DNA here is from genome assembly GCF_027744805.1 of Dunckerocampus dactyliophorus. NCBI lineage: Eukaryota > Metazoa > Chordata > Actinopteri > Syngnathiformes > Syngnathidae > Dunckerocampus > Dunckerocampus dactyliophorus. The sequence goes on along the minus strand of NC_072833.1, from coordinate 23,717,781 downwards.
GTACAGCAGGAGGTTGAAATTTTTCTGCGTTGCTCCTCAGGTGGCTCGCCTGTGGGGGATGCAGAAGAACCGCCCCGCCATGAACTACGACAAGCTGAGCCGCTCGCTGCGCTACTACTACGAGAAGGGAATCATGCAGAAGGTAAACGTCCGCTCATCCCTCGTGTCCCACCTACGCTGTCGCCCTACACCAATAACACCGCCCCCTCCAATTGTGTCTCGCCGCAGGTGGCGGGCGAGCGCTACGTCTACAAGTTCGTGTGCGAGCCCGAGGCGCTCATCTCGCTGGCGTTCCCCGACAATCAGCGGCCCAGCCTGAAGGCGGAGTTTGAGCGCTACGTCAACGAGGAGGACACGGTGCCGCTGTCCCACCTGGACGAGGGTGGGACACCGCAGAGGCACCTACTCCAAAGGATACATGTACATGTACTAAAGCCAGAACCACCCCACCCCCAACCACCTCACCTCCCCTCGCCTCCCCTCGCTGTACTGCCAAACATCTTCATACATGACCCCCGCCTCCATGCACCTCTTGCACACGCCCCCACCCCACTTGTATATACAGCTAAGGTGATTTTGTTTAAATTAATCTCATAAGAAGCCTTCCTGTCACACCTGAGGCGAGATTGCTTAATAAATCCTCAATTATACCAACAACAACACGGCCTCTTTCTTAGCATAACACCACCACCACCACTAGTACTGCTACGACTAAAAGTAAACATGTGGAAAATTGGACTATTTTCAGAGAATATTCTTAAAATGCTCTTTGTAAAATTTAAAAAATCTAAACATATTTCAGCAGAATCAAATTTTCTTTTTTAATCTGTGGAAAACTAATTGTTGGGGGGTAAAAATCTGCAGACTGAAAAAAATTGGTGCAAAACTCTGTGGAAAAACTTTTATGGAATAAAAAAAAATAAAAATAAAAAACGTGAAAAAATGGCCTATTTTCAGAGAATTTTGTTTAAAAAAAAAATTTAAATCTAGAAAAAAAAATTAAAAATTCAGCAGAATCAAAAACAGAACATTTTTATAAAATATGTGGAAAATATTTTCTGAGATTTTCTTTATTTATTTTCTTTTTAAATCAGCGGAATGAAAAATAATGGGGGATGAAATTCTGTGGGGAAAAAACTCTCAAACTACTTTCAGAGAAAACTATTTCAAAATACAAAAAAATAATAATGTGGAAAAATGATTTTAAACCAAAAACCCTTGAATCTTGCCAAACGCTGACTGGACAATTTTATTCTTTTTTTTTTTTGTTCACTGTAAAGATTTTTAATAAAAAAATTGTTTTCTAGAAAAAAAAAATTACATGAAAAAAAATCTGTGGAATGGAATAAATAGGAAAAAAAATCAGCAGTCAGAATTTCAGACATTTAAAAAAAAATCTTGAAAAAAATTGGAAGAAAAAATGAATTATACAGAACAGGAAAAAAAAATTAAAATTACCCCAAATAATTCCGTGTAAAAAATGGACTGAGATTTTTTTTTTTTTCCAACCAAAAGTCCTTAAATTTTGTGGGGCCATGAATGCTGATTTGCAAATGTGTGGGGATCCACTGTATTTTTTTTCTTTATTCCACCATACTTAATTTAAATGTCGTGGTAGAAAGAAGATCATCATCATCCTCGCTCATTCCCAGGTGAGGTGAATCAGGTGATCCTTCAGAAATGTTATTTTTTTTTTTTATTTTTGTTACTCCTTATCCCAACTATACTTGAGGTTCCTTTTCTTCACAAACATAGAAACAAACATAGAAAACACTTACAGCATCAGCGGCGCCTGAAAGCTCTGGAGATCCTCCAGGCGTTGGGTTCCTCGTAGCGGTTGTAGAGCGGCTCCAGCTTCTGCTGCCGCTTCTGCCGACTGAGGCGAGTGGGGTCGGCCACCCGGTAGAAGGCGGGCGCGTACTCCACTAGCCAACGCGGGTCGATGGTGGTCACCTCGCGCATGTACTCCTTGGTGGTCAGCACCAGCTCGTGGTAGACCAGCCTGCGCAGGGAACACGCGTGTATGACGTGCTTTTGTCACAAGACGGAGCGAAGGAGTGGCTCACCATTCGGGCTGGCGGTTGAAGAGCGTGCTGGAGGGGTGGAGGTAGACCACCTGCTGGTCGATGAGGGTACGGTAGCCGTCTTGGGGGTGCCTTCTGGCGGCGTTCCTGAAGAACCCGCTGCAGATGGCTTTCTGGACACGCATGGTTGACTTGCCACAGGACATCACGTCCAACTTGTGCCTTGAAAAGATTTCACGTCAAAAGTGCATAGAAAAGAAGTACAAGATGATGGCGACACTCACCTGTCCATGATGCTCATCATCTGCTTACGGATGTCCTGCGCTCTCTTCAGCGAGCGAGCCTGGATAAAGTTTTCAAAGCACCAGGGGTTGGAGAACTTGTTATTCTTCCAGGAGTTATAGACGGCCAGCAGGGTGAGATGGTCGCCTTCGGGTTGGAAGAACTTGGCCTTCCTCTGGTCAGCTTGGATCTGCTTGTCCTGCAAACACAAAAGTTCACTACAAACTCTGCCAACATGGAATGAAAGTACAAACATCCCATTTAGGGAAGGCAGCAAACCTTTGGCCTGTAGAAGACGTTCTGCACAGACAGCATGGACACGATGGTGAGCATCTCCTCACTGCAGCCCAAATGCACAGACATGATTAACATCTTGCACAGCATGGGCTCCAGAGGGAACTCTGCCATCTAGTGGACAAAATCACAACAACAGTCATCTTATTATTCTTCGTTATTTCTGCTTGAGGGCGTCCACTCACCCTTCTGCCCAGGCGTGTGAGCAGGCCCTCGTCATCCAATGCTCCAAGAGTGTAGAGCTGCTCCATGGCTGTGATCAAGGTCTCCATGGGAGGAGCATCCATGAAGTCAAAGGAGAGGAGGTCGTTGATGCCCATGGCCTGATGGAGGACACACAAACACCATCAACATCATGCCACTGTGTATGTGTGTGTGTGTGTGTATACCTTCAGTGACAGCACCGTGCTGGCCAGGTTGGTCCTCTGGATCTCGGGCACGTTGGTGGTCAACATCTCATCCCTGTAGGCCCGCTCCGTGTAGAGGCGGTAGCACTTCCCTGGACCGGTTCTTCCGGCTCGGCCCGCCCTCTGCTTGGCTTGAGCCTGAATGAAGGCGAGCACACGTGAAACGGACCAGACTTCATCCGCCAGTCACATGATGTTGAACACTTCTCTCACTGGAATAATGATTTCTTTTTTAATTCTTTTTAAAAATATACTGCATATAAAATTAAAAGTAATAATTTTAAATGATTAAATTAAATAATATTATTTACCATATTATTATTTACTATAATTATTATTTTTATAATTATAATTTGATTACATGATTATTTTATCTTATCTGGGCCCGGGTCGCGGGGTCAGCAGTCTCAGTAGGGAAGTCCAGACTCCGCCAGGTCTCCAGCCACCTCTTCCAGTTCCACCGGGAGGAGGCCAGCTGTGAGACATAATCCCTCCAGTATCCTAGGTCTGTCCCGGGGCCTTCTCCCCACTGGGCATGCCTGGAAGACCTCACCTGGGAGGCGTCCAGGAGGTATCCGGACTAGAAGGCGGAGCCACCTCAACTGGCTCCTCTCCATGTGAAGGAGCAGCGGCTCTAATCTGAACTCCTCCTGGATGACTGAGCTCCTCACCCTATCTCTTACGGTGAGTCCAGCCACCCGACGGAGGAAGCTCATTTCAGCTGCTTGTATCCATGATCTCGTACTTTTGGTCACGACTGACCTATGGGATCATAGATCGACTGGTAAATTGAGAGCTTTGCCTTCCGGCTCAGCTCTCTCTTCACGACAGTCCGGTACAGCGACTGCATTTTCCAAGTTGTAGACCGGTTGGGCAAACTCCCAAGTACCCTCCAGTACCCTTGCAAGGGTGTAGAGCTGGTTCAGTGTTCCGCGACCGTGATGAAAACCACATTGCACATTGAGGTTCAACTAACGGTGGTACCCTTCTCTCCAGCACTCTGGAATAGACTTTCCCAAGGAGGCTGAGGAGGGTAACTGGAACACACCCTCTGGTCACCCTTCTTGAAAAGGCGTACAACCACCCTTGTCACCACCCTCAGAGAAGTAAACAAGGAGGAGTGATGTTTCTTGATGTTTTATAGTTCATACTTCATATTGTTGTTGCAGCTGGACGACTCAGCATGCCTTGCGGGGCATTTGGAAATAACAGTTTTAGGTTACGGTTCGCGCTTAGTTGTTGTTTATCAAGCAGTTAATTTATGTGATGCGTTAACTTGCTGTGGATATGTTGTGTTTTCGTTTCGTCGCACCGTGAGCAAGCATGTCGTTCTGTTTGATGCCGCCTATAAATAGACAGCCCCTCCACCAAATGTTTCAACCCAATGCAGCCCGCAAGTCAAAAAGTTTGCCCATCCCTGCGCTAGAGAGTAACTTTTTCCTTCTTATTCTTCCACTAAATGTTCCAGCGCGTGTTAAAGCTGGCAAACCTGTGAGATGGGCGTCACAACCAGCTGGTCGATGCCCGTCTTGGAGTTGTAAACGATCTGCTTGACAAAGCCCGGGTCCACCACGTAGTAGATGCCATCAATGGTCAAAGACGTCTCTGCAATGTTTGTCGCTATGACAACCTGGCGAGTGGGCCGAGAACAAAAGGACCGTGTTGGTTTTTTGAGTTGGATGAGGACATCATCATTAACCGTCCATGGCCTACCTTCCTGCTGCCGAGCGGTGCCGGGTCAAAGATCCTGGTCTGCATCTCGCTGGGCAGCGCAGAATAAACGGGAAGAATGATGAGCTCGGGAACTTCAGGGCCCAGTGTCTTCATGCGCTCGTAGAGGATCTCGCAGGCGGTGTCGATCTCCTCCTGCCCAGTCAGGAAGACCAGGATGTCGCCTGGAAGGAGAGGCCGGGAAGAACGCTGGTAAAAAAAGACAGTTGAAACTGGTTTTGGAGGAGAAGACGCCGGACCTGGAGGTTCTGTCAGGTGGATCTGCATGACTGTGATGAGGCTGGCGTCCAGGTAGTCCGTCTCGGGTTCTCTGGCGTAGAGGACCTCCACCGGGAACGTTCTCCCCGGGATGGTGAAGATGGGTGCCTCGAAGAAGTACTGGGAGAACTTGACGGCGTCCAGTGTGGCCGAGGACACGATCAGCTTCATGTCCTTGCGCTTCAGGACTGTCTAGAGGGGCGTGGGACGAGCTGGCAATGTCAGAACACACACAGCTCACACACACGCACACGCGAGGATACCTTCTTGAGTAGACCAAAAAGGACGTCGGTGTGGATGGTTCTCTCGTGGGCCTCGTCCAGCATGATGAGGGAATACTGGCTCATGTCGGCATCGATGAGACATTCGCGTTGCAGCATTCCGTGCGTCATGTACTTGATCAGTGTCTCTGTGCTGGTGCAGTCCTCAAAGCGGATCGTGTAGCCCACCTAGAAATATGAATACAGAATCTACAAGTACTTTCCAGGTATTCTGAAATAAACAGTTCAACTAAATGTGATGTTGACAACCTGATATTGATTTGTACTATCTCTACTGCCCCCTGCTGGACACTTTAAGGACGTTCCCACTCACCTCCTGGCCGAGGCGACACCCGTACTCCTCCGAAACTCTCTTGGCCACCGACATGGCGGCCACGCGGCGAGGCTGAGTGCAGCCGATTTTTCCCCGAGCGCAGTAACCCGCCTCCGCCAGGTACTGTGTGATCTGAGTGGTCTTCCCGGAGCCGGTCTCTCCCACCACGATTAGGATCTGGTTGTCGTGGACGGCCTGGCAGGAGAGCATGGAGCTGCTGAAGGTTCTACTTCCTGACCATGTGACCATGTAACCAATGGTCACATTGCGGCATGTAGAAAATGAACGAACTTCAGCATATTCTGAATAACCAATATTAAAAATCATCATTATTCACAGATAAATAATTGAGTTCTGAATTCAAACTAAAATCCTGAGCATAGAATCTCTGACAAAATCCTATTTTTGTTGTATAGCAAAGTCAAAAACAGCTTTCATACAAAATGCACCAGCGGCTCTCATACAAGAATAATGCTTGCAGACATCAGCATATTATGAATAAACAAAAAAACTAGGCTGCCCTTATTCACAATTGCAGTGTCAGTGAAATAACGTTGCGATGGGACGTTGTATCTGGGTTCCAAAGTGCGCAACAAAGCACGAAAGCCCTGCTTCTCAACAACCAAATAGGGCCGCAGATCCTTCGTAATAAAAGTTGTGATTGACTTTGTGATTCGTTTCGCCTTTTCCGAGTTGGGTGGAAAATTAGTTATCACCTGTTCGCTGGTTCTCTGGTTGGCAGCAACTTCAGCTGGCTGGTTTTCTTCCTGGTTCGCGTGGAAACGTATATATTTGTCGTGTTCGCAAAATACTTTAAGCTTGTATGACAAAACTTGCATATTGTCAGGCTCTTGTCCGGCTCTTTACCTTCAACTACGTGAAAGCCAAAGTGCTTCCAGACGCTCGCTTTAAATCCAGCGGGTCGGAGTTTACGCTCAGCCATTCTGGTAGCATCCAAAGACATAGATAGACGCCGCATCGAGTGGCTTTGTCCACTGCTGCGATACATCAACGTCGCCGCCATATTGGATGGGTCAAGGATGAGCTGTAAACGAGCACAAGTCAATGTGCCTAACCGTTTCCCAAGTATATTAGTGCGTGTGTGAATGCATAAATAAGAGGAATTAACTTGAATTTCTTTGTAGAAAGGCGCTTTATGAAATTAAGTACATTTACCTACTGTATATTCATTTACAGCGCAGCCTTGACGCATCCAATGTCGCAGCGACGTTGACGTACGGCTCAGCGCTCGATGGCGGTGTTTATCTATGTCTATGGGTAGCGTCTTACACTTAGGTGCACCACCATAAACTGTCCGGGCAGCACTTCCGCTTTCCGTCTTTTTGTTCCGTCAGCATCGACTATTGAGATTTATGAATCCATTAATAATGATCAATGTCTGCATCACGATGCATCTAAGAATTGACTACTTCCCCCACCCCTAGTAACGACGCCACCTACTAAAGTAATTAAGTACGTTCTCATAAGTAACTACGTAGGACTACTCCACAGTAATAGTTTGGCAACAACACAGTTAAATAACGTACACGTAGAAGTGTGCTACGTACTTGGTAGTGCACACTACCTTGCATGCACTTGGTTGGGCTCTGTACTTAGTGCGCACTTGGAAGTATGCAAATAGTATATGCCCTAGCCTAGTGCATACAACTAAAAAGCCACTTAGTATGTACACACGACTAAACTACTGCTGTATGTACTTAGTATTACGCACACTACTAAACTACAAATGTAGTTGTACTACTACATAGTAATCGTAGTTAAGCAGTGAGTACATGTTGCTAAGAAACTACATCGTCTAATAATGTACACTTAGTAGTGTACTTAGCTAGTACACGCTTTGTGGGGTTCACTACCTAGTACATACTTGTAAAAAACGCAAATAGTAAACTACATAATGCATACTGCTAAAGTACTAGTTTGAAGCTACTTAGTATGTATATACTACAAAACTAATACTGTATGCACTTAGTAGTACACACTACACTAAGTAAATTACTAAGTAACTACAAAGTTAGTTAGTTACTTAGTGCACATTACTCAGTACACAGTTAGTAGGCCTCACTACCAAGTACGCACTTGGAAGTACACAAATAGTAAACGCCATAGTCAATACTACTACAGTGCTACTACAAAGCTACTTAGTATGTACACATTACTAAACTACTACTGTATGCACTTACAAGTACGCACACTATTAAGCTACAAAGATATTTAGTTGTACGACTACACAGTAGTACTTGAGTAGTGTGTACATATTACAAAGTACTTTAATAATGTACACTTACTACATACTTTATAGTGCACACTACCTAGTGCACACTTGATAAGGTTCACTACCTAGTATGCACTTGGAAAAAAAACAAATAATAAACTACATAGTGCATACTGCTAATGTGCTAGTATGAAGGTACTTTGTATGTATACACTACTAAACTACTGTATACACAATACAAATCTACAAACTTACTTTGTTGTACTACTACACACTAGTAGTTGTATGTCCTGACCATGTGATCATGTGACCATGGTGTTGCATACCTGGACCAGCTGCTCCTTGAGCTTGAAGATAGGAAGACTGTGTCTCTGCTGCAAGATGGACATCTCTGTCTTCTTGCCATAGGACACTTGATTCCCTCCGAACGCGTACTTCTTCCACTCGGGAATGTTGAGGGGCAAAGCGCCGATGCCTCGCATGTTGGCGGCGATCTGACGACCGTCATCTGCAGAGAGGAGGGGAGGTGAGACAGAAGTCCTCCAGCGTGTCCTACAGGCATCAAGTCCGCGTCCTCACAGTCCGGCATGGGGTCGATCCAGTTCTTGTGGAGGCCGGTCGGGATGGCATCCATCTCGGCTGCACGAGCCGCCTGCTTGAGCTCCCGTCTCTCTTTGGCCAGGGCGCTCTGCATCATGGCCGCCTGGGACAGGGAGCCGTCAGGATTCTACACATGGAAAAAAAAAAAAGCAGCTGTCAATCAACCACAGTGGACACTTGATTAGGTACACAATCTAATAAAGAGATCCTGTAGGAAAATAATCCAAACCTTTACAATCTTGAGCGGACTCAGGCTGGCGCTCCACTTCGTCTGTCCTCTCAGGAAGGGGGGCTCCTCCTCCACCAGGTCAATCTCAACGTCCTCGTCTGAGGCATGGTCACATGATCACTCAGCATCACGCTCAAACTTTGCACAAGAGGAGTAAAAATAATTAAATACATAACAAATCTAACCTTCTTCGTCATCGATGACAGGAAGGATTCCAGTTTCCTCGTCAAACTCAGGGAACTCCTCCTTGGGGAGCACGTTGGCAGCAATCATCTAGAGGAGCAAATGAAGAGCGAAGGTTCCTCACAAGATGGTGTGTCGTCATGACCTACCTGCTTTATTTCCCACTTTTCCAGATCCGTTATCTTGGCCATCCTTTTGCGCTCGCTTGTGTTTTCTTCCGCTTCCAGCAGGTGCGCTTCCACAGGGAAGTCAGGGTTCCTCATGACAGCGTCACCGACGTCTTCAACTTCAATGTTCCTCCTCCGGTTGGGATTGAGGTCCTCCCCAGTGTTCTGGTCAACATCCTGGGGGGGTCGGAAAACAGAAAGTTTCCATGGGGTGAATGTTTCTCTCAGGTGTTTTGCCGCTCTCCTCCGAGGTCTGACCTTCATGCTGAGACTGGCCTTGCTTCCTCTCAAGGACAGCACTTTGACCTTGACTTTTTGTCCTCTGCTGACAACGGTGGACACGTCTGCTACTCGTCCTTCCTTTCGCAGCTCCGAGACGTGCACGAGGCCTTCACAGCGCTTCCTGCAGAGCAAGAGGAACATGTACGGCGGAGTGAAGCAGGAAGGGCGCATGACTACATGCCTTCTGCTGTCATACCCCCACGTGTCCTCGCTCACCTGACGCCTTCCAGCTGGACAAAGCATCCAAACTGCATGACGCTGCTCACTTTACCGCAGTAGACGTCGCCCACCAGTGGAACGTCGGGGAGAGGACGCTGGTTTGAAACTCCGGGCGGGCTCGGCGGTCGGTCGCTCCAGCGGGACGCTCGTTTCCGGTGTCGCTTGACGCTTGTTTCTCCGTCGCGCTCTCTCGAGCCCGAACGATCACGCTTGCGAACGCTCTCCGCACCGCCTCGTCCTCCGACCACACTGTAAGGTTACGTTTGTCCTCCTCAGATTTTGTCTGACAGTTACAATAAACATCATTCTACTAGCAAAGTACTAGAAAGATGGATTTTTCACTACTGCTCTGTGATTACCTACTAATATCAGATCAATGTACCCTCTCAAACACTTCTTACAATCTTTGACTTTACACACTCACCCAAAATGTCTCCTTTGACTCACTTAGTGGTTTTTGCACTACTAAGTATAGCAGTGCTGCTACATGAAGTAGCACTACAAAACACAACTCGTGTGTACACTTCGTAGTAGTGTGCACATGGTGGCTAAACTACATCGTGCATACCACTAAGCGTACACTACATACAGTAGTTAGCTGTACTACTACAGAGTAATAGTTCAGTAGTGCAAACATACTATCAAGTGTATGCACTAAGTAGGACTAGTACACAATCATCATTAGTAGTATGTACGTACAACTCAGCAACTACATGGTACACACTACATAGTTGCTAAAGTGCTAAACAATGTAGTTACTTTGTATGTGCATGGAACAATACTACTGTATGTATTTAGGAGTATGCAAGTATGTGGTTACTTGTGTGGACATACAGTCCTACAAAGTAGTACTGCTACACAGTCGTATTTTGGTAGTGCGTACGTAAAACCAAGTAACTACATACTTTAGTAGTGTATGCACCATATATTTTAGAAGTACTACAACAGACAGATACTTTATCTCCAAAAAAAATTCACGTAATGTATGTAATGTACCCTTGCTAGTGTGCACTACATAGTACACACACCCACTACTAATCTACATAATAGTGTGTACATAACTACGTATAAACTACATTACTTAATACACTCTTAATCAAAGACCAGTTGAAAACTTGCAAGAATTTACATTTTGCATTTTGGGAGAGAGACAAATTGTCAAAACAACTTATTGCAAACAAATGTTAAAGAAGAAACTGGCTGTTCATCAGCTGATCAAAAGTTTAAGAGCACAGCCTTTAAAAGCCAAAATCTTGGTAAAAATGTGTACTGAATGTGATTTAGTGTCAGGTATTCACACTGTCATGATCTCTTGATGGTGAAGGCAAAAAAAAGCTGTCTCTCTTTGAACACGGTGGGATTGTTGAGCTGCATTAGCAAGGCCTCTCGCAGCACGCCATTGCTGCTGATGTTGGCCATTTGAAACTTCTTCAAACATCCTGAGGGTTATGGAATAAAAAAGCCCCAAAAAATGTCACCGGCCCTGAGCAGGAGGATCCCTTAGGCTGTCCGTGAAGACACGGGACCACCCACGGACCAAAAGAAGCTTGTTACTGGTGCCGAGTGCAGTCCAACAACCCTCAGACGGCATCTGTGGACATCTTCTGAGAAGAAAAAAGCATCCTCAAAGGCCTCGCCACAAAATTTGCACGAGAGAACCCAACATGAGACACTGAAAGGTGGAAAAAAGTTTTATTCTCCGATGAGAAAAAAATGGAACCTCGATGGTCCTGATGGCTTCCAACGTTACTGGCATGGCAAGGAGATCGCACCTAGGATGTTTTCCACACGGCACAGTGGAGGGCGCACCATCAGCAACATTCCCACTAGCCTCCTGGAAACTCTGGCATCAAGCATGCCCAAACCAATTTCTGAGGTGATTAACAAGAATGGCGCAGCTACTCATGAGTGATTTGTTTTTTCAACATTTTATTTCTATTTTAGGGGGGTTTCAGGGTATGTTGAGCTATGGTCTTAAACTTTTAATGAGTTGATGAACAGCCTATTTCACTTTAATGCTTGTTTGCAATAAATTGCTTACTTGTACTATGCCATGTAAAATAACGTGATCCTGATTTCTTATGTATTTGCATATTTGTCACACTTAAATGTTTCAGAGCCATTCATTTTCTATGCCGCGTCTCCTCATTAGGGTCGTGGGGATATGCTGGAGCCTATCATAGCTGACTTCAAGCGAGAGGTGGGGTACACCCTGGACTGGTCGCCAGCCAATCGCAGGGCACATGTAGACAAACAACCATTCACACTCAACATTCATATCTATGGACAATTAACCTAACATGCATGTTTTTGGAATGTGGGAGGAAACCTGAGTACCCAGAGAAAACCCACGCAAGCACGGGGAGAACATGCAAACTCCACACAGAAATGCCCAATGGAGATTCCCAACGGAGATTCTCTGCTCTCTGAGATGCTGCTCTCTTGGGGTCATTTTGGTTGGCCGGCCACTGTTCACCACTGTTCGCCATTTGTGGATAATGGCTCTCACTGTGGTTTGCTGGAGTCCCTAAGCTTTAAAAATGGCTTTATAACCTCTTCTAGACTGATAGATGTAAATTACTTTCTTTCTGGGGGAGGGGGACGCAATCACTTTTTCACACAGGGCCATGTAGTTTGGGATTTTCTTCTCCCTTAATAAAACAGTTTCATTTAAAAACTGCATTTTGTGTTCAGTTGTGTTGTCATTGACTAATATTTAAATTTGTTTGATGATCTGAAACATTTAAGTGTGACAAACATGCAAAAAAAATCAGGAAGGGGGCAAGCACTTTTTCACACCACTGTCAGCATAGAATACTAAACTATGTAGTTACTATCTAGACACTATTGAACTACTGTTATATGTAAGTAATTAAACGTCCATCTGAATGAAGATGTACACTGTGTATATAATAAGTCAAGTTGTATTTGTGAGTATGAATTATTATTATTATTATTATTATTATTATTATTATTATTAAACGACAGTGTGTTGTCATCGTGAGTAGAATATTTAGATGCTGTGTACTAGATAGGTGTACCTAGTGAAGTGTGCAGTGAATATTTAACGTACCAGGTGTGTCCACTTTGAGGCATGAGCATCTCCAGCTCCTTCATGGCTGCTGCAGCAACTTGCTCGTCACTTGTATTCAAGTGATGAATCTGATGGATGTCAAGTCAAGAAACAATGGCAGCTTACCGGCAGGTTTCGACACACATTTAAACAAATCCAAATGACTTTTTAAGTGAAGTGCGCACCGTCCACACAGCATCATCAGGTTGACATAAAGCAGGATATTTCTCTTGTAGTTTTTCTTTTTCACTCTTCCCTCTAACATCTTGTTGTTGTGCTATTGGGACCAAAGTAAAAATATATATTTTATAGGCATATATATTTGTTTTCATGTTTGTAAACGTCACACAGTAAAGAAGATGCCTACCTGAACTTGTTGACGCTCGCATAGTTTGAATAAGTCGAAATAAGTTAGCGATGAGTGTTTCCTGAAACACAAAATGGCTTATTAATAATGTAATTGGCAGAAAACTAAAAGTGATTAATCTAAATGACATTTACTGTAAAATCTGCTCCATTTTCTGTGAGGACTGCTTTAAACTCGTCAAATGTAGGATGTTTGTCCGCCAGGCTGATGATGAATTCAGCTACCAAACGATGAAAGGTGTTCAGAAAACCATAACATTGACAAAAATAGGCTGATCAAGTGTCACCGAAACATTACAAAACGTACCAAGATCCTTTTCGCTTATTCCAAGATGGTTTTCTAATTCCGTGCACACTTTAGACACCAAAGATAAATATTCCAGACGTTTTATTTCCTCCGAGGCGGCCATGTTGTTACTGGTTTGTGCGTTGACACGGAAGTAACTCTATTTCTTCCGCCTTTGAGCTTCAACGAAGAGTTTGACACATGTCGCCCTTTCTCGGCCTGGCGTGAAACAACAGCAGTACCGGTCCTGAACGGTGTGTCGTAGCTATATGAAATACAACCATCATGGAAATGACGTTATATTACGTGGCTTTTTCCAAACTATGCAAGATTCTACACTATTGAAATGGCTTATCTTTACCTCAGTCTTATTTTAGTTGCAGTATTTTGTAGGGGTGTCACGAGACACTCAGACACAGGAGGTTGGGTCTGCGAGAATGAGGCGAGACGAGATTTTTTTAACATTACTTTTCAGAAAAGTACAATTAAAAATATATGACAGTATATTGCAATCTAATTTATTTTGTACTATTTTGTGCATTGTGTGTATGCTACCAGCCCCGCCTCACTTTGTTCATGCCACGGGCAAAGGTGCTGAAAGCAATGCAGTTAACTCTCCTCCTGCCTGTTCGGAGGCGGGTGATGAGGAAAACAGACACGCATGCATATGGCAATATATTGAGCCCGGCAAAATTATCAAACTAATTTTAATTTGTGTGCTTTAATTATTGTCCCAGGTCTAGTGCCCACGAGACATTTTTTTTCTGAATGAGAAATCTTGTCACATTTTAATCTCACGAGATCTTGTGACACCCCTGGTATTTGGTAAACTGGCAGCATTACGAGGCTTGATGCAGTATTATATATTGTATTTAAAGTTCACCAACACTTTATTCTATTTTAACGACTTTGCAAAAACACACAGCACATTATTATTTGTGGAGACGTTCACGAGACAGTTCAACATGTTAAGACCATTTTGCATTTAATAAAGACATTTTCACATACTGACTAGCAATTACTGTACAACAAATTTGTATATACAGAAAAAAGATGTACAAAAAAATAAAAATAATGTGGTTCTGTGTTCTCATTTTTGGCTAAAACAGCAGAAGCTTTTACAAGAAAAACAAAATAAAGTGTTTGTCAAACTGAATACAGAAGACAAACTCCATGACCTGACAACTAAATCACAAAGTTGTCAAAAATAATGACTTTTTTTTTTTTTTTTTTTTTTTTAACAAAGTTTTATTGTGAGGTAACCATCTTTGCCAAGACCACACAGCCAAAGTCCTTAACGCCGTCTGAAGGCCCGCGAGATCCTCCAGGCGTTGGGTTCCTCGTAGCGGTTGTACAGAGGCTCCAAGCGCTGTTGCTTCTTCTGCTTGCTGAGGCGGGTCGGGTCGGACACCTTGAAGAAGGCGGGTGCAAACTCCACCAGCCAGCGTGGGTCGATAGTGGTCACCTCGCGCATGTACTCCTTGGTGGTCAGCACCAGCTCATGGTACACCACCCTGAGGAAGGAAGGAAGGAAAGAAAGATGTTACGTTGGGATAGGTTTTGCTCTCAAAACACACCTGAGTCCTTGGTTTCTTACCATTCAGGCTGGCGGTTGAACAAAGCGCTGGAGGGGTGGATGTAGACCACCTGCTGGTCTATCAGGGTTCTGTAACCCTCCTGAGGGTCCTTTTTGGCTGCGTTGCGGAAGAAACCACTGCAAATTGCTTTCTGGACCCGCACGGTGGCTTTGCCGCACGACACCACATCCAACTTGTGTCTGGAAAGAAAAAAGTAGAAAAGGTAAGTAGTGGTCACCACGAGGGCATTATGCCATCATCAGCATCATACCTGTCCATGATGCCCAACATCTGTTTACGGATGTCCTGCGCTCTCCTCAGCGAGCGAGCCTGAATAAAATTTTCATAGCACCAGGGGTTGGAGAACTTGTTATTCTTCCAGGAGTTATAGACGGCCAGCAGAGTGAGATGGTCGCCTTCGGGCTGGTGAAACTTGGCCTTCTTCTGGTCCGCTAGGGCCTGCTTGTCCTGCAGCACCAAGACAAAGTTCACTACAAACTCCACTGCCATGAAATGAAAGTACGAACATCCCATTTAGGGAAGGCAGCAAACCTTTGGCCTGTAGAAGACGTTCTGCACAGACAGCATGGACACGATGGTGAGCATCTCCTCACTGCAGCCCAAATGCACAGACATGATTAACATCTTGCACAGCATGGGCTCCAGAGGGAACTCTGCCATCTAGTGGACAAAATCACAACAACAGTCATCTTATTATTCTTCGTTATTTCTGCTTGAGGGCGTCCACTCACCCTTCTGCCCAGGCGTGTGAGCAGGCCCTCGTCATCCAATGCTCCAAGAGTGTAGAGCTGCTCCATGGCTGTGATCAAGGTCTCCATGGGAGGAGCATCCATGAAGTCAAAGGAGAGGAGGTCGTTGATGCCCATGGCCTGATGGAGGACACACAAACACCTTGAGTACACAACATCAATGCCACGCCACAGAACGTGTGTGTGTATGTTGGAGGCTGACCAATTAATCAGGGCTGTTTATGTCATATTACCGATGAATCAACATCGGTGAATATGTAACCAATTTATTAACTTTTTTTTGCTGTGTGGAGATTAATTCGCTCTGTCCCTATGTGTCTCTGTGCTACACCCTGCCAGAGTACCTGGCCCCTCCCCCTCACCCGCTGTCAGGGCCCGTTAAGGAGTCAAATCTTTTTTTCCTCACACAAGTTTTAGAGAGTGTATTACAGCGTTATAACGTGTAAGTTGCATCACTGTAATATAAACAAAGATAGATGCAACTATTAATCCACATGTCCACCATTATCTAATAAAAGGCTATTTTACAGCTTTTTACAGTGAAATAACATTATACATCAATATATGCCCTATATCAGTGTGTTTACAGTTTGCCTTTTGTTATTTATCAGTGCGTTTAGAGTCCTTATGTTGACAGTGTTACGAATTAAAGTTCCTTGTTTTAATTTAATAGTCTTCAGCTTCTTTGTTTGTATCGTATTTTGGGTATTTTTCAGAATTTATGTTCATGTAAGTATATATCCTTTGTATATCAATGCTCTTAATTCATAAACCGACGGATATATCGATTTTTTCAGCCCCAAAAATCCCATATTGGTCGGGCTCTAGTGTGTGTGTGTGTGTGTGTGTGTGTGTGTGTACCTTCAGTGACAGCACTGTGCTGGCCAGGTTGGTCCTCTGGATCTCGGGCACGTTGGTGGTCAACATCTCATCCCTGTAGGCACGCTCCGTGTAGAGGCGGTAGCACTTCCCTGGACCGGTTCTGCCGGCTCGGCCCGCCCTCTGCTTGGCTTGAGCCTGCAAGAGTTCATCGTGTGTTTAGGGGCAAGATAATTCACAGGAAGTAGCACTGTGGGCGTCGGCGTGCTCATTTGGCTACCTGTGAGATGGGCGTCACCACCAGCTGGTCAATGCCTGTCTTGGAGTTGTAGACTTTCTGCTTTACAAAACCTGGGTCCACCACGTAGTAGATGCCATCGATGGTCAGAGACGTCTCGGCGATGTTTGTGGCAATAACGACCTGTGAGACAAAAACACACAGTAAGTAGTGTACTTAATAAAGTGACAAGTTCTTGTTGCTATTGTAAACATACTTTTCTGCTGCCCGGGGGTGCCGGGTCAAAGATCCTGGTCTGCATCTCGCTGGGCAGTGCAGAATAGACGGGAAGAATAATGAGTTCTGGAACGTCGGGCCCAAGCGACTTCATGCGCTCGTAGAGGATCTCGCAGGCCGTGTCGATCTCTTCCTGTCCGGTCAGGAAGACCAGGATGTCGCCTGGAGAGATGAGGACGGTGATGTCATGAGCTGATGTTGGACAAAAAAGTATGTTTAAAGAAAAACAAACAAACAAACCTGGAGGTTCTGTCAAATGGATCTGCATGACGGTGATGAGGCTGGCGTCCAGGTAGTCCGTTTCAGGTTCTTTGGTGTAGAGGACCTCCACTGGATACGTTCTTCCTGGGATGGTGAAGATGGGCGCCTCGTAGAAGTACTGGGAGAACTTCACGGCGTCCAGCGTGGCTGAGGTGACGATCAACTTCATGTCTGTGCGCTTCTGGACCGTCTGGTAAAAAAACAAACATTTTGTTACCTGGACAGGATGTAGGATAAGGGGCGGAGCTAGCGGGAATCACGTGACAGTGCTGACCTTCTTGAGCAGACCAAAGAGGACGTCGGTGTGGATGGTCCTCTCGTGAGCTTCGTCCAGCATGATGATGGCGTACTGGCCCAGCTCCGAGTCAATCAAGCACTCCCTGAGCAGCATGCCGTCTGTCATGTACTTGATCACCGTCTCTGGGCTGGTGCAGTCCTCAAACCTGATCGTGTAGCCCACCTACAGAGAGGGGCAACACATTTAAGATCACAATACAGGTTACAAAAAGGAGGGAATAGGCCATGTGACGATGTACCTCCTGTCCCAGACAGCATCCGTACTCCTCAGAGACTCGCTTAGCCACGGACATGGCGGCCACACGACGAGGCTGCGTGCAGCCAATCTTTCCTCGTGTGGTGTATCCCGCCTCCGCCAGGTACTGCGTGATCTGTGTGGTCTTACCAGATCCGGTTTCCCCAATCACAATGAGGATCTGGTTGTCATGCACGGCCTGTGAAGAGACAAACACGAATCTAGCAGGTTTTTTTTGTCTTCTGTGTCAAAGCTCGTGAAACAAACTAACTCGAGGTCGTACCCATGATGCTGGTCCCCACTACATTAATCCCTCGTTTATCATGGTTAATCGGTTACAGACCTGACTGTCATAAGTTACTCTCCGTGAAGTAGGATTCCTTATTTATAAAAGGAATATTTTCATAGTGCGAGCAGAGAAAACTTGTTTACAAACTTCTAATTATGTTTTTTCAACATTATTACAGCAGTGTAGACATGAAATAACACCCCATTTTACTGTACCATACTTCTTGCGGTGGCTATTGCCTCATCAATGTAAAATTACTGACACTTAGTGACCACTTTAGAATACTACATATCATATAGCTATTTTCCTACTTGAAAATGGCAAGAATTACATACAATTTGCTTAAGTGTGGATATTTTAAAAACTAACAATAGGCCGCATTGAACCATGAAACAGCATGCTTTATTACATCATATATTTTTGAAAAACAATGATAAAGTGAAGCCGCAAAATTTGAAGAGCAAAGTGCTGAGGGATTACTGTACTGAGAATTTTTAGTATTTTAGTACTTTAGCAGTTTGTATTTAATTTTTTCTGTGTTTCCTTTTAAGGATTGAGTATCTTATTTTCACAGTCAATTTTTTTTACGTGCAATCACTGACTATACTGTGTGCTTACTGTCATCCTTGCTTACAGTTGTTGCAGCGTTTACATTGCCTACTTGCTGCTCTGTGTGCGTGGGGACAAATAAAGCTTTTTTTTTATTGAAATGGAATGGAATGAAAGAAGAAAAGAACCTGAATGAGCTGCTCCTTCAGTTTGTAGATGGGCAAGCTCTCCCTCTGCTCCAGGATGGAGAGCTGGGTCTTCTTTCCGTACGAGGCCTTGTTGCCTCCAAAGGCGTGCTTCTTCCACTCGGGAATGTCGTTGGGCATCATGCCAATGCCTCTCATGTTGGCCGCGATCTGCCGGCCGTCGACTGCAACACAACACGGCACATGGGTCACGCCTTTGATTCCCGCACTGTCAACTCAAGCGATTATTTGAATCTCGGTTCTCGCTTGCTTTGCTGCGCTATTAAAACACCTGCACCACTCTATCACACACTTACCGTCTGGCAGCGGGTCGACCCAGTGTTTGTTCAGTCCCATGGGGATGGAGTCCATCTCGGCCTCTCGCGCCGCCTGCTTCAGCTCCCGCCTCTCTTTGGCCAGAGCGCTCTGCATCATGGCCGCCTGGGACAGTGAGCCGTCTGGATTCTGACAGCAAAGAGGGAAAAACTACATTAGCATTCTCCTAAAAAAGGTTTATTTAACATCATCATATCATCAGAGGTAGTGCTACAACAAATAAAAGCAGTTGAGTGGCGTCCTACCTTGACGATCTTGACGGGGCTCATGTCCATGCTTTGCTTGGTGTGTCCTCTCAGAAAAGGCGGCTCCTCTTCAACCAACTCAATTTCCAAGTCTTCGTCTGGAACAAACGTGACAACAAGATGCAAATGTCCACAAAGGTTAATTCACTCAGGAAAGGCTTCTGATTGGACAACAGAGCCTCTTCGTTACCTTCCTCGTCATCAACTTTGGGAAGAATCCCAGTCTCGTCATCAAAGTCTGGGAATTCTTCTTTGGATAAAACATTGGCGGCTATCATCTGTGGGCAGAGCGACATGAGTGATGAACAGAAGATTCAATGCGTTTCCTTCATAACTTCACAACAACCAACCTGCTTGATCTCCCACTTCTCTGGATCAGAGATCTTGGTGAGCCTCTTCCTCTCCAGGGTGTCGTCCTGCTCCAACTCGCGGGCGTGACCCAAGTTGAGGTTGCTCGGCCCGTCTGGGTTCCTCATGGTCACCTCCTCGCCTCCGTCCGGGCCCACGTTCCTCCTCCTGTTGGGGTTCAGGTCCTCGCCCGTCTCCTGGTCCACGTCCTGAAAGAGAGCACCGTGGACGTTAAGACGTGTCCTCAGGTGGTGAGCTGCCGCGGCACCGGCATGCTTGTTACCTTCATGCTGAGGCTGGTCTTGGAGCCTGTAAAGGACAGCACTTTGACCTTCACCCTTTGGCCTTTGCTGACAACGTCGGCCACGTTGGCCACTCGGCCTTCTCGCCGCAGCTCAGAGATGTGGACCAAACCTTCCCAACGTTTCCTGCAGAGGAGAGAGTCATGTGACTGTTAGCTTCCGTGCTAACCACTCAGACAGGGAAGTTGATGCGAGTCTAATCAACCTGAGCCCCTCCAGCTGCACAAAGCACCCAAACTGCATGATGCTGGTCACTTTGCCGTTGTAGATGTCACCAACAGAAGGCTCCTCCGGAGGGGGGCGGTCCACATGTTTGTCCTTCCAGTCTCTGTCTTGATCTTTCCTTGGGCTTGGCGAGCGCTCACTCCAGCGGGAAGGTCTGTCCCTCCTCCTGGAGCCATCGCGGTCCCTGTGGCGATCACGGTCTCTGGAGCGAGACCTGGAGCGTGATCGGGAGTGGCGCCGCCTCTTGCGGTCCCTGTCCCGGTGCCTGTGCCGCTCCCTGCTCCTGCTGCGACTCCGGCTGCGGCGCCGGCTCTTCTCAGAGCGGTTCTTGTCGCTTTTGGAGTCAGTGCCGCTCACGCTGGGCATGAACATCTCCAGCTCCTTCATGGCGTCGGCCGCCACTTTCACATCCTCCTCGTCCAGGAGCTTCTGCGGAGGACACACCAAACAAAACAGTGGGCGTGCAATTCACGAGTCACGTGGCATCTCACGTCTGACAAAGCGTGCTGTACCTTTGGCGCTGGATCGTTTGCTCTGCATAGTGCAGGGAACATCTCCTTCAGTTTCTCCTTCTCGGACTTAGGCTTCAGAACATCACACGTTGCTATGAACAACATTGACAAGTTTAGATTTTTTTTGGTACCTTTTGTGAGTGTAACACAATCAATGTCGGGCTACAAACTTGTAAGAAAAATACATGGTATCGTAAATAAAGACATTTTGAACACTTGCAAAACCAGAAGGTACATTTCTCAAAATTTTCAACCACATTTTATCTAATGTCACATCATGACTACGTATAGAAGCTAATATTACAAATAACTATGGATACTTGGATCAGGGTTTTATGCCGCCGATTCCGATCATCCAGGACCGAAATCGGCCGTTACCGATACTGGGCACATGGATTAATTATACCTTTTCAATTTATTTATGATGAGTGCTGTTGGCCAGGGGTGCCATATGAAGGGGAAAAGTCAGGAAAATTCCAAGGGCTCTTGACTGCCAGGGGTGCCAAAAAATAGGTAATTATTAATAAAATTAGTAATTAATGAAAGTGTGTGGCAACTTGATTTTTTTCCATGGGACCCAGAATTCCTAGCTGCACCTCTGCTACTGGCTATATGATATGAAAAAAGGAAACATAAAATCACCTTAACTGCACACAGGGATCGCCGCGGGCTGAAATAGCACTAGCCACAGGTGATCGGCGTTGCAAATGCCAATCCCATGAATTTTCATGGAAATTGGCCGATTCGGATCGGTGGCCAATTGATTGGAGCATCCCTACTGATAACTAACATTGTGATGCTGAAAGGCAATTACACATCCTTTACCTTTACTTGAAGATGCTTTAGAAGGCGGTCTCATGGTCTGAATCAGCCTGAGCAAGTTGCTAATGAGGGAATCCTGTAGTGACAGCAACATTACAGGTTGTCAATAAACAGGAAAAAATATAAATATATATCAGTGAACGTTAGACAGTCTGCCATCACGTGCAATGAACTTACTGTGAACTCCGCTCCATTTTCCAGCAAAAGAGCCTTAAAACCGTCAAAAGTCGGCTGCTTCTCCGCCAGGCTAATGACAAACTCAGCTACAACAGCGAGACAAAACACACACATTTACAAGTAAGTATTGTCTTAAAAGTTTCCCACATAAGGAACACCAAATCACAACTTTAGCCTGACTAAACTTTCAACGACACAATGCAAGCTAGTACTGTATTAGCTTTAGCCAGCTAGCTCATATTTTTTCGCTGACACAAGTTGTATCATAAAACACAAACCTAAATCTTTGTCGCTTATTCCGAGATGGTTATCGAGCTCAGTGCACACTTTGGACACCAAAGATAAAAACTCCAGCTGGGAGAGCTCGTCCACGTCTGCTTCTGCCATGTTCTACACAACAAGACTTGTTTCGTCGCTCAGACCTTAATGCTAAAGGAGGTACACATATAGCCTCTGAGCCGTTCGACTTCCGCTTCCGGTTTGAGCGGAAATAAGTCATCGCGCTATCTTTTCCCACAGACTCCGCAGGATGGCGCTCGGAATACTCTACTAAACTGGATTTACTTCAAACAGCACAACTATCACACTAATGTGTTTAAGTAACAAAACCCTTTTAACGCGCTATACCAATTTTACAGTATTGTCCCCTTGTTTCTCCCTTCTCCTCATTTAAGTGCCTAACACATGAATAAATTATTTTATGATGTATGTTGTGCATTTACAGATTATCCAATTACATGGGATGCACAGTAAAAGCAATATAATGTCAACGCTTGACTTGCTGCCTAAATAATTTGTTCAGAGGCGATGAAGATTTAATCAGCTCAGCCTTTAAAAGAAGCACTGCTCAGATGAGGCCGTGGCGAACAAACGTCAATTCACTTTTTGTCTCATTGTTTGTGGCCACTTTTAACAAGCCATGCTGAAGAATTTAATGTTCTTTTGAGAGGAAAGCATCCTACAAAGATGTTCAGGATCTTCAATCATGGTGCTCTGTTGTATTGTGATGGAAATAAAATGTGTGGGTGTGGGAGAAACAATCCACTACAAGACTACAAGGCTTTGAGCGATGAATCAGGCCAGTGCAATCATGGCTTTATCTCCTCCTTTTCATCGTGCAGAAGCCAGCTGGAGAGAGTGTCACTGACTGATGCTTCTTGGCTGCATTTCTCTGCACTCAATCAAGCTACTTGCATTGCATTCCTGGCAGCAAGATCAACATGGGCACCACCTTCCTGTTTCGCGATGACTTATATCTTGAATTGGGTTGTGTTTCTCACCTCAAGTCTCTTCGTTTCTTTTGATCACGGCTGCAAAGTAACCTAAAATGGAGCCAAAGAAATCTGCAGGTACCAGCATCTTGATGAGGAAGGTGAGATAAGCCACACTGTGTAAAAAAGCAGTTTCCTGTAAAAACAAGCACCGTTATGCATTTAAGGCTCAATGGGGCCGTCTGCTTGGACAGTTGATCAACATTCTAGTATCGTTTTGGACGCGGTTAAAGGTACAAAGGTTACATCACACACTCAATCCATCCGAGACCAATCTCAGACCATGTATTATTAATCCATACGTGGCTTGGTGCAACCCTCCTAGCCCGGTCCTTATTACCATCTGATGAGAGCACCGGCGTATCCTTGGAGGCCTAATGGCCGTTATCTGGCGAGTGAGAGGCTTGCAGCTGCCAAACCTTCGGGCAAAGACGCTACACACGTTTCGTAAGAGACGCAAAATGAGTGAAAAACATGAAAAGCAAAAAAAATAAATATAGTAATCCCTCGGTTATCATGGTTAATTGGTTACATACCCGACCGTGATGAGCGAATCTCCGCCAAGTAGGACTGCCAATTTGTAAAAGGAATGTTTTCATAGTTGGAGCATAAAAAAACCGGTTTATGACCTTCTAAATACAGTTTTTAACATTGTTAGAGCCCTCTAGATATGAAATAACATCTCCTTAGTCACATTTACACTTCTGTTACCCATTATAGTAGACATAATAAAAGAAAATAAGACATTTAAGACATAAATAAGACTCATGCTCATGTGTGCTATAAATGTGTCCCCTAGGGGAGCTTAGTGAGCGCGGACAGGAAGTGACATCGGCAGTTCAGAGTTGTGTTTAAGCTTGAGTAACAGTAGCCCGTGTTTCTATGAGGGATTATTGTGCCTGTTGTGAGATCATTCAAACCTGCAAAAGAAGCCTGTTTTGTGTCTCACCCAACATTACAGTAACATTACTGACACCTGGTGATATAGACTGGTGTACAGTAATCATACGTTTATTGTGGTTAATTGGTTCCAGAATGTCTGTGAAGTAGGATTCCTTATTTATAAATGGAATATTTTGGTAGTTAGAGCATAGAAAACCTGCTTACGAGCTTCTAAATATGTTTTTAACATTGTTAGCCATGAAATAAATAAGCCCTATAGTCACCCGTACACTCCTATTACCCAATATACTGTATAATAATATAATATAATATAGATTCACACACATTAGCATTGGGAGACTTGCTTCTTGTTGTTCTTCTTTTACTTCCTGTTCTCGACAGTACTTCCTGCCATGGCTTGTCTCATCATGCTACATATCATCACATCTTTGAATGCGTCTTCTGAATGCCTTATATTTTGTATTTTACTTCATTTAGCCATTTTTATGCGTGAAAATACTTCATTTAGGCAAAAAGCAAGTTAAAGTGGCATATGTTTTGACAAAATATTAGGCCATATTCAACCAGCATTCAATTGTCACAAGATCTTGTGTCACAAGATCTCTCGAGGGTAAAACATGACAAGATTTCTCATTCAGAAAAAAAAATTCTTGGGCACTATGCCTGGGACGATAATAAATAAACAAATTAATCACAAAATAAATGAAAATGAACTCGATAATTTTGCCATCTTGAATATATTTTCCATGTGCGTGCATGCCCGTTTTCCTCGTCTCCCGCCTCCAAACAGGCAGGGCGACGGGTCACTCTGTGCATTGGTTTCTGCACCTTGGAGCGTTTGTTCCATAGAACAAGGGCATGATCAGAGTGAAACCTTTTGTCAGTCATACAGTCTCTTTGTCTGTTTGGGGTGGAGGCGGGGCCGGTAGAATACAAACAGCGTGCGGAAGAGTGTAACAGAGTAGAAATTCAATTAGTGGATTTCAATATATTGTCATATATTTTTTCTGTTTTTTCATTGAACATTTCTTCAAAGTAATGTTAAAATCTCATCTCATCTCGCTCTCGTGTATCGTCTCATCTCGTGACACACCTATTAATAAACCGCACTAAAGTGAAGATGCAAAATTTGAAACGCAAAGTGGCGAAGGACAACTGTACATTAAATACACATTAAATTTCTTCTGCCGCTTCTTTTCGATTTATTTTTCAAATGTCACAGACAGAACGGCCTGAGAGTGCTTTTAGACAAGGTAGGGACCCACAGCAGCACCCGGTACTCGCTGAGAAGAGCGATACATGTTTTCATGACAGAATCTCCAAAAGGGGGCCTGAATACTGGGTAAATATAGCGACAAAGTGGCTAAGTTGGCAACACGAATCTTTCCTGTTTTGTCTTCTTCTTCTCTGGCAGAACAGGTGTGTTAAGAAGCAGACCATCTACTGTGCGGAGTTGGAACGACAGGCAACGAACGACAAGTGCGTGCTAGACGTGAAGGAGCCTGATGGTGGCGCCACTGAGAGTGGACAAGTCACTCATAAGAAGTGAGCGTGTCTGATGACCTGACTTGTTGACATCTTCACTGCTCCTCCTGCTTGTGGAACTCAGCTGGCTCCCAATAATGGTTGACAGCAACCGCACGTTTTCATTGAGAGCTCTTGTTATCATGTTTATGCAGCAGTAAAAACACGCTGATGCGGAAGAGGTGTGGCTGCCAAACTCCCACAACTCAACACGCCGTCTGGGCTGTGTTAACGCGCCGCACAAATGGCGCTCAAAGCCAAGAAACCATTTCCTGATATTATTCCTTCCCTGCGTTCCCATAGCGACGTGTTTGCATTGGACAGAGAGCCCATTTCTTCTTTGTCCAGTTGTCAGCCCTTCTTCTTTTTCTCTTCACACACAAGTCGATCCTTCTTCCGTTTGCTTATCACACACATCTTTCTGATTACAGTAATCCCTTGCCACTTTGCACTTCAAATTCTGCAGCGTCACTCAGTCACGTAAAAAATATATGAATTCATGAAACATTGCTGTTCGTGTTTGAATTGGGCCTATTAGTCAAAAATATGCATATTTTAGCGAAATGTACATAAAGTAAGCATTATATATTAAGCATTTTCAAGCATAAAAATGGCACTCAAAGATGTTGCAGGTAGGTCGGGTGCAGTACCTAATACATACAGTCACTTTGCAATTCAAATTTCACAGATTCAGTTTTTTTTTAATATGTTAACTAATAAATCATGCTGTTTGGTGGTTGAGTACCAAATATATATATGTATATATATATATAAAAAGAAGCATATTTCAGCAAATTTTACTTTTTCTTTTCCTAAATGTGTTTTATACAAATGGCAAAAAAAAGCCACATTCAGATTTAAAAAAATAAATATGTTTATATATTTTTTTCGTTTAATTTAATTTTTAAATAATCTATGTATTATTTTAATTATACTAGAAAAAAATATTTCAAAAAAACAGATGTTGTGATGATACGCAGCATTCTGCACTGCTCAATAGGTGTCAGTGTGACAATAGCCACCGCAGGTACTGCCCAGAAGAGGAAGTAAAAAATAGGACAAGAAGGAACTATCCCAATGCAAACGTGAGTGAATCTATATTATGTCTTATTTATGTCTTATTTTCTGTTATTATGTCTACCATAGTGGGTAATAAGAGTGTGAAGGTGACTATAGGGGTGTTATTTCCTGTCTAATAATGTTAAAATGTTGTAACTACCAAAACATTTATAAATAAGGAATCTCACTTAGCGGACATTCTCGAACCGATTAGCCACAATAAACAAGGGATTACTGTACACCAATCTTTTGACTCGCAGGCCACATTGGGTTAAAACATTCTTAAATAAATAAATATAAAAATATATAAACATAAAAGTAGATACAAATAAATATAAAATTGACACTTGGGATGTCAGTTACTCGCAGATTTTCACCATTTGCAGGTGGCCCTGCAACAAAACCGAAAAAAAAGGGATCTAATGTATAATTTAAAGGCTATGATTGTGACAGTCCACCCGGAATGATTTGTCTTATTTTAGCTGGAAAAGTGTTTTACAATCTGCTGTATGTGCTCGGGGTTCCTTGTTTTTCAACCTCCGGTGGTTGCTTTGCATTACTGCAGTCTAAAACCGACAGGCGACCTCAAAAAAAACACACAGGATTTTACTGAATAAGACACCCAGAATGGACATGAATAAAGGATGCGGGGTTTACAATATGACGTATCAAACACTGAATAACAGGAGTATGTGAACATCCTACTTGTCCTCTTCAATCAATGAATTTTGCAATCACAGAGACGCAGCAAAAATGGCCAAACACAAAAACAAACACATAATATATATAATATTTTCTGCAGAACTTTGTGGTAGAAAGCTCCAGTTGCGCTGCACACAACCCCCCACTCTGCTTTGTATCAAAGCCTCGTCCTCCTGGGGCTGCCGTGACGTAGTCCCTATTATTACCGTAATGCGCCGCACATCACTAAAAGCACAGAATCTCCCTCTTCAGAAACCATTGGAATCATTTCCATAGTTCAAGGCTTATGGTAATTTAAAAATAGCATTGCAAATCCTTTTGCCGGCTGCAGCTTCCATGTTAAAGGTTACAAAAAATAGAAGTATCCGGCGGACCGGATTAAAGGGCTTAACGGGCCACAGTTTGCCCATATTAGTTACCTTCTGCAGTCTCCTGTCCTTATATGGGCAACAAGAGAGCATTTGCATATGCTAATGAACATCTGGCACACACTTCCAATTTACGAGAAAATAAAATGCACTAACGGGCCCAGGCGGAAGGAATCATACACTTTAAGCACTCTTTTTAAATGTGGACTTAAATGATGTGTAAAATGCTGCTAAGTTTGTTATCTTGTGATTAAGAGCTTTGAAAGGACTGGAGAACCTTCCTTGTCTTTGCTGAGATGTTAAATATTCACAAAGAACATCGCACACGTAACAGCGAGTCTTCCGCAATGTCACGTGACTTCCAGCCCAGCTTTTTCAGGCCTTCGACCTTTACCCTCCCACCCTTCTAATTTGTCCGCAAAATGCGTTCTGACTCGGCACAAACGCGAGCGGATAATGAATAAATGATGCATGGGGAGGTCATGCGGTCGCAGCAGAACCTTTTTTCTTCTTCCTGACTCGACGGGATGGCCACTTAGCCGCTCAATTAGCTTTCAACTTCCTCCTCAACGTCCCTCTCTTGTGAGCAGCTCAATTTGAAGAGGCTGAGATGGTGCAGGTGTACCTAATGAAACGTCCGTTCTGTGTTTGCGTTGGAGCTGCAACATTATTGAGGAGAGATGTAACCACCGAGTCTCCTGGGCTTCTTCTAGGAGTCCTACACACACACGCACACTCACACACAGACACACACAGACACACACAGACACAGGAGGTTCGGGCAATAAAGTGTGTCGGTCACGGCGAGATATGAGATGGCTTGTGTGAGGATTTCCTGATGCCGTCCCCACTGGAGTCAGTGGGTGTGCCAGTAATGAAAGAAGCGATATTAAAAGACCCAACATGACCACAATAACACACACCCACCAATAAATTGTCCAATTCTATTTTCCAGAGACGCAGCAGAAGGACCTGACTGTTCATGTTGTCTTAGAAAACCTTTCATCCAAGGAGGCTTCATCAATTCAAAGACTAGGTAGGACAGCTCTAGTCTATAGTCTTAGCCCTAGTCTCATCCGGAGTGCCTTCATCAGTTCAAAGACTAGATAGGACATCTCTAGTCTAGTCTGAGTTCTAGTCTCATCCGAGGAGGCTTCATCATCTCAACAACTAGGTAGGACATCTCTCATTTAGTCTGAGCTCTAGTCTCATGCGGGGAGGCTTCATCAGCTCAAAGACCAGATAGGACAGCTCTAGTCTAGTCTAAGCTCTAGTCTCATCCGACGAGGCTTCATCAGCACAAATACTAGAAAGGACAGCTTTAGTCATGTCTGAGCTCTAGTCTCATGCGGGGAGGCTTCATTAGCGCGCAAATACTAGATAGGGCAGCTTTAGTCATGTCTGAGCTTTAATCTCATCCGACAAGGCTTCATCAGTACAAAGACTAGGTAGGACAGCTCTAGTCTAGTCTGAGCTCTAGTCTTATCCAATGAGGCTTCATCAATTCAACAACTACGTAGGACATCTCTCATTTAGTCTGAGCTCTAGTCTCATCCAACGAGGCTTCATCAGCACAAATACTAGATAGGACAGCTTTAGTCATGTCTGAGCTCTAGTCTCATGCAGGGAGGCTTCATTAGCGCGCAAATACTAGATAGGGCAGCTTTAGTCATGTCTGAGCTCTGGTCTCATCCAGGGATGCTTCATTAGTTCAAATACTAGATAGGGCAGCTTTAGTCATGTCTGAGCTCTAATCTCATCCGACAAGGCTTCATCAGTACAAAGACTAGGTAGGACAGCTCTAGTCTCGTCTGAGCTCTGGTCTCATCTTATGAGGCTTCATCAGTACAAAGACTAGATACGACAGCTCTAGTCTAGTCTGAGCTTTAGTCTCATCCGGCACGACAGTGTTCAAAGACTAGATAGGACATCTCTATTCTATTTTGAGCTCTAGTCTCATCTTGGGAGGCTTTATTCATCAGTTCAAGGAATAGATAGGACAGCTCTAGTTTTGTCTGAGTCTCATCTGACGAGGCTTTATCAGTGCAAATACTAGCTAGGATAGCTCTAATCATGGCTGAGATCTAGTCTCACCCAAGGAGACTTCATCAGTTCAAAGACTACATAGGACAGCTGTAGTTTAGTCTGAGCTCTAGTCTCATCTGGGGCGGCTTCATCAGTTCAAAGACTAGATAGGACATCTCGAGTCTAGTCTGAGCTGTAGTCTCATCCAAGGAGGCTTCCTTCATCATTTGAAAGACTAGCTAGGACAGCTTTAGCCTAGTCTGAGCTCTCGTCTCATCTGACAAGGTTTCATCAGTTGGAAGACGAGATAGGACAGCTGTAGTCTAGTCTGAGCGCTAGCCCATCTGAGGAGGTTTCATTCATCAGTTCAAAGACTAGATAGGACAGCTGTAGTCTAGTCTGAGCTGTAGTATGATTAATTGAATTTTAAAAAATGTCTATTCTGTTCAACTTGCATGTCGCAAAATTCTGTAAAAAATAATAAGTAATTTTTTGGGGACAAAATGAGTTTGTTTTCCAATCGTTTAATATGTAAGCAATCCCCAACCCTACCAATGTCCCTAACTTGAAGTATTGTACACTTAATGCAGGCCCTGTCCCGCCTCCGTTCCTGCTCTACCACCTCACAAGCCACTAAATTGAGGTGGACTTTGCCCCGCCATTTCGCATTGCTAGAAAAAGTCGCATGAAAAAGACTCCAGTAAAAGCACCACTTAATGAATGAATGTAGCAACCTCCTGATGCTAATGTGCAGTAAATATTTCCTTTTTTGCCGCCGCCCCCGCTGCCCCAACACACACAAACACACACACACAATTTCTTGCCTTTAATTCGACCTGATTTACGCTTGAACATCTGTCAGCCGCTCCTCCTCCAAGCGCTGGCTGATGTGCTCGCATGCGATGGCCTTTTCTCAAACGTCTACAGCGTAGCAGAGACAGACGGCTGCTGAGTAATAATTCATGGCATGGTTGGGGGGGCCGTGCAGGCGAGGGCTTTGTCGTCGTCCAAGACGAGATGTGGTGACGAGAATGTTTTCTTTTCCCATTTTTGCTGTTCATTTTTTTTTAATGTTTTTCTACTATTTTCTCAAAGAATTTTCATGCATTTTCTTCTTGTAATTTTACAATTTTATTTGTATATTTTGACTTTATTTTTGCAATATCAATTTTTTTCTCCAAGCTAATTTGCCAAAAATTCCAACTTTTGTTTGTTTTGTTTGTTTCTCATTATATTACAACTTAAAATAACAAAAAAATAATTTCCAACTATGTAATTTTTTTCTTGTAAATTTTCTTTTTGTAATATTATGACTTTATTCTCATAATTTTATAATTTTTTTTTTTGTTTTAATGAATTAATCTAATTTTTTTAATGAATTAATTAATTTATTAAATGAATTACTTAACATTATTTTTTCCTCATAATATTGCCTCAAAACACTGCGACTTTTTTCCTTGTTGGTATACAACTTTTGTGTGTGTCCGTAGGAAGAGAGAGAAGAGGAACGCCAAGAGTATAGGACTGAGAGTAGACACGTTGAATGTTGGAACTATGACAGGAAAAGTTAGAGAGTTGGTTGACATGATGCAGAGAAGGAAGGTAGACATACTGTGTGTCCAGGAGGCGAGGTGGAAAGGTAGCAAGGATAGAAGTTTAGGAACAGGGTTCAAGTTGTTCTATTATGGTGTAGATAGGAAGAGAAATGGAGTAGGCGTTATCTTGAAGGAGGAGTTTGTTAGGAATGTCCTGGAGGTAAAAAGAGTGTCAGATAGAGTGATGAGTCTGAAGCTAGAAACCGAAGGTGTGATGGTCAATGTTGTTAGTGGGTATGCTCCACAGGTAGGATGTGAGCTGGAGGAGAAGGAGAAATTCTGGTTGGACTTGGATGAAGTGATGCAAAGCATACCTAGAAGAGAGAGAGTTGTCATTGGTGCAGACTTCAATGGACATGTTGGTGCAGGAAACAGAGGTGATGAGGAGGCCATGGGCAGGTTTGGTATCCAGGAGAGGAATGCAGAAGGACAGATGGTGGTTGACTTCGCAAAAAGAATGGAATGGCTATAGTGAATACTTTATTCCAGAAGAGGCAGGAACATAGGGTGACCTATAAGAGTGGAGGTAGGAGCACACAGGTAGACTACATCTTGTGTAGACGCTGTCATCTGAAGAAAAATCAGTGACTGTAAAGTAGTGGTAGGCCATAGTGTAGCCAAACAGCATAGGATGGTGGTGTGTAGGATGACTGTGGTGGTGAGGAAGATGAAGAGGACAAAGACAGAGCAGAGGACCAAATGGTGGAAGCTGAAAAAGAAAGAGTGTTGCATGACTTTTAGGAAGGAGTTAAGACAGGCTCTGAGTGGTCAGGAGGTGCTTCCAGATGACTGGACAACTACAGCTAATGTGTTCAGGGAGACAGGCAGGAGAGTACTTGGTGTGGCATCTGGAAGGAAAGTAGACAAGGAGACTTGGTGGTGGAATGAGGAGGTACAGGAGTGTATACAGAGAAAGAGGTTAGCTAAGAAGAAGTGGGACACTGAGAGGACTGAGGAGAGTAGACAGGAGTACAGGGAGATGCAGCGTAAGGTGAAAGTAGAGGTAGCAAAGGCCAAACAAGGCGCTTATGATGACTTGTCTGCTAGGTTGGATAGTAAGGAGGGAGAGACTGATCTGTCCAGGTTGGCAAGACAGAGAGACAGAGATGGGAAGGACGTGCAGCAGGTTAAGGTGATTAAGGATAGGGATGGAAGTCTATTGACAAGTGGCAGTAGTGTGATGGGAAGATGGAAAGGGTGCTTTGAAGAGCTGATGAACGTGGAAAATGAGAGAAAACAAAGACTAGAAGAGGTGATTTTTGTGGACCAGGAAGTAGCAAAGATGAGTCAGGATGAAGTGAGGAGGGCATTGAAGAGGATGAAGAGTGGAAAGGCCGTCGGTCCTGATGATATACCTGTAGAGGTTTGGAAGTGTCTAGGAGAGGTGGCAGTAGAGTTTCTGACTGGGTTGTTCAACAGGATCTTAGATCATGAAAAGATGCCTGAGGAATGGAGAAGAAGTGTGCTGGTGCCCATTTTGAAGAACAAGGGAGATGTGCAGAGCTGTGGCAACTACAGAGGAATAAAGCTGATGAGCCATACAGTGAAGTTATGGGAAAGAGTAGTTGAAGCTAGACTAAGGACAGAAGTGAGCATTTGTGAGCAGCAGTATGGTTTCATGCCAAAAAAAAGTACTACAGACGCAGTATTTGCTTTGAGGATGTTGATAGAGAAGTACAGAGAAGGCCAGACGGAGCTGCATTGTGTTTTTGTAGATCTGAAGAAAGCTTATGACAGGGTGCCCAGAGAGGAACTGTGCTATTGTATGAGGAAGTCTGGAGTGGCAGAGAAGTATGTTAGAGCGGTGCAGGACATGCATGAGGACTGGAAGACAGTGGTGAGGTGTGCTGTAGGTGGGACAGAGGAGTTCAAGGTGGAGGTGGGACTGCATCAGGGATCAGCTCTGAGCCCCTTCTTGTTCGCTATGGTGATGGACAGACTGACATCTCCATGGACTATGATGTTTGCAGATGACATTGTGATCTGCAGTGAGAGCAGGGAACAGGTGGAGGAGAAGCTAGAGAGGTGGAGGTTTGCCCTGGAAAGGAGAGGAATGAAGGTTAGCCGCAGTAAGACAGAGTACATGTGTGTGAATGAGAGGAACCCAAGTGGAAGAGTGAGGTACAGGGAGAAGAGATCAAGAAGGTGGAGGATTTGAAGTACTTAGGGTCAACAGTCCAGAGCAATGGAGAGTGTGGAAAAGAGGTGAAGAAGCGTGTACAGGCAGGATGGTACGGGTGGAGAAGAGTGTCAGGTGTGATGTGTGATAGAAGAGTTTCAGCTAAAATGAAAGGAAAGGTGGACAAAACTGTGGTGGTGTTTGGTCTAGAGAAGTGTCCATGAGGAAAAGACAGGAGACAGAGCTGGAGGTAGCAGAGATGAAGATGCTGAGGTTCTCTCTGGGAGTGACCAGGAAGGATAGGATCAGGAATGAGTACATCAGAGGGACAGCACATGTTAGAGGTTTTGGAGATAAAGTCAGAGAGGCCAGACTGAGATGGTTTGGACATGTCCACAGGAGAGATAGGGAATATATACTGTAGGTAGAAGGATGCTGAGTTTGGAACTGCCGGGCAGGAGGCCTAGAGGAAGACCAAAGAGGAGGTTTATGGATGTAGTGAAAGAGGACATGAAGGTAGTTGGTGTGAGAGAAGAGGATGCAGAAGACAGGGTTAGATGGAGGCAATTGATTCGCTGTTGCGACCCCTGAAGGGAAAAGCCGAAAGGAAAAGAAGAAGATTCTTGTAAAATGACCGCTGTTTTTTTATTCATGTTGTTGTTGTCGTCTTTTTCAATTTTCCAACTATTTCAACTTTCTTGTAAATTTACTTATCATAATTATTATTTTATTCTCTGAATATTTTCACTTTATTCTTGTAACATTATAACTTTTCTTGAACTTAATTTGCCCAAAAATAACAACTTTATTTTGTTTTGTTTGTTTCTCATAATATTACAATTTATTATTTTTTCTCTAATATTGCAACTCTATGCTACTAAAATGACATTATTTTTGTATTATATATATATATATATATATATATATATATATATATATATATATATATATATATATATATATATATAATTGTTTCATTAGAATACAACTTTTTCTCTTAATATTTTGACTTTATTCTCTATTCCATTTTACAGCTTTTTAAAATTTTAGTTTTTTTTTTTAAATTTTCCAACTATTTCTACTTTCTTCTTGTAAATGTTGTTCTCATAATTATGACTTTATTGTCATAACATTTTTACCTCCTATTCTTATAACATTAGAACTTTTCCCACAACCTAATTTTCCCCAAATTTCATTTGGTTTTCATATTATCACTTAAAAAAATGTCTTTCTTTAATATTTCAACTTTATGCTATTAAAATGATGGTAGTTTTCCTCCATTCCACCACAAGCTAACACCGCTAACGCACTAGGCCTCCTGCATGACATCATTGATAAACACGAGACCAAACACCCAGACGCTGTATTCATTATATCTGGCGATTTCAACCACTCTAACCTCAGGACTGTCCTCCCCAAATATTACCAGCATGTAAGCTTTCCCACGAGGGAAAATAGCATCCTGGATCAAGTCTACAGCAACATGAAAGGTGCTTTGAAGGCTGTTCCAAGACCCCATTTTGGAAAAGCTGACCACATCTCCATATTCTTTTATCCAACATACAGACAACTCCTCAAGCAAGCTCCCCCTGTAAGTACAGCAGTTAAAGTATGGAATGAAGAAACTGATCAAGTACTTCAGGACTGCTTTGGCTGCACAAACTGGGATGTGTTTAAAACTGCAGCGGGGAGGGAAGATTGTACTGTTGATTTGGATGAATATGCTTCTGCTGTTACTGGCTACATTAGCACATGTATAGAGACTGTTACCACCACCAAGTATTACAGAAAATACCCTAACCAAAAACAGTGGATGAACTGTGATGTAAGGGCTTAGCTACGTGCTCGCTCGTCTGCATTTGTCATGGTCACCACTCAGGACTATAAAAAGGCCAGATATGACCTGAGGAGATCCATAACAGAGGCCAAAAGACAGTACAGACAGAAGCTGGAGGGCTCGAGGACCCTCGGCGCATGTGGGCGGGGCTCCAGCACATCACAGAGTATCGACAGCAGAGTAGCGTAGCCACGTCCAGCCAAACCACACTTCCTGATGAGCTGAATGAGTTCTATGCCCGCTTTGACACCCAAACTCCTGATGAGCAGAGAGGGTGGCTGGGCTTGGGGAGCACACAGGACTCACCTCTCATGGTGACATCAGCTGATGTGCGCAGGGTTCTGAACAAAACAAACCCACGAAAAGCAGCAGGCCCAGACAACATCTCAGGCCGTGCACCTCGGGTTTGCTCATCAGAGCTAGCTGATGTGCTTGCTGACATATTTAACCTGTCGCTTGCACAAGCATCTGTACCGACCTGCTTTAAGTCCACCACCATAGTGCCCGTACCCAAGAAGAGCAACGTGACCTGCTTGAATGACTATCGCCCTATAGCACTCACTCCTATTGTAATGAAGTGCTTTGAAAGAATAGTCATGACCCACATCAAAAAGAGCATCCCGGCCACTGTGGACCCTCTACAGTTTGCATATCGCCAGAACCGGTCCACTGATGATGCAGTCAACACTGCCACCCCACACACCCTTTCTCACCTACAGGGCCAGGACACATATGTCAGAATGCTATTTATAGACTATAGCTCTGCTTTTAATACAGTCAGCCCCCACAAACTCACAAACAAGCTCCTCACACTTGGCCTGTCTCCCTCCCTCTGTAACTGGGTGTTTAACTTTCTCACAGGCAGACCCCAGTCAGTCAGAGTCCACAATCGCACATCCTGCTCAAGAATTGTGAGCACTGGGACCCCACAGGGGTGTGTGCTGAGTCCGCTCCTCTACACGCTCTTCACCTATGATTGCGTGGCCTCCCAGAACAACACCAGCATCATTAAATTTGCGGATGACACTACAGTCATCGGCCTGATCACTGGTGGTGTTGAAACATCATACAGAAGAGAGGTGGCGGACCTCATAGCTTGGTGTCATGATAACAATCTCCTTCTCAATACAGATAAGACTAAAGAGATGATCATCGACCCAAGAACAAGGGAAAAGGAGCCGCATAGACCCCTGTTTATTGGTGAGACTGAGGTGGAGAGGGTGAAAACCTTCAAGTTCCTTGGCACACACATCAGCGAGGACCTCACCTGGTCTCACAACACCCAACAAATTCTGAAGAAGTCCCAAAGGAGACTGTACTTCCTGAGAAGACTGAGGAAATTTGGCATGTCCACCACAATCCTGAGTTGCTTCTATAGATGCACTATGGAAAGTGTCCTACGAAGAACAAACAACCTCATCAAGGACAGCACACATCCACAACACTCATTATTCACACTCCTACCGTCAGGCAGACGCTACAGGAGTTTGAAGTCCAGGACCACAAGGCTGGCAAACAGCTTTTACCCACAGGCCATCAGGCTTCTCAACGAAGCACTCACACACGCCGCACGCAACACACGCACACACTCGTAACACTTTATTTATTTATTTATTTGTATTCATGTCTCTTCTGTTGTTGTTGCTTAATTTATTGGTATTTATGTTTCTTATGTTCTTATTCATTTTCTTGTGTTTTTCTTTCTTTATTTTTCTGGGAGAATGAACAGAACAAGAATTTCATTGCATAATAAAACCCTTGAATCTTGAATCTTGAATCTAATCGAATCTAATCTACCACAACGTTCATCTCGTAAAATACTTTTTCTAGTTTAATTACTTTATTACTTTTTCTTTAAATATTTTCACTTTATTCTTGTAAATTTACAGCTGATTTTTCCATTTTGGGTGTTTTGTTTGGTTTGTTTTTTTTTAGATTTCTTGTTAAATCATATTTTGAAAATGTGCCGTGGGCTGCAAATGGCCACTCCGTACTTTGGTACCCTGATCGCTACATCTGGAAACAATGGCGGTATAAGGAATTCAATCTTATTATCCTTGCTATGAATATCATGCCAGACTTGATCCTACAAAATGCATGTACAGTTTCTTTCTGTTAGGTTGGACCCTTTAGACACACAATCTGCTGCCCCCTTCCTCCCCCACACACACACGCACACAAATTTTCACATTTTCCCCCGGACCCATGCAGGCAGACCGGCTGGCGTGCGTCCGTGGCACATTTCTGCAGAACAAACAGGCCTCATAAGTGCTGCCAGCAGCCGAGTGTGCGTGAGGCGTCCTGGCGCATTGCAGCGCGTTGAGGGACACGCGCACATTAACGTGCACGTACACGTGCACACAGAAACACGAGCGTGATTGTCTGTTGCTTCTTGATTGTTGCTTGGCAGAGAAACAAAGTCTGCATTAGTATGCAAAGACGCTGGTGAGGAGAGATGGGCCACACTTGAGGTGCGATGGGAGATGAACACTCGAGTCTTTGGGCTTCGGGATAATTCAAAACAGGAAGTGCTACATATGAAGACTTAAGAAGAACTGAATTGTGCTACAGCAAAGTTGCTACCCCCGCCCTTCGCATTATAGCTCTATAGGTCACTGCCAAAATGCCAGGGGGCAGTGTTTTTTTGAGAGGGAGCAACCGCAACTCTCGGTGACTAGCTATTTAACTTCCTGTATAGTATTAGTGAACAATGAAGCCACATCAAAATGGCTCCTCAATTATTTTCCATTGTTTCTTTTGTTTTGGCGGACTTTCTGCAACATTGTAGCATAATGAAGCCTTAAGGGGGGCCCTCAGGGTTCCCTCATTTCAGGGGATTTAAAATAACATTGGATCCCAGTGGGGCAGTGGCTACATCTGCATTCTTCTCCTCTTGGCCGAAACAGACTACACAACTCCTGACCACGCCTACTCTGCTGTGATTGGTCAGGTGCCGAAGAACAGCATCAGCTCTCCAAGCCCCGCCGACCGCTCAGACTTGCATAGAGACACGCCCCCCCACAACCAGTGAATGGCAAACAGTAAAGAATTGGATATTGGATATACACTACTAGTCAAAAGTTTAGAGCTACTACATTATGTTATTGTATGCGAAAATGTCTCAAAACTTTGACTGGTGGTGTAATTGGATGAATATTGAAGAAGCCGGCGTGGAACTGTGCTTTGTTCATGAAACAGTTGTACGTGAAGTGTCAAGAGCAGAGGAGCGTTTTGTTCATAGTTAACTCATAGCTAATTGTAATTAATGGCAGATAGAAATAAGTATTTATCTATAATTAGTAAGCATGTAAATTCAAAATCAGAATCAGAAACAGCTTTATTAATTAGTGTGCTCACACAAACAAAGAATTTGACTCCGGTTCGATATGCATCTGAATACACTAAGTCCCCTACTAACAAACATCCAACGTGCGAACATTCGGAGATACGAACACAAGCCGACCGGTCTGTATTTTCATGTGTTTTGCCTTATAAGTCCATATTTATACTGCTACATGCTTGACCGGCAAACCCATATTTACAGTATACTGGCACATGCTTGACCAGCAGAGGGCACTGTAACACTGCTAATGGGACCAACAGATACAGGAAGAAGAGGAAGAGGAGAGAGGAAGGCTAAGAGTTAATCACACAGAGCTTGTGATTAAAGTTTATGAAGAGTTAATAGGCCTGCTTAATTCTACACCACCCACAGAACACTACCTCTTTTAGAAGAGTCTAAAAACGACAACGATTTGTCCTTTTTTTCAATAACTCCTCCTCCTTCTTCACCACAACACTGTATGCTCGACCACTCCTCTTCAAAGGTAAATAACATTTATCATTACGTATTATTATATCACTTTTATTATTGTTTTTTTCATTAATTATCCTGGTTTAATATTACTACTACATCCAAACTCATATTTACATACATACACATATACTGTATATGTATACACGTACATGTAGTACCTATATCATTGGTAATATTCATTATTTTCGACTTAAGAACGGTCGTCTGGAACCAATTGTGTTCGTTAGTTGGGGACTTAGTGTACACGGGTTAAGATACGAATCAAAAAAGATATTTTTTAAAAACAGAACGATTCGATACAGCATACAGATGATAGGATTTGAGTCAGTGGTCAGTCATTCATGTAGACATTAATATTATTATAATAATATGATTTTATAATTTTATTATAAAAAAAAGAAGCCAATTGTATAAAAGTGTCATTTTTACAGTGTTTTCAAATGTGTGAAAGAGCACATGATATCCCCAAGCATGCTGTAAGGCAGGGGTGCCCAACCACCTGGCTACGGGAAACAGGAAAATTAGGTTGTGGGAAACAACAAAACCCCACAAATACCTAAAATTTTATGTAAAGGGATATCAATTTTAGAAATATTTTAGAATATTCAGAAAATAATAGATAGTTAGAAATCGCACAGTTTTTGCATGGTTAATGCGAGCTGTGACTTGTCCCGCTTTGCTTGACAGTCCTTAACGCACCATTTAACTTTGTCCGACGCTTCACAGATAGACTACTATACTGTATTTTCCCCCTTTTTCATATTTGTTATTATATAAGTCATATTTGGTCTCAAATGCTGATACTATGTGGGAATGCATAAAGGTAACATTTGATGACCTTATTGAGTGCTAATGTGTATATTTGTGGTACACTAAAGTTAAAAATATTTTGAGAAAAAAGTTGTAATCTGACAAGAAAGACTTGACATTTTACAAGAATAACGTAAAATTATGAGGAAAAATAATGTCATTTTAGTAGCATGAAGTTGCTTAAAGTGCAGAATAAAGTCAAAATATAAAAAAGTCACATTCTAATAAGAAAAAAGTCACAATTTGTTGACTATAAACTTGTAATATTATGAGAGAAAATTAATGTCATTTTAGTAGCATAGAGTTGAAATATTAAAGATGTGTTATTTTTAAAAAGTTGTGAGAAACAAAACAAAATAAAGTTATAATTTTTGAAAAATTAGATTGGGGAGAAATTTATAATATTGCGGGAATAAAGTCATAATATTCCAAAAAGAAAATTT
The DNA here is from genome assembly GCF_027744805.1 of Dunckerocampus dactyliophorus. Taxonomy (NCBI): domain Eukaryota; kingdom Metazoa; phylum Chordata; class Actinopteri; order Syngnathiformes; family Syngnathidae; genus Dunckerocampus; species Dunckerocampus dactyliophorus. Next base: position 23,677,617 of record NC_072833.1, on the reverse strand, counting down.
ACGAGAAAGAAAATATACACACCAGTAGTTGGTGTTACTTTGGGGAAACAGCTCAAATAATATGGGAATAAAGTCACAATATTATGAAAAAAAATGTACAAAGATCATTTTAGAAGAAATTTGAAATATTTCGAAAAAAAAACAAGAGCAAAAACGGGGGGGGGGGGGGGTGCAAAGAGCGAAGTTGATACTAATAATGGGCTTTTGAAGTTGAGATGCAGTCAACTTTTTCTTTACAAAATATCAAAGTTGCATCCTTTCATTTTTCACTTTGTGGCTGGAAAAAAGATTGGACACCCAGGCTTGAAGCATTACAATTGGGTTGGGATTTATTGGAAACTGAAAATGAAGAAGAACACACAACAATACTCGGCTTGTTGTGTTGATTGTGTCTTTGTAGTGGTCCCTGTCGTCATGGATACCAAGCTACAGAATGCACGTGCACGGCAAACACAGTGGCAGCCCCCTCGCGGTGTGCACGTGAGCCAAGGATGCTCTCAACGCACTGGACTCGAAAAGCATTGTGCGCCTTCCCGTTACGCTTTCCAGCCTTGTCCCGTGATGTTCTGATCCAATCATGTGTTTACATGTGGCAGATGCTCATCCGACACAGTACCAAGTGCGTCAAGACCAATACTGCTCTTGACACACAATTGTCCTTCACATACTGTAGGCTTGAAGGCGGGGCCCAAGTGGGAGCGCCATCATCGTCTCCAATTTTTCTCTCCGTTAGGGAAATTGATGGATGTGAATCCAAACGTACGACAGCGCTGTTCTGGTTCACGCTGCTCCTGAGTGCTCATCATGCGTTGCAGCGACACAGTTGGCACTCTTAACAATTCATGCATCCATTTGCTGGGATTTGAGCCCCTCAACACACACACACCATCATCATATGAGTCTTCACCAGTAGTGAGCCTCGTGGGTCTGATGAAAATTGGCAGGAAATGCAAATGTCCCACTGTGGGGATGAGCCTCGGTCGGCACAACGGAACGACACCCTGACAGCCCAGAGGAGCTCTGCGGAACCTCCGTGTGAGTCAGACACATCAGAATTAGCCCGTTAAAAAGCTGTCAGAGATCCTTGGTCACCCACACTGACAAAGAAAACAAGAAAGCCAAGCTCTGTCCCAATCACAAGGGCAGAACTGTTCGTCCCTTTGTTCCACGTAAGTGTGCCAGCTTTTCCTAATCCACATATGTAACCCCCCCTTGCCCATTTAAGGGCGTGAGACTGCACATTAAACACAAATCAATAATTAAATGCAATTATTCACTTTTTGTATACAAAAAACATTACAGCATTACTGCTTTTAGTGGGAGTTATGGACAGTTTAAGCCAGAAATGTCCAAAGTGCGGTTCGAGGGCCTTTTGCAGCCCGCGGTTGTTTTGTTATTGACCCACGGCACAGTCTAAAAATACAATCAAATAAGAAAACAGCAAAAAAAAAAAAAACAGCAGTCATTTTCTGAGAATAAAGTGTAAATATTAGGAGAATAAAGTCATAATATTATGAGGAAAAAAATGGTCATCTTACAGGAAAAAGTTTAGGAGAATAAGGTCTATTATTAGGAAAACCACATAATTCGTAATATTATGAGAAACGAAACAAAACAAAGGATGAAGTTGTACATTTGGGAAATGAGTTTGGGAAAAAGTTATGATATTAGGAAAATAAAGTCATCATATTACGAGAAAAAGGCTGTCATCTTACGGGAAAAAAGTCTGAATTTTACAAGAATAAAGTCATAATATTATGAGGAGAAACATGTCATTTTTACAAGCATGAAGCTTAAATATTCAAGAAAAAAGATTTTATTTTCTGAAGTCGGAATATTATGAGAAACAAAACAAAACAAAGCATGAAGGTGCAAATTTGGAAAAATTTGGTTGGTAAAAAGTAATGATATTGACAGAATAAAGTGACAATATTACAAGGAAAACATTGTTATCTTATGGGAAACAAGTCATCATTTTACGTCTCCCGGAGGAGGTCCTGCTGGCTCCACCTGGCTTGTTATCCCAGCCGTCCACCGGAGGAGTCCCGCCAGCGACCCACCACACACCCCTTTTTTGACTTTGCACTGTAGAACATTTGGGATCCATCCTTGAGGAGGGTACTGTCATGCTCTGTGTTGTAAGCTGAGTGACCGTTATTTTCACTTTTATGTCTTAGTTCCGGTATTATTCCAGTGGCTATTATTACTTCCGTTTTTCGCTGTTCGGTTTTCTCCTGCTGTTACTTTTCTTGATTTAACACACTTGCGGCTCATTAATGTTTTGATTATTTAGTTGTGCATTGTGCTTTGTCGCCCGTCTGTTGCTGGATCCTAGGGTTTTCTGCACTGCAACTATTATTAATTAAATGATTTTTACCTGCTATTGGGTCTGCATACTGGAAAAACATTGTCATTTTTAGAAGCATAAAGTTCAAATATTAAAGAATAAAAAATTTTTCTCAAGTCATAATATTGTGAGAAACAAAACAAAGAACGAAGTTGCAATTTTTGGGAAATTAGATTTAAAAGTTTTGACATCAGGATCGGTTTGCAGCCGAGTGTGAGAATCGGCACCATCAGGGAGGCGACCAATCTACCACCTGGGCCATTCACTAAGTGGAATGTTAGAGTCATGTAAAATGTAAAATTTTACTTTTAAATTAATTAAAAAGGTCGTGTTAAAATAAATTTTTAGTTAATTAATTACTTAAATTAATTAAATTTTATTAATTAAAATCAATTTAATTAATTTTAAAAGGGCACCATTTAATTTGTCAATTTGTTTTCAGCTTACTAAAAATGTTGACAAGTAAAAATGCAGACTAAATGTTAAAATGCATAAATAACTTGAATGATTACAGTGGGATCAAGGATCAAACCAGCAACCTCTGGAGCCATGTCACTCTGTAGAACAGGGGTGTTCAAAGTGCGGCCTGCAGCACATTCCAAAAATTAATAAAATAACAAGAAAACTAAAGAACATAACAAAAAACCAACAGCAGCAAGAATAAAGTCAAATTATTAACATTTAAAAATAATGTTTTAGTAGCATACAGTTGACATATTAAAGGAGAAAAGCTGTTATTTTTTTATTTTCATATTATGAGAAACGAACAAAATAACACATGAAGTTGTAATTTTTGGAAAATTAGGTTGTGGAAAAAGACACAAGTTACAAGTTACAAGTTTGGACGCTTTGCTGTAGAATAAGTGGAATGTTTCAGTCATGGAAAATAGGGAAATTATTTTCCACCAGAAGGGGGCGCCAAACAAATCGCCCATTCATTTTCAATAGGACAATTGTCCCAGAAAATATGAAATTACGGCAAATGTGGGAATTTTGTGAGACGTCCTGATAGATAGCCAACATGTCCTGACTAAAGGAATTTTGCTCATCATCCACAATCCGTATGTGAAACATGACCACACATGTCCTTTTAAAAGCTAAAAAACAGCTTGCATGTGGGAGCTAACAATGCACGTAACGGGACACGCCTATTTTGACTATAAAGCCGTCAAAATCTGACCTGCATCTAAACCAAGCTACAGCGACATTGTTATTGTAGCAGCTAACACGAAGAACTATTTTTCTGGAGTAGTGACCCAGCTCCTCACGCCACGACTGAAAGGTAGAAAGCCCACTTCAAAACAATGCGACAGGACACCAATCTATACTGACCAGGAAACAAGAACAAGCATATGAACAACTACAAATAGACAACCAAATTGAAGTAAAGTATTAGCCCACATTCCATGTTTTGTTGGTACATGGCTAGATGGACTGTGTTGTGCTATGTGCTCCATGTATCACAATCAATATCATCATGACTTGACTGTCGGCATAGCTCGGCAGCTCCACATTTACACCCCCAATTCATGCTGGTCCTGACTCTCTCGGCCCGACGTCTGCTGTTACGTTTCACTCCGTCTTCTTGCGGGCTCAGCTTCTAAAATCTGTGGCTCATCCTCCTCATATTCAGACTCAAAAAGATAAGCTTCTGGATTCTCATTTGTCCAAAAGTAGTAGTCTGTGGCGGCTCTTGCAAAGTCTGCCATGATTAGTAGTAGCAAACAAACACGCGCTTGACATGCTGGTGTTGTTGATGGAAGTAGCGCTAGAACCTATCTATGGGCTATGTGAAATCAATGCACACAGGAAAGAAGTTCCGGTAATGTTAAAAATGGTCAAAATACAGCAAAATACTTTAAGTATTACATGTTATTGTGAATGTTACTGCATGGTCACAGCATGTACAGTGGTGCGAAAAAGTGTTTCCTGATTTCTTTTTTTTTTTTTTGCATGTTTGTAGTGAACAGTGGTGAACCTTCCCAGGAGTGGCCGGCCAACCAAAATGACCCCAAGAGCGCAGCAACGAGTCATCCAAGAGGTCACAAAAGACCCCACAACAACACCCCAAGAACTGCAGGCCTCACTTGCCTCAGGTAAGGTCAATGGTCAAGACTCCTTGTCTGACGAGACAAAAGTTTAACTTTTTGGAAGGTGTGTGTCTCACTACATCTGGCATTTCAGAAGAACAGCAGTGCAATGGTCTGGGGCTGTTTTGCTGCTTCAGGACCTGGAAGACGTGCTGTGATAAATGGAACCATGAATTCTGCTGTCTTCCAAAAAATCCTGAAGGATAATGTCTGGAAACTTGGGTTCTGCAGCAGTACAATGATCCAAAACACACCAGCAAGTCCACCTCTGAATGGCTGAAGAAAAACAAAATGAAGACTTTGGAGTGGCCTAGTCAAAGTCCTGACCTGAATCCTATTGAGATGCTGTGGCATGACCTTAAAAAGGGGCTTCAGGCTGGAAAAGCCTCCAATGTGGCTGAATGACAACAATTCTGCAAAGATGAGTGGGCCAAAATTCCTCCCCAGCGCTGGAAGAGACTCATTGCAGGTTATCGCAAAGGCTTGATTGCAGTTGTTGCTGCTAAGGGGGCCCAACCACTTATTAGCTTTAGGGGGGCACTGGGCCATGTAGGTTTGGATTTTTTTTCTCTATTAATAATAAAAAGTTTAAAAACTGCATTTTGTGTTCAGTTGTGTTGTCATTGACTAATATTTAAATTAGTTTGATGATCTGAAACATTTAAGTGTGACAAACATGCAAAATAATAAGAAATCAGGAAGGGTGCAAACACTATTTCACACCACTGTACTGTATATAAAACCAGAAAATGTTGTTAGAGGTTATTTTTATAGGGCTTATAGTCAAAATAGGTGTGTCCCGTGACGTGCATTGTTAGTTCCCTCATGCTAACTGGAAAGCCGTTTGCTCATGTTTCAGGATTGTGGGTGATAAGCTGAAAAGTTTGACGGTTGGGAAATGTGGGAGGAATAATAATAACAATAAGAAGAAGAAGTATAGGAATAAATAGGTCAAAAATGATGTAAAATTGTATATGTTCACACAATTATTTTCCTGAAGTTTGGGCTTCTCCGGCTGGTCACAGCTGCAATTGGCCTCAAAGCTCACGTTTCTGTTTTTTTGTTGTTCGGTGTACGAGGCAGCACAGTCTGATAATGAATGTAAAAGGAGCTGCAGTTGAGAGTGAAATCTCAGCTCGGGTTTGAAATGGAAGCGCATGTTGTGCATTCAAAGTGTGAGGACTGTGCATGTTGCCAGGGCTGCCAAGTGCTGTAAAAGTGAACAGCAACACCATCGGGAGGTCAGAATTGTTGTTAGTGTGCCTCGCGTTGGTACAGTACGTCTGCTATAGGGGACAAAAAAGCAGCTAACCTCATTTATACGGCACATTTCATCACGCACTGTGCTTCATAGAGGAGCAAGCATGCTGTTCAATTATGCACACACGCCTGAAACCATCTATTTTTAGATCTTTTATTCAGAAGAATGAAAGATCACTCCAGAGATAGAAGACCCCCAGCAAGGCTTAAACATTGTCGTAAATTAAGTCAATGTGTAATACTACATAGAATACGACATAGCATCAACTAATATACAAATATATATTTGTTCTGTACTTCATTTAGACATTTTCATACTTGAAAATGCTTTAGGCAAATACGTAAAATATGCATTTTTTTTGACTACCGGTAATAATAGGCCGTATTCAACCACAAAAAAGCATGATTTATGAATTAATATATTTTTTGAATAACTATGCTAACTATGAAGCTGCAAAATTCAAACTGTGATGTGGCAAGGAACAACTGTGTACAGAAAAATAAATAATTGAACTTACTTTTGGCTCACGGAGGAGCTAAATGATTTTTTTCTTTAATATTTCATCTTAATGCTACTAAAACGGCACTATTTTATAGTGGTCCAAAGAGTTTATATACAAGTTTAATATACAAGTTTATTCTCATAAAATTGGCAACTTTTGTCCTTGTTAAAATACAACCTTTTTTTGTAATATTTTGACTTTATTCTCATAAAATGAAACCATTTTTGTTTCCATTTCTGCTGATGTTTTTTTTTTATTTTTTTTATTTTCCAAGTATATAAATTTTCTTCTCGGAATTATTACTTTATTACCATAATATCTTGAAATTTATATTTGATATTTGATTTTTATAGCATTATAATTTTTCCGCAACCAAATTTTCCATAAATTACAACTTTATTTGTTTTGTTTGTTTCTCAAAATATTCTGACTTTAAAAACTAATTTTTTTCTTTAATATTGCAACTTTATGCTAGTACAGTGACGTTATTTTTCCTCCTTTTATTCATGTAAAATTCCAACTTTTTTTCTTGTTAGAATATAATTCTCCTTCCTGAGCCACCACCTTATCGTGGTGAGGGAGTTTGCGTGTCCCAATGATCGTAGGAGCTAAGTTGTCGGGGGTTTTTACGTCCCTGATAGGGTCACCCATGACAAACAGTTCCTAGGTGAGGGACCAGACAAAGAGTGGCTCAACAGACCCCAATGAAGAGACACAACTTTGGACCAAGATAACCCTCACCTGGACGCGGGTCACCGAGACCCTCCTCTGGAGCCAGGCCTGGAGGTGGGGTACGATGGCAAGCATCTGGTGGCCGGGCCTGCACCCATGGGGTCCGGTATGGCACAGCCCATAGAGGTAGCATGGCTCCCCCCTCCCATGAGCTCACCACTTGTGGGAGGGGCCAAAGGGGTTGGGTGCAGAGTGAGCTGGGTGGCGGCCGAAGGCGGGGTCCTTGGTAGTCCGATCCTTGGTTGCAGAAGCTACCTCTGGGCACGTGGAATGTCACCTCTCAGGTGGGGAAGAAGCCTGAGCTGGTGCGTGAGGTGGAGAAGTTCCGGCCAGGTATAGTCGGGCTCACCTGAACTCACAGCAAGGGCTCTGGAACCAGTCCTCTTGAGAGGGGTTGGTCTTTATTCCATTCTGGCGTTGCCAGCAGTGAGAGGCGACGGGCGGGGGTGGCAATTCTTGCTGCCCCCTGGCTCCGGGGCTGTATGTTGGAGTTTAACCCGGGGAACGAGAGGGTAATTTCCCTTCGCCTGCGGGTGGGGGGACGGGTCCTGACTGCTTATGCGCCAAACAGCAGTTCAGAGTACCCGCTCTTTTTGGAGTCCTTAGAGGGAGTGCTGGAGAGTGCTCCTTCAGGGGATTCCCTTGTATTCCCTTGATTCCCTTGTTCCCGTAAGGTGGTTGATGCCAGTCGTGGCGGTTATCCCAGAACCCGTTGGTGGACACCAGTGGTGAGGGATGCCGTCAAGCTGAAGGAGGAGAACTATCGGACCTTTTTGGCCCATGGGACACTGGAGGCCAAGCGGCCTGAAGCTCTGGAGGCAAAAAGTCAGACATGGGAGGAGTTCGGAGAAGCCATGGAGAATGACTTCTGGACGGCTTTGAAGAGATTCTGGACCATCATCCGCTGTCTGAGGAGGGGGAACCGGTGCATGGTCAACACTGTGTATAGTGGGGATTGTGTGCTGCTGACCTCGACTCGATACTGGTGGAAGGAATACTTCGAAGACCTCCTCAATCCCACTGATACGTCTTCCAATGAGGAAGCAGTGCCTGGGGACTCTGCCGTGGGCTCTCCTATCTCTGGGGTTGAGGTTGCCAAGGTGATTAAAAAACTACATGTGTTTTGTGGACTTGGAGAAGGAATTCGACCATGTTCCTCGAGGAATTCTGTGGGGGGTACTCCGGGAATATGGGGTACCGGACCACCTAATTCAGGCGGTTTGTTCCCCGTATGACTGGTGTCAGGGTTTGGTTCGCATTGCCGGCAATAAGTCGGACCTGTTTCCAGTGAGGGTTGGACTCCACCAGGGCTGCCCTTTGTCACTGATTCAGTTCATTAATTTTATGACAGAATTTGTAGGCGCAGCCAGGGCATTGAGGGGTTGCAGTTTGGTGGCTGCAGGATTGGGTCTCTGTTTTTTACAGATGATCTGGTCCTGCTGGCTTCATCGAGCCGTGACCTTCAACTCTCACAGGATTGGTTCACAGCTGAGTGTGAAGCGGCTGGGATGAGAATCAGCACCTCCAAGTCCGAGTTCATGGTTCTTGCTCGGAAAAGGGTGGAGTGCCATCTCAGGGTCGGGGATGAGATCCTGCCCCAAGTGGAGGAGTTTAAGTACCTTTGGGTCCTGTTCACAAGTGAGGGAAGGATGGAACGCGAGATCGATCGGAGGATCGGAGGATTGGCGCGGCATCTGCAGTGATGTGGATTCTGCATCGGTCCGTTGTGGTGAAGAGGGAGCTGGGCCGAACAGCAAAGCTCTCAATTTACCGGTCGATCTACGTTCCTATCATCACCTATGGTCATGTGCTTTGGATAGTGACCGAAAGGACTAGATCGCAGGCACAAGCGGACGAAATTTGTTTTCGCCATACGATGGATGGACTCTCCCTTCGAGATAACGTGAGAAGCACTGTCATCCGGAAGAAGCTTGGAGTAGAACCGCTGCTCCTCCGCATTGTGATGAGCCAGATGAGGTGGCATGGGCATCTGGTCAGGATGCCTCCCGGACACCTCCCAGGGGAGGTGTTCAGGGCACGTCCAACCAGTAGGAGGCATTGGGGAAGATCAAGCACAGTTTGGAGAGACTATGTCTCTCAACTGGCCCGGGAACGCCTCGGGATCCGCCGGGAGGAGCTGGACGAAGTAGCTGGGGAGAGGGAAGTCTGGGCTTTCCTGCTTAGGCTACTGCCCCTGGGACACGACCTTGGATAAGCGGAAGAAGATGGATAAATGGATGGATGGATGGATGGATAGAATATAATTATGACTTTATTCCTATAATATTTTCACTTTATTCTTGTAACATTATAACTTTTCCGCAACCTATTTTCCCATAAATTACAAATTTCTAAGTTTTTTTGTTTGTTTCTCATAATATTATGACTTTTAAAAAAATATATTTTTTCTTTAGTATTCAAACTTTATGCTACTAAAATTATTTTTCTTCATAATATTAAGATGTTTTTCTTGTAAAATTACAACTTTTTCTGGTTAGATTACAATTTTTTTCTTCTCATATTTTGACTTTATTCTTTTATTTATAGCTGTTTTTTTTCATTCTTGCTGTTGTTGTTGTTTTTTTAAATGTTCCAACTACCGTATTTTCTGGACTATAAGTCGCACTTTTTTCATGGTTTGGCTGGAATGTAGATGAAATGACTTTGTGGGTTTAGGCTATAGTTATCTGAAGAACTGTTAATATGATAATATTAATATGATAATATGAACATACCACCTATTCACATTACTGTACGTTAACAGACGCTTACTGTATTTAGCCTGTTGTTGTCCATTTTATTGTTATTACTATAACTTGCCTTTCAAGATTAAATGTTTGTTCTTGGTCTCTGATTTCTCAAATAAATTTCCCCCTAAAAATGCAAATTATAGTAGTAGTAGTCCAGTGTGACTTTTATTGGCCTTTTTTCCTCTTCATTGTGCATTTTTGGCTGGTGCGACTTCTATGAATTATAGTCTGGAAAATGCGGTATATCAATTTTCTTCTTTTAAATTTTCTTCTCCTAATTATGACTTTATTCCAATAATATTTTGACTTTATTTTTGTAACACTACAACTTTTCTGCAACTAAATTTTCCAAAAATGACAATTTTATTTGTTGTTTTGTTTCTCATAATATTACAACTTTTACAAAAATAACATGTAGCATATTTTTTCTTTAATATTTCAACTTTATGCTGCTAAAATGACGTTATTTTTTATTCTCATAAAATTATGATTTTTTTTCTTTCTAGATTACAACCTTTTTCACTTAATATTTTGACTTTATTCTTGTAAAATTACTGCTGATTTTTCCATTTTTGCTGTTGTTGTTTTTTTTAAGTTCTCTTGGGCCAATAAAAAAAACCAGATACGCCTGTGTTAGGGTAACAGTACCCAGGTATGCGACTAAAGTGTGAATTTTAACTATATGTTTAATCTTTTATTTTTTGGGGGGGGGGATAAAATTAACTTAAAGTATAGCTGGGATAAGGAGTAAGAGATATGAAAAAAACACTTCTGAAGAATTTACATGATTATATTTCATGGTAAAGTGTCATTTTAGGAATCGGGACAGAAAACACTGATGTGGCACTGATTCGGCGGAATGGCCCTCATAGTATCAACAATTGTACGGACAATAACGCCCTTTTGAAGTTTTTTTTAGATACAAGTATAAAACCAGGAAACTAGTATTTAGAGTCATTGATTCACTTTATAGAAGTCAGGATTTTTAGGATTATTTTTAGATTACATCATATACGACTTTATTGATGCCTTGGACGTGTGCCCCCAGTAGCGGCAACACAGGATGCAGTATACAGGACAGTAACAATATCAAGTATTTTGAAGACTTTGCAGACCAATTGGGGTGTACCACCGTTGAAACATTTTGCGGACAGCTGCCCACGAACAACCTGAGGTTCAGTGACGGAGATAAAGCCTGCGTCCGTATTTCCCTCCAGTCTGTTGGATTTACATAGCTGGGCTATTATCCATCTGGACGCCCGTGCTACTCATCCAACCGTCCGCCCAGGCCAGATGTCCCTTTCCACGGAAGCGTTCCCCACGGCCCGGCTCGCCTGGCGCTCACGTTCGTGCTTACGACTCGGCGGGTGTCAGTACATGGAATGGTACTGCGTTTCCATAGCGATTCATGCACTTTGGCTACCTGGTCTTGGGGATACCAAGTTCAGGGTCAGTCAAGATTGCAAAAACAGCTATCACAGTCATATTGTTTGATGTTGAATCACATGATACCAGCAACAAAGCTCCATTGTGTGTGCCATCCTTTATAAGTCCACAAACACGCAACACGACTCCCTCCATTTCATCCTGATAACCGCCGCTCATCTAAACAGTCTTTGAGACTCCATCACAGTAACAGGATGCGTCACCCTGATGCTGATCTTTCCCCCTTTGCTCCATCATGTCTGTTTCAAAAGCGAGACCAAAACCTCGGCAGGACGCCGCCACCGAGGGAGATCCAATTACCGGCAGGCTTCGTGCGGTGTGTCGGCCGCATTAGCCACGCTCACATGAAGCGTCGGCCTTCTGCAAACAGTGATCAAGACTCAACACAAACAGGACAGTTCATTAGGCACGCTAGGTGCAGCTGTATCGAGGCCCGTACCTGGGACTACAGGGTGTCTGGACACAAGGAAAATTTTGGTGCATCATCATTTGCATCACAAATCATATTGAAGATGTTATTTGTTCATATTCCAATTGAATCAATGTTTACCTTATGTTTGTGTAGAAACCCTATGGCACAGGGGTGTCCAAAGTGCAGCCCGGGGACCATTTGCAGCGCATGACCCTTTTCTTTGTTGGCCCGCGGCACATTCTAAAAATATAATTTAACAAGAAAAATAAAAGCAAAAAAAACAATAATAGCAAAAATGGAAAAATCAGCCATAATTTTACAAGAATAAAGTCAAAATATTAAGAGAAAAAAGTTGTAATCAAAGGAGAAAAAGTTGTCATTTTACAAGAATAGTATTGGAATATTATGAGTAAAAAAACCCTCATTGTAGTAGCATAAAGTTGAAATATTAAGGAAAAAAGAAAAACAAGAGACACAAACAAAAACAAGGGCCGCATGGTGGCCTAGTTGTTAGCATGTTGGTCTCACAATCACGTCATGCCACAGCATCTCAAGAGGATTCAAAAAAACCTCCAACAATGTTGTGGCCTTATATATAGTGCTGTGAATAAGTGTTTGCACCCTTCCTGATAGCTTATGTTTTTGCATGTTTGTCACACTTAAATGTTTCAGATCATCAGACAAATTTAAATATTAGTCAATGACAACACAACTGTACAAAAAATGTAGTTTTTAAATGAAACTTTTTATTATTAAGGGAGAAAAAAAATCCAAAGCTACATGTCCCTGTGTGAAAAAGTGATTGCCCCCTAAAGCTAATAACTGGTTGGGCCCCCCCTTAGCAGCAACAACTGCAATCAAGCGTTTGTGATAACTTGCAATGAGTCTCTTCTGGAGGAATTCTGGCCCACTCATCTTTGCAGAATTGTTGTCATTCAGCCACATTGGAGGCTTTTCCAGCATGAAGTGCCTTTTTAAGGTCATGCCACAGCATCTCAATAGGATTCAGGTCAGGACTTGGACTAGGCCACTCCAAAGTCTTCATCCATTCAGAGGTGGACTTGCTGGTGTGTTTTGGATCATTGTCCTGCTGCAGAACCCAAGTTGGTTTCAGCTTGAGGTCACCAACAGATGGACGGACATTCTCCTTCAGGATTTTTTTGGTGGACAACAGAATTCATGGTTCCATTTATCACAGCAAGTCTTCCAGGTCCTGAAGCGACACAATAGCCCCAGACCATCACACTACCACCACCATGTTTTACTGTTGGTATGATGCTCTTTTTCTGAAATGCATTGTTACTTTTATGCAACACACACCTTCCAGAAAGTTCAACTTTTGTCTCATCAGACCACAGAGCATTTTCCCAAAGGTCTTGGGGGTCATCAAGATGTTTTCTGGCAAAATTGAAACGAGCCTGAATGTTGTTTTGTTCAGGAGTGGTTTTGGTCTTAGAACTCTGCCATGCAGGCCGTTTTTTCCCAGTGTCTTTCTTATGGTGGAGTCATGAACCCTGACCTTAACTGAGGCAAGTGAGGCCTGCATTTCTTTGGATGTTGCCGTTGGGTCTTTTGCTGCGCTCTTTGGGGTCATTTTGGTTGGCCCGCCACTCCTGGGAAGGTTCACCACTGTTCGGTGTTTTGGCCATTTGTGGATAATGGCTCTCAATGTGGTTCTCTGGAGTCCCAAAGCTTTAGAAATGGAGTTATAACCTTTTCCAGACTGATAGATCTCAATTAATCTCATCAGTGGATGACGCTGTAGCTCTTTGCTAAGTAACACAGTCACACCGCAAGTGTCAAATATGTTAATTGTTGTACAATTGTAGTTTTACATGCATTAAACAATTCCAAATGCATATACATTACAATTGAAAGCAATAAATGAAGATTTAAGGTTACTTTTACCATTGTGTGGCAACAAGATTAAACCGGTCACCATCTTCCTGTTTTGCCTTGAATTCAAGAAATAACTCATGCCTCTTGTTGACGTCGCTATCACATTTTGTCTTCAGTGAAGGTAAATGTAACCTTAAATGTTCATTTATCCCTTTCATGTATCATTTATATGTATTTTGATGTGATTTCTGCATGTAAAACCATAATTGTAAAACTATAAAACCGTGTTTCGTGTTAACATTTTTGACTACCAAATATGAGCACGCACGGGCACAAACTCAAACGAACGTTATGTTATGTAAAATGCTATGTTAAATGAAATTAAAATCCATCTAGCTGACATCACCCAGGCAGACCAGATGTCCCACATGTTCAGCATTTTACTAGTGATGTGTCGTGAACGAATCGTCTTTAAGAGCCGGCTCTTTGAAATGAAGGACAAGATCCGGTTTGCGTTTTTGGGAGGCAATTGGGAGCCGATTAGTTTTTCCCTCCTCTTGTTTTTTCTGTGAAAGGGAAATGTCAGGGGCTAAGATGTGGAGCAGCGTCTCTGTGTCCACACTGAAGGGGGGAAAGGGGGGGGGGTAAACAAGCTGAAGTGCTCTTAGAGCCGATTCGTTAATGAGAATGAAGAGATGAAGAGATTTGCATGAAGAGATTTGACCTATTTTGACCTAATTTGTCTATTGAGATGGATCTATGTTTTTGTAAAGAGTCGGCTCTTTTTAGTGCACCGAGCCAAAAAAAACGGCTCTCTAAAAAGATCAGAAATTTCCATCACTACATCTTACAGTGGCATATGAGCAAAGGCTCTGGCTAGCTCCACTGATCTGTATTATATATCTGGATACATCTTTGGTCAATGACTTGTGAAGCCACGCGGCCGCCATATTACCACTCACAAGAACCACTTCTGGGACAATGACTTATGTGAGAACTTGTGAGTTGTTAAGTCTGTTGTTAGTTTGTTACCCACTCACACTAAATGCGAGGTTAACCTCGCGCAACAGGTGTGCTTGAGCTTGGTCATAAGGACTCGGGTATGATCATTTAAAAAAATTCTGTCGATATCATACCATACCTGAGTCATAACGGCTTTACATGGGGGGCCGTGGGGGATATGTAAACAAACAACCGCGACTAGACTACTAAATAATTTGCAGATGCTTGCAAATATAAAAAATACGTTTTTTTTTTTGTTTACCCCAATTTAAATTGAACCCCCATATGGAAACAATGTTTATATATTATTACATATGATATTACATATTATTCCTGTGGTTTTTGTTAAAATATATTTCTATATCAGAAAAGAGGTTATTTCTATTTCATAACACAAACAAAAAAAATCAGAAAAAAAATCAGAAAAATGTTACATGATTTTAAAACTTGTCCAAAGTCACTCTCTTTTATGATTCATATTTTGTACAGACGAGAGCACAGTGAATTGTATGAAAGTAAAACAAAAAGTAAAGGATCATGACCATGGATTTTAGTGGAAAAAAGGGATGGGATATGCAGTTCAAATGAAAATCTCTTTCTAGAGGAGTAAAACTATCATTGCTATAGGGGAGTGCTGAGCCAGGGTGCACAGTACAATTTTGTCCCAAAGGCAATGAGAATTGGAAGGGGAAAAAGTACATTTAATATAGCCAAAAGATAGAGAATAACGTATCAAATCGTTTTTAAGGGACGAAGGTTGCGTTACTTGAAGGAATGGGAGAATCTCCCCGCTCTCTATTTTAAAATATAGATGTTCTGCGAGCCTCTTCATCTGCTTTGTACACTATGTACGCTGTGCCAATGTAGTCTGCTACGTACGAGATGCACCAGCGGGTGCGACGTATGGTGTATCCAGATATATATTACAGATCAGTGGGCTAGCTCACCAAAACACTTGTCACTTCTGGAAGTTACAGCAGGGCCGACCAATCACACACTAGCAAAAAACATCGGCTAAGCCAGTCGATGAGCTTGTGGGCAGTCTAAAGGGAAAACCGGCTTCAGGTTGCGCGACCGTTTCCCGCTTGGTCCTAGCGCTTGACATGTTTTCTTTTAATATAGCGTAATACCGTTTTTGGACAGTAAAAACTACAGTGGACCAAAACTGTCCACAAAGTATGTGCCCCGCCCCTTCCCCACGTCCATGGAGCAACCTAACGAAAGAGGCTCTGAGTGCGTAATGTGATACAGCTTTAAATGTAATCTTTAAGAATTGTATGTTATCTTTCAGCAGAAAATCCTTTAGCTGTACTGACTGTTGTGTCCTCCCCTCAGGCTGCAGGAGGAGGATGAGGAGGGGATGAAGCAGATAAAAAAGGTCACCACAGGCGGCTTGTTGAAGATGTTAGTGAGTACAGTGGCTGCGGTGCACCGAGGTCCCCCTAGAGTGCGCTAGATCGTTGTCGTCGGCGAACACACGCGTGCTCTCCGGAGAGGCGGAGCCAGCGCGTGCAAGACACCCGCGTGCCTCCGCGTGTCCCCCCTGACTGTCTTCTCTGCAAAGCTAGCAAAGCAAAGCGCGGCTAACAGGCGGAAAGCAGCGACGTGCGGCCGAAGCACCTTCTTGGACGGACAGCAGCGCTCGTTGGCAGGACCGTAACACAGCGGCTAGAAGGGGGGAGGGCGGGCACGCGCCACCCGCTCCAGCTACACTAGGACGTGCACGATACCCCCGCAGGACCCCCGCCCCCCTCCAGGACCGAGCCGAGCAGGCCACGTAACAAGCGGTAAGTGACGACGTCGCGGGTTTGACAGATGAGCCGAGCGGCGTCCTTCCTCCTCGTCCTCTGCCCGAATGGCGCTTTTCTCTCAAGCATGCACACGTGCACGCGCAGGCGGGTCGATGAGGATCACTTGGTGTAATGAAGACCCAGGGATGATGATGATGAGGAGGAGGTTGTTCCACTTTAATCTCACGCGGATGCTTACACTCACTTGATCCGTCTTGATCCGCCATGGCTGCATTAGCGGCTCATCATCTGGCCAGATGTTTGCTGTCTCATGTTGTGCATCACCACACACACCCACACACACGCACACGCGCACAAACACAAACAGTCCATCAACATGCAGCCATGAGTGTGTACAAAGTAGCACACACATGCATCATGTTTATGTGCTTCAGTATGATCTTCATGCGTTATTATTACATGGTGTTGACCATCAGCAGACACGCCCACTACCCGTCAATCATTAGCTTAGCATTGCAACCTTGTCCCACTGAGTTAATGATTAGCCGCTCACAAATCCAACTTTCTGACATTTGTTTTGTTCTCCTCCTGATGGCTTGTCTGCGTATGTGTGATGGGATGGATGCTTGGAGGAACCCCACGTGACCTGCTGTGCTTCCTCCTTCTTGGGCCTCCTTCAGGGGCCCAGCGTGACCTTCCTCGCTCTTTCCCAGCAGCCAGCACCCCAGCAGGGCCTCCCAGTTTTTTATTGCGACCCTCTTTCTTCTTGGCTTTCTTCCCCTTTCCTTACACCCCTCCTCCTTCTCCTCCTCCTGCAGCTCCTCGCCTTCACCCATCCCCTGCAGGTCCCCTCGCCGGGGCAGCTGAGTGCTCTCTTATATAATCTTGACGTCCTGCTCCGGTCGGCTGTGTAATGATGTCAGAGGTGGCGAGAGAGGGTCGAGGGCATGATGGGAAGTGCTGCGGTTTCTTCTCCACCTGCTGGAGGTGGTCTGCCGCGTTCCATATGAGGAACACCAAAGCAGGAAGTGGTGACCTGAGATGATGAAAAGTGCAGCTCCGCTAAAAAGGTTGCACATTTTCTGTGCAACTCAATTCAGCTCCTTCAGAAGGCTCGTGTAGTGGTTCACGTAGCTGGTGTGAGATTGATACCCAGTGCCAAAGCACCATAGCTCTCTCTGCACAATGAATTATGGCCTCAAATGACAATTTAAAGTCCTTGGCGTAGGTCAGCGCTCTTGTTTTGCCTTTTCGTCTCTCACCCGACTGTTAGCGTTAGCATGAGGGACTCAAAACAATGAACAAGGTTTGGGTCTTTCAGGTTCAGAGAGTGTCGACAAGCGTCTTATTGACCCATGAGTCCAATCCTGCAGTCCTGCATTGGATGCATGCAGAGGACGACTCGCTTGTTTACCACCAGTGCGACCTGACATGACTGCCGCGAGGGAGCAGGGCCCGGAGCGCTTTCCCACATGTGTGTGTGTGTGTTTGTGCCCCTGCCTAATTAGATTATAGCACCCATATGCTGCTGACTTGTGGGCGGCGTCATAGGATCTATTCAGCGCGGGTGAATGAGGCCAACCGCTAAATGTCATCTGATCATCACGGGTGTGCGCACCGCAAGGGGGCTAATAGATCGGCAGGGTGTTTAGATGAGCGCATAGCGCTAGCTGGGCATACAGTGGATCCTTGTGTGTTCTCCATTCAGCATTCACATGCTTTCTGAGTGAAATGCGAAAAAGTGCGAGTAATTGATACGTCCCTAAAATGCCTAATTTTGTCACATGGCTTGCCCTCCCACCTCCAAACCCTCCGCTAATTGACGTTCTCCTCCGATTTCAGATCAGCATTTGCAATGGAAGTGACTGTTCAGCTCCAGAACCCTCCCCTTTCTCTCTTCAATTGCTGTTGTTCTTGCTCAACACAATCCAGGTTGAAGCCCTAAACATGCCTGTCACACTTATTAAATACATTTGAAGTATAAAATGTATGGCTACTCTCCACTAGAGAACGATAATGGAAGATCATCCATAAACACATGGAAGAGCCAGTTACAGCATACAAGGGCTGTTCAAGTGTTCAAGGGCTGCCGCACAAAGTGCGAAATCTCGCTTGAGGAAAAACCATCATCAGTAAAGCAAAAAAGGCATTAACTTGTAAAAAATGCGGGCTTATATGGCAGTGGTACATGTATGCTATACTTGTATTGTCATGTTGTTAGAAGGTATTACCCACTTATTGTGAGTGAGATATGTTTTAGTCAGGGAAAAGCTATTTGCGAAAACAAAAATCTACATGAAAATATAGATTTTTAAATTTTTATTTTTTATTCATAAGTAAAAAAAAAAAGTCATTTTATTAATTATTTTTTTGTATAAAATTTTTTTTTTTTTTTAAACCAAAATGCTGTACATTGTTCCGGTATTACCAGGTATTTATGGCGCTTGCTATGTTTCATTCATGGTTTCTGGTGAGGGTAGGTAGACTGTTACCATGGTTACACATGTTACACTATCAGCTACGTGGAGAAAAGAAGCAGTTAACTTTTGTGCGGCTGCTGCTGGTGGAAAAGGATGAGGTCAGCCTCAGAGGGGTGGGGTGGAGGTTGGGGTAGCTGATAAGCAGGCTGTCATGGCGACGGAGACAAGAGGTTATCACGCCGGGCTGGAAGATACTTTCTTTCTTGAAGCAGCAGGCGCAGGTGTCGCCTACACAGCTGACCGCCCTCAGCCCCGCCCTCTCCGCCACACCGTGCGAGCGGCAGGTGCGGCGGTGCCGGCCCGGCAAAATGGCACTGTGCAAGTGGCGAGCTTCGCCAGCAGCTCCCACGATCGTAAATCGTGCCTGTGTCATAAACACTTGGCGTTGTGGCAAGGAAAGGAATTCCCTTCATGTGGGTGGAAAGTCAAGCGCTAACAACAATTTCAGGCTCTGCAGGTCCCCCCCCACTCCTCCCGAGGCCTAAAATAATCACGCTAGGATGAATGTGTACGTATGTGGCTAATGCCTTAGCATTACACATAGTTACACACTACCGTAAGACAACCGATGTCTGCAAAAGCTTGTGCTTCTGTAGCCAAACAAATCTTTGTGTCTCAGCACACATCTATGGTGCGTTCAAGGACCGCTGAAAGTGCGACATCTCAACACTTGGTGGTAAAAATGCAAAGGTTCTCACCACTAATGAGTGATAATGTAAGAAGATGGATATCTGTTGAAGCCCGTGCTTCTGTAGCTAAACTAATTCTTTCGTCTCAGCACACAAGTGTGGTGCGTTCAAGGACTGTCAAGCAAAGTGCGAGATCTCAATGCTTGGTGACAAAAATGCATAGGCACTCACCATCAACAAACGATAATGTAAGACGACCGATGCCTGTCAAAGCTCGTGCTTCTGTAGCCAAATAAGCGTTTGTGTCTCAGCACACTATTATGGTGCGTTCAAGGACCGCCAAACAAAGTGCAAAGTTGCACTGCTTGACGAAAAAACATTAGCAGTGAAGCATAGAGACATAAGTGTGTAAAAATTGCTTCTGTTAGCAGTGGTACATGTATGCTGTAATTTGAACTGTATTATGGCGAATTTATAAATGATTACCGAATTAGGGTGAATGAGATGTGCTTTTTGAGGAAAAACGAAATAACTTAATTGATATTTGTCCAATAATCTGCAAATTAGCATGGCTGCTTATGCTGAATCGAAAATATGCGGGGAGCCCCTGTAAATAAATAATAATTATAACAGGGGGAATGGCTGAAAATGGCCCCCGGGCTGCACCTTGAACACCACTGTTGTCGGTCTTTACTGCGTATTTACAGCCAGCTTAATTTGGGTCTTCAGTAGCTGTTAGCTATCAATCCCTCAGCTTGCGGACGCAAAGTCAATCAGAAGCTAATGATAATTGATTCAGTGATAACGGTGCTAATTGATTAAATAGCAAAGGTGTGTCTTTGGATGGCATGGAGACAAATAAGCGCGGTAATAATGGAAAGTGCCTTTCCCGAACATCAGCAGTTTCCTCGCTTCACGCTGCATTGTTTTCATTATTGGCTCGGTTGAAAGGGGAATTTGTTCAGCTTTAGGTGTGAAACAAGCAAATAATCCAAATAAATAAGACCGAGCTTGCTGGAGGGTGAAAAAAACTGCGATAATTAAATCCTGATATTGTGTACAGAGCCGCTGCACAACAACAACAGCAGCAGCAGCAGCAGCAATTCTTTAGCTAATTAAGCCTTTAAGAGCCTAAAGTTGCTCTTTGGAGGAATGTGGGCCATTTGGACAATAATTAACATGCAATAAGTCACGTACGCCAGGCAGCATCTTTGTTCCGCCAGCCAGGCGGTGCCTTTCATCTCCACCTGCTAGCGTTGGAGGCGAGCGACGAGATGATGCGGGAGTGATTTGCTGATCTGGCAGCGGGCGTATTTGTTGTCATGTAATGCAGCCAAGGGCCCGTACAATCTTAATTAAACGCACACACGGCCATTATATGCTGTGTGTGTCTATTTGCTGTGCTAATGTTTCCCTCGGCACGGATGAAAGGTGATATGTGTGAAGTGTGACGATGCTAACGCTGGACTCTACTCCCGAAAGTAGCTTTAGCCGTCCCTTGTGTGTCAGTGCCGCGCCACGCGGGAAACACACAGCAGTGGATGCTTCACACAACTGTTGCTACGTCAGCTGTTCACCACGCTGACTTATTGCTGTTTTTTTAGGTGTCCTTTGGCCGTTACTGTGCATCACAGCCCAGCAAAAGTGTTGTTTTTCCTTCTCTTCTTTTTCCTTTACTCACATAATTCACAAATTAACATTCTTCAGTTAGGGTTAGAACGAGGGCTAGGGATAGGGCCGGGAATAGGAAATGTTAGGGGTAGGAGGGCTCAGAACCCTTCATAGGGTTGGCGTTAGGGGGTTAGAGTTAGGGTAAAAAAATTGTAATTTGTGGGGCTGCGAATGCTGAATCGTGATTATGCGGGTTAAGGGTAGGGATAGGGCCAGCAATAGCTACTGTAGTCGTTTTTTTGACCAAGAGGATCTGAGGGGTCTGAGTACTTGGGTTGGGCTTGTTGTTGGGTGTTAGTATTAAGGGTTAGGGGTTAGGGTTGAGGTTAGGGGTTAGGATAAAGGGGTAGGGTTAGGGTTGTGGTTAGGTGTTAGAGTTGAGGTTAGGGCCAAATGTATTTGTAGCGGTCCAAATGTACAAGTATTTGTTGCGGGCTGTTACATGTAGTAGATGTACTGAATGTTTGGGAGACACTGATAATGATTCATCTCATATCGCACACTCTAATCTTGCAAAAAAAAAAGCACTCGCTGATAGCGAGTGAAAGGCTCCATTGTTCAGATGTTTGCCTAGTGCCATGCTTGACAAAACAAACGACATCACAGGCACAAGCAGAAGATTTGGACGCGCTCTCGCTCGCGTCGCCGACCTTTGTCCGCTTTGGACGGCGTCCATCTGTGCCAGTGGCGGGCCGTCACATCTGTAGCGGCTCGGTATGGCGGACCCAGCTGACCCTCCTACCTTATTTGTGTGCGAGAGGCGCTGCGAATGTGATTTAGCGCAAATAGAGACGCGACACAGCTCATTTAGTGCAAAGTGACTTGATGTGTTCTCACACAGAGTACATTGTTTACGCTGCATTGCCTACCCCCACATGCAGTGCACCATATAAATATACACACATGCATGAGCAGGCTTTATCTGACACGGAAGGATTAGTTGACCACAGATGACCCTTGCTCTTTTGCTTTAACCACGCCCACCCACCGCCATGGTGTTCTCTATGCTGCTCTGACTGACCTTTATGTTAGCTTATCTGACATGTTTTTCATGCTTACTGTATATTTCAGTCATCAGTGTCTACATTATGAAGACACTGCATGTCTACTATGTCATTACATTTATTTCCAGTGCAGTTATTGCTGCGGGGCCTCCTTGAGAGTTAAAAATAAAGCCTTTTGTATTATTAGCAGCTAGTTGTCGCTCTGGATGCCAGTGAAAAATTAACATGATAATTAGCGAAAAAATGGTCGGCTTCTTTTGTCCAGTCGGGCTGGGTAACTTCCCAATGAGGGAAGTGCGCATGTGGGCTTCTCAGCAAAATAAAAGCCAAATAAAAATGTTTTGCATGTATGTTAGTGTGTAAGCGTCTATACCCGCATAGTCCGCTTGGTACAGTTAGATTGTTTGTTCCACACGTCTGACTTGTTGTGTTATTTTCAGTTGCACCGTGAGTGAGGTAGGCATTTTTCTAGCAATAAGCGGTGTAATTCTGGTGATTAGAAGCACAAACTGGTGGGTTTTCCCACAAATAAAAAAATTATGTTTTGATAAAAAAAAAATTATAAATTTGCAGGGATAGGGGCTTAGGGGTTAGTGTTAGGGGCTTAAGGTAAAAATGTGTGAATTTGTTGTGAATGTTGAATTACAAATATGCGGGTTAGGTTTAGGGATAGGGCCAGGAATAGGAACACCCGCTTGGGCTAGTGGTAGGAGGGCTCAGAATCCCCACTAGAGTTAGGGGGTTAGGCTAAGGTAAGGGTTGCGAATACTGAATCGTGGATTAGCGTTAGGAGTTGGGATAGGACCAGGAATACGAAACCCCTCTAGGGCTGGGATGGGAGGGTTCAGAATCCCCTCTATGGTTAGAGTTGGGGGTTAGGTTTAAGGTAATTTATGAATTAGCAGGGTTGCGAATGCTGAATCGTGAATATGCAGGTCAGGGGTAGGTTAGGGTTAGGGCCAGGAATTGGAATCCCCTATGGGTGGGAGGGCTCGGAATCCCCCCTTGGGTTCGAGTTAGGGGGTTTTAGGGTAAAACCCTAAAATCATAGGTAGAGTAGGTAGGGTAAACATTAGTGAATTTGTGGGGCCGCAAATATTCAGGTTAGGGGAATAATCCTAATAATAATAATTATTAATAATTATAATACCAGGAATAAGAATTCTCCCTACGGTTAGGGGTAGGAGGGCTTGAAATTCCCGTCTGGGGTTAGGTTTAGGGTAAAAATTGGTAAATTTGCGGGGTTGCAAATGTTGAATCGCGACTATTCGGGTTAGGGGTCAGGATATTAGTGTTCACATAAAGGTTAGTGGCTTGGAATTCTCCCTGGAGCAGGGTTCGGCAACCTTTACCATCAAAAAAGCCATTTTGCCTCCTCTTCCAGTAAAAAAAAAAGTCTGGAGCTGCAAAACATTCCACAGGTTACAAACTTGTAAAAATTTTAATTTCTGTGCAGCGAGCATGTGTAGTGAGCATGTGTCGGTCTACTCTGAAATCATTTAAACACTGAAGTCTGTAATCCTTTTTCTGTGTTTCACATATTTGTGTAAAATGAAAACAAAATGTAGCCAAATTTAACATTAAAAAGTTAATCAGGTTTCACATTTCTGCGTATCAGTGTTGTTTGCTCAACAGCGTTTACGGCTGTGCTGAATTATCATCAATGACCATTCTATTGTGTCTATTGGGTCCATTCTATGTCGTGTCCTTGACTGTCTTTGCAGACAGAGGCACTCTTTCATTTTCTGAATAATTTCTTGTTAACTTTTTAATTGGGAGAATAGATGCTGACATTTTTCTGAATGATTCTTCCATGTATTTTCCATCTGTGAACAGTTTCCTCTTCCATGTGCAGCCCAGTGTTGCCAACTTGGCCATTTTCTCACTAAATGCGGCGACTTTGGTGACTTATTTTCCCAAAAGCGACTAGCGACAAATGTAGGCCTTGGTTTTTGGTAAACTAAGTGAAAGTACGTATTGTTCTGTGGTTGCTGCCGAGAGGTCCGCCTCTCCTCACAGCGGTCGCAAGGGGTCAATACAGCTCCCGCGGCACACTGCCTCTCCCAGAGTCACTACCTCGGCGATTAGTGTGTCACGGGCTCCAAACACGTAGCTACAGCGCACTTCTCGTTAATTACGTAGTTTTATTTTATTGCGCAGTGACTTGCTTCAGACTCAACTCAAAACTCCCTCAATATTTTTCTCTCCAGTGAGACTCACTGCATACACTAGCTGACCTTCCCGTCCCTTGCTCATCCAATCAGCAGTCAGAACGCAGTCTAGATACATTCACGGACTTACGGATATTTCACATTCTTTTTGAAAATGCACATTTCCCCTGCTTTGGTGTTAAAAAAAATCACAGCACTCAGCGAAGGGAGCCGCAACAAGGAGGCTGAAGAGGCGCGAGTTGCTGACCCCTGCCCTAGGGTTAGGGCAAAAATTTGTGAATTGTGAAATGCTGAATCTTGGGTTAGGGCAGAGGTTTTCAATTATTTTCTGTCATGCCCCTATCGGGGGACAGAAATGTTTTTGTGCCCCCCGATTTGAAATACTATTGAGAAACCTCTAATATTTATTTATTTATTTATTCATTTATTTTTTTTGAACTCAAAACTGAAAACAGCGCAATGCAACAAAATGGAGAACAGTGAAGCATACAAGTGTATTCAAGAGTCAAACTGAGTCCTCCCTACCTCTCACTGACAGTTCACCCCCCCCTTAGGGTTAGACGTCGGAATAGGGCCAGAAGTAGGAGTTCTTCCTAGGGCGAGGGGTAGAAGGGCTCTGAATTCCCCTCTAGGGTTAGGGTTAGGGGGTTGGGGTAAAAATATGTGGGGTTGCAAATGCTGAATTGCGAATATGCTAGGATCCACTCTTTCGTTGTTGCTTGTGCATGCAAACAAATTGCTTCAAGACAACATCAACCTTAAAAGCAGTGTTGTGCGCATGTAAACTCTGTCAGTAACGTCATTCTACTTTTTACATAGCAGATGTTTCAGATGGGATCCATTTAGGCAAACAAAGAAGGAAAAAAAATATGATGTTCTGGTTCTGTTAACCCGCTCACGTTTCATGTCTGTTTTTTCCCAAAATAATTGAGGTGAATGAAGTGAAATTGTGCTGCTGGAAAATGAAGTCAGTTGTATGATTCATGCGTAAGTTAACCGTCCCGGTGCTCGGGTTCAAAGCTGATTGTTGTCATGAATGAAAAGCACGTATCAACCTGACTCAGGAGTCAAACATTTCTGTGCCAGCTGATTGTGTGATCAGTGCCAGGCAGCATGTGAATAATTGATTGCCGAGCCCGCTGAAGCGCTCCTCTGCCTCTCATGCATAATGATGCACACGTACAGTACATGCGACGACATGTATTCCCGCCTCCGCCCACGCCCGGACCCATGAGCCAACATCTCAAGCAGATCTTCTTCTTGCACTGCTTCCAACATGAGATCCTGAACCAGCAGATACCCAACTCTAATGTTGGAAAGCTGAGACAAACTGTGTGAACGCTGAGAGGCAAGCAGTCATACGAGTGACAGCATTGCGATTTAATTGCAGAGCTATTACTCAGGAATTCAATTGAAGGAACACAATGTGCTATTACTTCATCCGAAACACTTCGGAAATGTTTTCTGCAAAGAAAAGATCAAACGACAGAGGAGCAACGATGACAAATTGGGCTGCACGGTTCTGGAAAACATGTGACTCACCAATCACCAATCATCTTTTTTGCTGGTACATATGAACCTGGCTACATTTGCCCCTGTAGCGTGCCACCAGTTTCACGGATCGACATGAAATCTGGCGGAGATGTCTGTTGTGACAGGGTGAACATAAAAGTCAGCCTAACCGTGTTCGAAAACACACAGGAAGCCAATATTTTGGTTAGAACCAGTCGTTTCATTTTGCAGACCAGCGCTTGTATTTTGATAAACTCCTCGTACAGACTGACCATTCATCCATCCATCCATCCATCTTCTGCTTATCTTCTGCGAGTTTTGGTTGTAGGGGCAGCAGCCTAAGGAGGAGAATCCCAGAATCCCTCTCCCCTGCTACTTCGTTTCCTTTGGACTTTGACCAAATGAGCCCAAATCCGTGGGCTCATTGTGCGAGACAAAGTCCCCAAGGGACAAATATAGCCCCCTAATGGAGGTGGAATTCCTTAAAGAATGGATGTGTCCATCCGGAGTCCTCACCCTAGAAGCCTGCAGGTGAAGCGTGATTGTGCCCTCAGGTGTCTAGTTTGTTATTATTATCATGATTAATAATTAATTATAATAAATTAATTCAAATTAATTAGAAACTTCCACTGTTCTTTGTGCCACTCTTCATGGGATGCCGCGGAAGGACAGGTGACTTTCTTCAGAGAAATGAACAGAAAGACTGAAAATAATCCAACATGGCACGCTCACTCACTAGGATTGGGTATTGTTTGAATTTCAGCGATTCTGGTTCCGATTTTGAGCCCTCGTTACGATTCTGGTTCCTAACGATTCTCGATTCCGATTCTTTTCAGAGGTAGGGTCATAAAATTGAGGGCGCAAACCAAAGTTCTTGGATGAACTGTCTAAATGTTTCCATGATTTTTTTTTTATTGTATGAATTTTTTATGAATTACTTTACTATTGGCTGGTCCATCACCAAAAGTAGCAATTGAAATTTTACAGTATGTTAGTTCCGGTTCCCATCGATACTCGATGCCCCACCCTATCGCTCACTCCACAGTATATATTCATGAAGGTAACAATGACAAGTCAGAAGTCTCCCACGAGCTGATAAATGATAACCAATCAGAGCTACGACGCCATCCAGTTGTAACGACAAGCTTCACGGACAGTCCCATTATCATGTCTTTGATAAATGAATGTACCTGTATAGGAAACACTGACATCCTTCTTTGGCAGTTTGGCGCAATGAAATCATATTGCTGAGGCAATGTAAGCAAATAACTTGGTACTCGGGCTGGGATTGTGTATTGTGATTATTTTGTCTCCATGGTAACTGGCTGCATCGCAACCTCAGGCTGTGAAGGATTGTCTCCACACGACGGCTTGGCGGCCCGACGGCATGCCTTGAAATGTTGTCCTTCATCGGTTAGCGTGTTGGAGGCTGTGTGTGAGCGTGCTTCCATATGTCGCGAGAAAGCAGGCGAGCAGAAAGTGGGTCAGACATCTGAGAGCCAGCCGTTGTGTTTTGTGCGGCGGGTGTCAGGGCAATCACGCCGCACTTCGTCTCTACGTTGGCTCGTCCTCCCCCGCGCTCCTCTTTGCGCCTGCACGGGGAAAAGCCAAAACGCCAGCCGAGAGTTATTACGCTTGGTGTGCCTGCAGAGGACGGGCCTGGGTTTGGACGCGGCCCAGCTGATCAATCTCCACACTGGCTCTCTTACAGCGGCGCCGTGAGTGAGTCCACATGCGAGAGCTAAGCTTTTCGACTATGCAAACAAGCAGATTGCTGCAAGAGTAACTCACGCCGGATTATTGCTTTGCTGAAAGGATGTTTTCTCGATGCGCTGGGCCGGTTCCGAGGTCTAGGAAGCAACGTCGAAATGCAAATCCGCCCTTGTGCATCCCACATGAAAAGTGTGCATTGATGAAGACGGCGGTTTATTAATAGAGAGAGTGAAGTGATGTGTGTGCACACAAACACTCGGCCAAACCACTCGCTGAAGTGTCAACGAGACGTCCACACGTGTGGTTTGAGGCCTTTCTTTGGCTCTTGTGTTCAAAGGCGTGATGGAGGCTTCTGAATGCCACGGTGAAGAAGACATTAAGTTCCGCCACAGAGAAGTAAGACAAGCACACGCCTTGCAGCAGCAAAGCAGCATTTTTCAGCAGCTTCATCACCACATTATCTTGTCAGTCTTTCCCCCCTAATATTATATTACCATTATCATTATACCTCCCCAAGAATTTAATTACATTTCAATTACATTTTAATTTTAGAGCCAGATCGCAACAGCAGTAATTTAAGAATACCTTTCATATCCAACAGGTCGGCACTTTGTTCTTTTATGAAACCAGGGGTGTCCAAACTTTCCAGCAAGGGCCACATGCTGAAAAAATAAAAAACTTTGGTATTTTGTAAGATATGCTAAGAAGTTATATTTCAAGAAAAGATTTGGCTTTGTGATATCGGTGAAAAATATTTGTATGAACTTCGCCCTTTGCTTTTTTTTCTCCCATTTTTGTTGTTGTTGTTGTTTTTAATTACTTTACAAATATTTCAGCTTTCTTTTTGCAATATTCTGACTTTATTCCCATAGTATTTTGACTTCATTCCCTCCCTAAAAAATTACAACTTTATTTTGTTTTGTTTATGTTTCTCGTAAGAGTACGACTTTAAAAAAATAAAGTATGTTTTCTTTAATTTTTCAACTCTAAACTATTAAAATGGCATTATTGTTGTTTATACATTTTCCAACTATTTCAACTTTCTCCTTGTAAATTTACTTCTCGTAATTATGACTTTATTCACATAAAATCTGGACTTTAATCTCGTAACAATATAGCTTTTTCCGCAAACTGATTTCCTAAAAATCAAAACTTTATTTGTTGTTTTGTTCGTCTCTCATAATGTTCTGACTTAAAAAAAAATAGGTCTTTTTTCTTCAATATTTCAACTTTATGCTACTAAAAATGATGATATTTTTCCTCTTAATGTTCCAAAGTTATTCTCATAAAATGATAAAATTACACTTTTTCTTGTTCGATTAGAACTTTTTTTCTTAATATTTTGACTTTATTCTTGTGAAATAAAGTGAGATTTTTTTTGCAATTTTTTGTCTTTTTATTTAGTTTTCTTTTTTAATTGTAGTTTTAGAATATGCCGCTCGACCAATAAAAAAAAAAAAAAACAGCCACTGGCCACAAATGGCCCTGCCGCTGCACTTTGGACACCTTTGTACACACAAACTAAACAGTCTTATCTTGTTTATCTTTATTTACCATGGAAATAAAGCGATTCAGCATTCATGGCCGAGCAAATTTGCGGATTTTTGAAAAATAATAATAATAATTTTTTTGTTTTTTCCTCAGAAAAATATTTTTTCTGCAGAAAATGCATGTCATTCAACATAAGCAGGTAATCATTTATAATGCAGGTCAAATGTATAGTATGTTTAACATGTTTATGTCTTTATGCTTCTCTGATAATGTTTTTTTTGTCAAGCGTTGAGATTTTGCACTTCGGTCAGTGGACTTTTAACACACTGTAGCAAAAGTTATATATAACTTATACGCCTATACATTTTATACTTGAAATGCGTTTAATAAGTGTGTGAGGCATGTTGAAGACAGACGGCAAGGGTTCTGGAGCTGAATCTAATCTAATAATTACAACAGTTACAACGCTTTTATGGCAAATGTTGATCCAAAATCAGAGGAGAATGTCAAGCTAGCAGAAGGGGTTTGTAGGGCGGAGAGGGAGTCAAAAGTAGACATTTTTATGGCCGTATCGATTGCTTGCTGATTATCGCCATTCGCTGTTGCGACAAGCGGGGAGCTACGCTACATGACAGAATGCCATTTCTGTCATTTACAGTTTGGCGTCTGCCCTCGGCGTGCAAAGGCGTATCTTTAGTGTCACATTGTGGGCTAATTTGGCGTTACAGACAAATGTAACTGTGGAGGAACGATGGCAGTCAGCCACACTGCGGATCACGTGGGGGCCACCAATGTGGCAGTTAGAAGAAGCACACAATGGAGATGCTCCCAAGATGGACTTTGTTTCTCCACTGCTCCCAACAGAATGAACGGAAATTGGCAATTACAAGATACTTGTGCACCCTAAAACCCCTTTTTACTAACCACGCCCCCAAACCCACAAGCCTATACTGGGTGAGAGACATGCCCCCGTCGTCGTCGCCACACAGGAACAATTTGTTAACGACAAAAGGCTAAATTGCCCTGCCCGTTCCGGCGGTTACCACGTGGTGTATTATTTAGCATGCATGTGACTGAAAAGTTAATTCAAGGAAAAGCTGGAAACCTTTCAAAGTTTTAACACCTGTTTTAAAGATCATACGGCGTAAGCAGCCACCAAACAAGTGCAAGTGCGTCTCAAAGCTTGGCAGGCCCTTAATGCCAGCAGGTTTTGACACTTGTGGTTTGGATCCGATTCAAGTCAGCGGTGCCGCCGCTGCTGCTGCTGCTGCTGCTGCTGCTGCTGCTGCTGCTTTTGGACTTCCGACAGAGAGCAGGCGTCCGAGCAGTGGGCGTAATGATGTCATCACACTCACAACCAAAAGTGTCACTCCTGCTTGGAACGAACACCTTTTAACTCCCATTTCTGATGTTTTTCTAAGAAACCGACGGGTCCATTTTCTCCAGAAGCCATTAGACGCGTGTTTCTTCTCCTTGTCAGTTTGTTTGGACTCGCTCGAGCGGAGCACGAGCTCGTCCCTCGTAGCCCCGGATGGACATGTGTGTTTACGTGGAGCAGCCGCCGGCGCTCAATGCTTTCTTTGTGTCGTCTCTGCAGCCTCCACCTCCTTTTAAACCCCGACTGTTAAGCGTAAGATGCACAAGTGGAGTGTGAAACTGCCACCAGGGCCTCTGCTCTCATGGACTTACTAGAGTAGGGATTCTCGAATGGCCTCAACCTGGGACCCACATTTTCCAATGGTCATTAAGTCATGACCCACTTTTATTTAACTCATTTTATTTTTTTCTATGTTTTACAATTTTTCATTTATATATATTTTTATTTGTATTTGTATTACTTGCTACACTTTTATTTAAGTAATACAAATAAAAGCAATTGACTAAAAAGTTAAAAAGATAAAATAAAAATAAAATAGATAAAAATAAAAATGACTGTTTAAGTCTTTTTTTTTACAGTCATTTTTATTTTTATCTATTTTATTTTTATTTTATCTTTTTAACTTTTTAGTCAATTGCTTTTATTTGTATTACTTTTGACACTTGTATTTAAGTTACTTTAGTATTATTATTTTTATACTTTTATTTAAGTCATTTTTATTTTTATTTGTTTTACAATTTACATTATTATTTTGATTTATATAATTAAAAAATATTTATTACTTTTTACACTTTTATTTAAGTCTTTAATTTTTTGTAAATAATTTATTCTGTCATTTATTAATTTATTTAAATCAAGTAAATGTTTTTTAAATCCCTTATGTCATATTTTTAACATTATGGGATGCGAGAACCCTCGTGGTCTGTTTGATGAGGACGTATCATGTCCACATGCAGGAACATTCTGCTCAGAAAGACGTCAGGTTCCAGTCGTCCTCTCCCAGCAGAGCTCTGTTGTATTTCAGTAAAACAGACCATCACGGAAACTGATTCAATTCTCAGAGGCGGCCTCGGTCGTGTTCATTGTAAGCTGATTGAATGTGACGTTTAAGAAAATGTGCCTTTTATCTTCTGGTTGTGCCCTAAAGACCTGAAAGTCTTTCTCAGATATATAGATGGATACGTGTTGGTTGCATGATATTGCTGCCTGTTGACAGGTGAGAGCTGCTCACCGTCTATCCCGGCCAAGTTAGCTGGTTAAGATGTTAAGATTTCAGTGGTGGCCATGGTGCAACAGGTGCGCTGGTAACTAACCAGCGCGGTCTGTATAACAGTGGCCCCCCCCCGCCCGATTCCCGTGGGCAGCCTAAGCCTCAGGTTAGACACTTCATTTGGCTAAAGGATTAGACCGCTAAGCCTTTTAGTGCTAAGCTGGTCACATGAAAATGTAGCATCGCTTAGCATAGACTACAACAGCTCGCACCTCCTTCGGGGATTTTC
The DNA here is from genome assembly GCF_027744805.1 of Dunckerocampus dactyliophorus. Taxonomy (NCBI): domain Eukaryota; kingdom Metazoa; phylum Chordata; class Actinopteri; order Syngnathiformes; family Syngnathidae; genus Dunckerocampus; species Dunckerocampus dactyliophorus. The sequence goes on along the minus strand of NC_072833.1, from coordinate 23,645,937 downwards.
CCCCTCTAGAACTCAGAGACTCCTCCCCTATCATCCCCAGCTTGGCAGTGGCGGCCGTGTGGATTTCCCCACAGCCTGGCGCTCCTGCCAGGATTTGGCTATCACTCTCCTCTCAGCGTCCGCCTTTTAAGCCCTTTTGGCTCTCCTGTCACTCGGCTCGTCTGCTGGACGCATGCCGCGTGTCGGCCAAACAATCACAGGTCTTCTCTTGTGATTCCAGACGCTCCCTGAGACCTTGGCGCGAGCGGCGGGATGAGAGGGAACAATCCGGCAGCGAGCGCGGTGGAGCAGTGAGGTGAGAATCAAGACTTAGTCAGCATCATAATGACAAACAGCAGTGAATAGGCATATGGATTACAAAAGGGGATGCATGAATGGCTGACACAAGCATTTCGGTTAGCATTTCCTTTCTAGCGCGCACCTGCTAAACTTTCTGGGGCCTCGTCAGAACCGTCACGTATAAGTTGTGGTTTTCTTATCATAAATGTATGCCAGCACTCCCAATAATGAGCATCTGAACCGGATGGTATTTCCACTCAGCACACACCTGTATACATTGTTGACGTAAAGTTTGTATAGCAGGTCACATAGCCTCAAGCCTGCTTTGCTGTGGCTCGGGATGTAACGCTAAGAACATTTCCAAATCACCATTATTGTGACCCAAATTATCACGGTTATCATTATTATCACGGTATTGTTGAATGTGCTCAAAATGTTTAGTAAGTACTGATAAACACACTGAAGTCTCACAAAGTTTTGTTAGAAAAACAAAACGCGAATAAACAACACACACAATACACTTTCCTTGGCACAGTCCAGCACTGCAAACTGCACATGCAGGGCTCGTAAGGGCACGTGATTGCGCAATGCATTGTGGGCCGTGGGCGCCATTTTTGAGAGCAAGAGCTTTTGTTTAGAGAGAGGGATACACAACATAACTAACGGCTGCTTCTTCACAAAGCGAGCAGCGTCACTGCTCCGTGAGTTTATCGAATTACGGTTATCATGCGCGCTTTCCTGATTTTAATTTGAAACGGTTTTACTGCGGTTAATCATTAATGCAGGTAATTGTTACATCCCCAGCTGTGGGTGCGAAGTTGCCAGAGCAGTCGGGGATGGAACAGAACCGAAACTGTGCAAACATGAACAGGCTGTCAATTTGTGAGGCTCGTTTAGTCAAGTGGGGAAAAGACACCCCTGCAAATATTTCCACTTTCCACTTCCCCAACAGGAACGTACCCAGCATGCCTTGCGGGTTTTACAAATGTACATGAGTTTAAAATTGGATTGTTTTGCATGCATATCAGTGCGTAATTGTCAATTTTGATACCTGCATAGTCTGTGTTACATTGCGTGTTCCACTTGTGCTACTTGACATGCTACGTGAGTGATTGAGGAATTTGCTTGTAGGGTGAAAATAGACAATTTTATGGGCGTCTCAATTGCGCTAGTTTTTTTGCCATTCACGGGTGGTCTACTGTGTAGCTTTTCAATGGGACAATAATGAGGAAATAACATTTTTATACAATGTAAATTAATCAATATACAGCCGGGGTGTCCAAAGTGTGGCCTGTGGGCCATTTACGGGCCGCGGGTGATTTTTTGTTGGCCCTTGGCACATTCTAAAAAACAAAAAAACATGTGTTAATTTCAGTGTTATTGCGCTCACACTCTCGTACCGGTCACTGGAAGTTCAATACGGCACCTCATAGCAAGGAACTCTGACGATGTGGAAAAAAAGAATGGTTGCTCTCCATAAAGCTAGCCCGGGCTTTAAGGAGATTGTCTTTCCTTTTCCCATAAATAATCTTCACCGATAAATAAGGAAAGTCTTCCTGAAGTCGTGCCTCAACCATCCACAAAGTTTCACAGCCATCATTGAGGCTTGATTCTGCTCAGTAACAAATGAATAGACATTAAAATGTATGTCAAAGAGAGCAAGAGCAAACATTAAACGCCCTCTATGATGTAGTGCGATATGCCAATAAAAGCGCCGGTCTTCAAATGTTTACATGTCTGTTCTAGTCATTTTTCACTGACCTAAAATGACGTTTGCGTTTGGACGAACGGCATAGAAAAATATACTTAGCTAAAATGAAAAGACACTCTCTGACTCACCACCACCTGTCTGGCCAATAATCCCAGTGCATGAACGTATACGTATATATTTGGCAGGGAGGCTCAAACCTCAATTTCCACCTAAGTGTCACTTTCCAGACAGCCGTTGGCGTCCTCGCTGGAATCTTCGTGAGTGCTATGACATTTAACTGCAAACACCCCGTAACGAGGAAAATACTCCACATTATTACCGTTATTATTATTACTGTCTCCTTTATGTGATTGTGACATTTGTTTGAGTGCCTATCAATAAGCTGGACGCTGCAAAGTATTAGCAGGAGCTGACATTTCCGGTCAGTCAGGAAAAAAATGACTCATGTCTCCTCGCTTGTGTCTCCGGGCTCACGCTGCAGCGCTTGCTTTCCGCCATTTTTGCTTCTGGAGTGAGCGGTTCCGACGAAGCGCTGCGGTTTGGCGGGCGGCGCGCCCATTCACAGAAAGGAAGTGGGTTTTGTGTCTTTCTCTGCAAACAAAACTCTTCCTTTGTTGTTGTCGGCTCGCTCAACCCCACCCCCCCCGTCGTGTTCTCGCATGTGTGATGTGTCAACACGGAGATGCAAAGATGATGTTGTGCTCCCATGTGGAGATGCAAAGATGATGTTGTGCTCCCTTGTAGAGGCTTTTCTCCAACAATTACTGATGGCAGGCACGCATCCAACAGCACCGCAGTCAGCGGAATATGGCAAACACGATCGATCAGATAAACCAATGGGTTTCAAACCAATTCTACATTGCCACATGGCCGTACATCCAAAAAGTAACATAAAACACCATAAAACAGGAAAAACTAACAAAACGAAAGTTTTTTTGACAATATGCCTTTTGGCAAAACGTTGAGCTATACCTTTTTAAAAACACAGCTGTGACGTTGGCCACGCTGAACGTGTTTGTACCGATGCTAAAGTAGCGACTAGCTTGACGGGCACGGGTCACGATAAGCAAGCATAATCAAGTCTTGCACAAAAAGCAAGACGTGCGTCCTGCTGCGGCAAGATGGCAACCACCATGTGTGGTGCTGTGTTACACTTCCAATATATTCATTTATTCGTGGCAGCCCACCACAAATGCATTTGGTGCTGCCTGTTCCCCTTCACTCACTCTATCATTGTTTTTCAAAAATATTTTAATTAATAAATCATGGCTGTTTTGTGGTTGAACACAGTCTATTAAGCAAATTGTACATATTTTTTGACCAAATGAAGCTTGGTCAAGCATAAACATGGCTAAATGGTAAAATACAAATGTCAGGCATTCAGAAGAGGCATGTTGTGATGATATGCAGTATCAGTTTTACATCAGTATTGTATATAACTCGGTGTCAGTAATGTTACGTTGATGAGACAATAGCAACCGCAGGACGTACTGTACAGAAACCCGAAGTGAAAAAGGAACTCTCCCAAAGCTAACGTGTGAGTCTGTATTATGTCTTATATACAGTATGTCTTATTTTCCTTTATTATGTTTACTGTATTGGGTAGTAGTAGTGTAAAGGTGACTGGAGGGCTGTTATTTCATGTCCAGAGAGCTCTAATAATGTTAAAAACTGTATTTAGAAGGTCATAAACAGGTTTTCTATGCTGTAACTACAAAAACATTCAATTTATAAATAAGGAATCCTAAAAATTCACCTATCACGGTTGGGTCTGGAACCAATTCTCCTCTGTTCTCAATGAGCAGTGGGTGCTACTGTGGGCCTCTTCCCCATCTAAAAGCATTGACAAGTGTTCATTTGTAGTTCTAAACACATTCATTTTGTTTTACAGGTGTTTTTTACTCACGTTTTGCTAATGCATCATTGCCCATTATGCAAATTTGACGAGTACACGCCCCCGCCCCACACACACCAAAACAAATTGATTGCAGCCCTGTGGGAAAGTCTAGAGCTTTCTTTCATCTGTGTTGTCTCCCAACTGGACAGTGACAATAAAATTAAATGTAATAGTGCCTCGCAAAACCCCAGTGACGTGGAGGACATTCTCGCCGGTGGGGGCCATATGGCGTTTAATGTCATTTGAGGGCACGTGAAGTCATTTGATACAACGCAGTGTTTTGTGTTTAAGTTAAACCTTTGTGTGCTAATCACGTCATTGCTGATGTCTTTCATGTTGTTTTATTTTATTCGCCTTCCATTGACTTCCGTCTATTCTCTCCAAAAAACAAATAAATGGGATAGGTATCAATGCTTGGTACCATAGTGGCACCGGTGCAGACGGAAACGGTAGTAACCAGACTGAAAAACTAACCACAGCAGCTCGTTGAGAAGAGCGATACGCACTTTCAGAGTCTCTGTTTGAAAACCCACCATTTTTACACGTGTACGTCTTTGCCTCATCTATGATGTTTTTCGTCAAGCATGAAGATTTCACGCTTTGTTCAGCGGTCCTTGAACACACCACAGTTATGCACTGTAAGATGCAAAAGGGAAACCTATACAGTAGTTCCTCGCCACTTTGCTCTTCAAATTTTATGACTTCAAGAGCGCAGCGATGACTCATCCGAGAGGTCACAAAAGACCCCACAACAACATCCAAAGAACTGCAGGCCTCACTTGCCTCAGTTAAGCTCAGTGTTCATGACTCCACCATAAGAAAAACACTGGGCAAAAACGACCTGCATGGCAGAGTTCCAAGACCAAAACAAAAAGAACATTAAGGCTCGTCTCAGTTTTGCCAGAAAACATCTTGATGATCCCCAAGACATTTGAGAAAATACTCTGTGGTCTGACGAGACAAAAGTTTAACTTTTTGGAAGGTGCGTTTCCCATTACATCTGGCGTAAAAGTAATGCCGCAGAAAAAACCCCATCATACCAACAGTAAAATATGATGGTGGTAGTGTGATGGTCTGGTGCTGTTTTGCTGCTTCAGGGCCTGGAAGACTTGCTGTGATAAATGGAACCATGAATTCCGCTGTCTTGCAAAAAATCCTGAAGGAGAATGTCCGGCCATCTGTTGGTGACCTCAAGCTGAAACCAACTTGGGTTCTGCAGCAGGACAATGATCCAAAACACACCAGCTAGTCCACCTCTGAATGGCTGAAGAAAAACAAAATGGCCTAGTCAAAGTCCTGACCTGAATCCTATTGAGGTGCTGTGGCATGACCTTAAAAAGGCGCTTCATGCTGGAAAAGCCTCCAATGTGGCTGAATGACAACAATTCTGCAAAGATGAGTGGGCCAAAATTCCTCCACAGCGCTGGAAGGGACTCATTGCAAGTTATCACAAACGATTGATTTCAGTTGTTGCTGCTAGGGGGGGCCCAACCAGTTATTAGGTTTAGGGGGCAATCACTTTTTCACACAGGGGCATGTAGGTTTGGATTTTTTTTCTCTCTTAATAATAAGAAGTTTCATTTAAAAACTGCATTTTGTGTTGAGTTGTGTTGTCATTGACTAATATTTACATTTGTGTGATGATCTGAAACATTTAATTGTCCCAAACATGTCATCAGGAATCAGGAAGGCGGCAAACACTTTTTCACACCACTGTATATACATATTTACACTAGTTCCCCAACTTACAAACATCCGACTTGCGAACATTCAGAGATACGAACGCAAGCTGACTGGTCTATATTTTCATGTATTTTGCCTTTTGGAACTCCATATTTATATTGCTACATGCTTGACCAGTAGATGGCACTGTGACACTGCTAATGGGACCAACAGACTGGGGAGAGAAAGCTAAATGGAAAGCTAAATGGTAGTTGTATGATGCAACCTGGACAGAGTGTGTGATTAAAGTTTATGAAGAGTTAATAGGCCTGCTTAATTCTCCACCACCCACAGAACACTACCTCTTTTAGAAGAGTCTAACGACGACAACGATTTGTCCTTTTTTCAATATCTCCTCCTCCACCACCACAACGACGTATGCTCGACCACTCCTCTTCAAAGGTAAATAACATTTATCATTACGTATTATTATATCATTTTTATTATTAGTGTTTTTTCCATTAATTATCCTCATTTAATATCACTACTGCATCCAAACTCATATTTACATACATACACATATACTGTATATGTATACACGTACATGTAGTACCTATATCATTGGTAATATTACCTTTTGTTCGACTTACGAACGAATCGACTTGCGAACGGTCGTCTGGAACCAATTGTGTTCGTAAGTTGGGGACCTCGTGTATTACAGTAGAGACATAGCAAATAGAGGAAAAAACAAATATACTGTACATTGATCAATACAAATATAGATACAGTAAAGCACATAAAACAAAGCCCTGCAGCTTTATATCCCTGGGTTTTTGTGCGATTGATGCACTCTCACCGTACGGGCACAACGGACTTAATCGACATGCATGGAGCACGTACGAAATATCTGAACTAATTACATATGTGGACTGCAGGTGTGGCGCATGACATACATACGGAGTCGGCAAGTGCGACATACGAAAAAAACGACATTTTGCCGAAATCTGGCGCCAGCAAAACATATGAAAGACACACGTTGGCCGTACAGACGTACAGTAAGTTTGTCTTGCAACCTGAAAAACAATGATGGACCTGTAGAGTTTGTTTGACACGACAAAGAACCTCTGCGGGCAGTCTACGTCTCGAAAATTTGCACATCACACGCGCCCTGCATGTGTTTTTTGCATGTAGACCGGTTGTGACCTAGGCTTTGACGTAAGCTTGAACTTGAATTCCTGATATTTATCTAGCAGTTAGCGGATTACAGTGTGTATGACATGCATGTGTCAGAGACAGGCCGTACGAAAAAGAACAACAAGAGGAATGCAAATATTGAAAGAAGCAACAGTAAGAACATAAAAAAATCTAATCAGCAGGATCACAGCAAAAAAGAAAGGGGTGTTGACTGAATGCAAACAGCGTTGTTTGTTGACGCTTTTGCTGTTTGAACAAACCTTCGGGGTATGAATTAGCTTGCACGACTGATGTGCCGCTCGCCCTCGGCGAGACGACCAGTTCCAACACGTCAACGAACGCCAGGCCAGAAGGCACCTTGTAACGTGTGTGCCGGCTCAGTGGCCATGCCGCGGCATGGCGTGGGAGGCGGCGTCAGGTGAGCAGTCAAACAGGTGCAACAAGGAGAGGCAAACTCGTTTGACGTGCAACGTTGCAGTCCACTGCTCCACTGTGCCGCCGCCTCGGGCCAGGTTCAAAGTTTGCGAGGGCTGAGCTATAGGATGAGTCAGCTATAGGAGGGACGTAACGATAAGATGTCAGTTGTGCATGTGTGTGTGTGCGTGTGTGTGTGTGTGTGTGTGTGTGTGTGTGTGTGTGTGCGTGTGTGTGTGTGTGTGTGTGTCTGTGTGCATATGCTGGGGGGAGAAAGTGGGTCACTCGGTTGCACATCCTTCAGGGAGAACATGCAAGAACATGCTGACTAACACACAATTATTATTATAATGGCCATGATGATGATGGTGATGGTGCGGGTTAAGTGGGGTGGGGGGTGGGGGTGACTAGTGGATAGATCCCGTTTTAGGCCACAAAGACATTTAACAAAACATACTGTACATTTTTCTTTTAAGCTTTTAAAGGCAGTGAGAAGGAGGCTAATACTTGTCGCTAATACTTAATTATTGTAATGTCCTTCTTCAAGTTCAAGGAAGTTGTCGCTGGCCAGGGAAGGTGGGGGGGTATCTAGCTATCTCGTAAAGGTCATTAAATGTCGTCTAATTTGCATAAAGGGCCATGATGCATGTGCGGGTGAGAGAAAGCAAAACAAATACGCTTGGAAGGAAAACTTACATCTCTTGCTTATTTATGTAATTTTTAAAAAATGTCACAAACAAGACGGAGCCATGCCTTTGAGTGCTGTCATGGGACGGAAAAAAAAGAGCACCACCTGCTGCTCTCTTTTTTTTTTTTCTTGTAAAGAATCTCTAGAGCAGGAGTGTCCAAAATGTGGCCCAGGGGCTATTTGCAGCCCGCAAAAATATCATTTATTAAGATTTCACAAGAATAGCTTGTAATACTAGTTTAGTAGCATAGTGCTGAAATATAAAAAAAAAAAGTCCGAATATTTTGAGAAACAAATGAAACGTTAAGAAAATTTACAAGAAGAGAGTTGGAAAAAAAACAAAAAACCAACAACAGCAGAAAAAACCCCCAGAATAAAGTAAAAATATTTTGAGTAAAAATAAAGTCATTTTAGTAGCATAGAGTTATATTTTTTATGTTTTAATATGAGAAACAAACAAAACAAAGTTGTCATTTTGGGAAAATTAGGATGGGGAAAAAAGTTACAATATTATGGAAATAAAGTCAAAATATTACAGGAATAAAGACATAATAGTAAGAGAATAAAATGTACAAAGATTATTTGAGAACAATGTTGAAATATTTCTTTAAAAAAAAGCAAAAATGGGGGAAAAAAAAGAGCGAAAAGTGAAGTTGACACTAATGATAGTTTTTTTCACCTAAATGAGAAAGCTGAGATACAATGAAATATATTTAACTTCTTAGCCTGCATACATGTGCTGCTTTACAAAATATCAAAGTGGCAAAGTTTCCTTTCATCCTGTCATTTTTCACTATGTGGCCCTTGCTGGAAAACGTTTGGACACCCCTGCTCTAGAGGGCTCTGAAGTTGGCAACACTGATCCCTCCTGCTACGTCTTCTTATTCGTAGTTACGGTACATACTAACACCTACTGTAAGGCGTTGCAACGACAAGCTACATTCACAGACGGTGCCATTATAATGTGTTTATCAGCAAGGGCCAACAGGTAGCGCCGAATCTGAATGCATGGGAAACACGGAATGCTACATGCTAACAGTGGCTGCTTATGTTTACATCCTTAGACACTTTGTTTCTATTAAACAGCAAAATAAGTTTGAATGTCATTTATTTTGTGTGGTACCGTCGCAAGAGGTTTTTTTGACATGCAGGAGGTCCATTAAAGTTGTGCAGCTAGAAAGAAGCTGAATGCAGCACACATACACACGCACACACACACACACACGCACACACACACACACACACATATTCCCATTTCATTCCAGAAACAGACCACAGCTCCTTTTTTGTCCTGCGCTTTGGGCCTGGTTCCAGATCAGTGAACTGTGCTTTGCGCCCCGTCATTAAAGGAAGGCGGTCTCAGCATGCCGCGACTCATTAAAGCCATCGTCCGTCCTAGTTAGCCGAGCCGTCCGGCGCTTGTACTTTTTCAAGTGGTATGAAAGCGTCCGCCAGACTCTGTATGGATCCCGGCAGCAACGTCTCCTCCCGCCCGCTCCAAATGTAGCAGCAATTTAAAAGCAAATCAGTGCAGGAAGAGGAGAACGTCCTGTGTCAGCTTGTACTAAAAAAAATATAAACTACGCTGCTTGGATTTGATTGAGCAAGTTCTTGTACTAAATTTGGCCTCGTGAAAGCTAAGTAGCTTTTTTTACTTTGCTACTCAACCAAACAGGAAGAATAACATTAATTTTTTTTGGTCACTTTTTACACTCCCCTATGTCTCCCAAGGGGTAGTGTGCCAATGAAAAGGAAAGCCATCACCATGGAAGTGAAAATGAGCATGAGCAGGAGACACGCCCACCAATAACGGCCGCTCGACTGTCGCGAGCGTCATGACGGATAAAGATTATTGAATGCTAATGAATGCCAGAGGGGTCATGGCTTCCGTGCGCTGTTACAAGGACATGCGTGAGGAGAAGAGGAGGTTATCCTTCCAGACTAGCCTGGGACAGGATTCATTCGAAAAATATAATCTCACAAAAAAACTTTTAAAAAAAAATTGTAAAAAGTCACAGCAAAAATGGAAGAATCTGCAGTAATTTTACAAGAATAAAGTCAAAATATTAACAGAAAAAAGTGGCAATCTAACGAGAAAAAGTCGGAAATTTGAGAGTATATTGTCCTAATATTATGAGAAACAAACAAAATGACAAACAAAGTTGTGATTTTTTGGAGAATTAGGTTGTGGAAAAAGTTATACAGTAATGTTAGGAGAATAAAGTCAAAATATTATGCAGGAATGCGGCAGAAATGAAATGGACATGAAAAAAACAGATGTAATTTTAAGAGAATAAGTCCAAATGTTAACAGGAAAAAGTCATATTTGAACCAGAAAAAAAGTTGCAATTTTACGAGCTTAACCTCATAATATTATGATGAAAAATAATGTAGTTTTAGTAGTACAGAATAGAAATATTTAAAAAAATATAGAGATTTTTTACAATTTTTTTTCATAATATGTAAAACAAACAAAACACAATAAAGTTGTAATTTTTGGAAAATTAGGTTGGGGAAAAGATAATATTATGGGAATAAAGTCAAAATATTATAGGAGTAAAGTATATTATGGGAATAAAGTCAAAATGTTATGGAATAAAGTCATAATATTATGAAAGGCACATTTACAAAGATTATTTAAGAAGTTGGAAAATTAAAAAAACAACAAAAATGGTAAAAAAAGAGCAAAGTTGATACCAATAAAAGGATTTTTCACCTGCAGCCATGGAAAAAATGATTAGGCCACCCTTGTTTCCTCAGTTTATTGATCCATTGTAATGCCTGGTCCAAGTAAAGGTACATTTGTTTGGAGAAATATAATAATGATAACAAATATAGCTCATAAGAGTTTCATTTAAGAGCTGATATCTAGCAACTTCCATGCATTTCTTGATAAGAAACCAAAATCACTTAACACGAGGACGAACCTCTTGTATGAAAACAATTAAATTCAGTTGACTTGTCGTTGGGGGGCTGGGTGCACTGGAGGGTGGCTGGGGCGCCCCCTAATATAGTGGTAGGGGGAACACTGCATTGCTCTGTGGCATGCCAGTACAGCTGAGCTGGCCACGCCTCCCCGATGTGTGTGTTTGTCAAGGTGAAAGATTTCTGCGCGTCGCCCCGTGTCCTGAAACGTCTTCATTTGCGTGTCTGCACGTCTTGTACTCATTTATCTTTAATTGCAGAGTCACAGTACATGGAGGCCTTGACCTTTGAGTTCCTGCTGGTGATTTGCATGTGTGTGTGGACATGATTGAAGGAGACGGGGCCGCTCAGTTTTGCATAAAGGCTGAAAAATGCTGACAGTGCCTGCAGTGTTCTCGACGGGCACTTGCGCAGGAGCATGTACGTGCACGTGCGTAGAGTGTCTCACTGTGGGCCCGTGCATGAGGCGGCTGCAGAGGCTCGCTGGGGTATGTGGTCAGGAGAGTCCCGTGTTGTGTGGAACATACTGTACTGCTGCAGTGGAGTTGCTATAAATAGCAGGGAGGAGAAAAAGCGGCGGCGGCAGCGAGGCTCAGTTTGAAACGGAACCACCAGGCCGCTCGCTGTTTGAAGACTGAGCCAGAGGCGAAAGTCTCGCTGCAAGCCCAGGCCGGGCTTTGCATGACACGACCAGAACAACTGATGCTGGTGTTCTTTTAAGACACACAGCAGGCCTACTCAGAAGAGAGGCCGGCTTGTTCTTTCTTTGCTTCTTTTTTTTTTTTTTTTTTTGGAACTTCACGTATGAACCATTAATCATGCGCTCCAACGTGTTGAAAGAGACATGGACGTGCAAGATAATGCAGAGAGACGTTTGCTTAAAGGAAAAGTGCACTTTTTTGGGAAGTTTGCCCATCATCCACAATCCTTGTGTGAGACATGAACACACACGCCTTTCTCTTTTCTGTGTGTGCTAAAGATATAAAAACAGCTAAAAAGAGACAGGTCATTACAGCATGTAATGGGACACACCTATGCTGCCCACTATTAAAACACCTCCAAAAACTCCAACAAGGTTTTATGGTTTTATATCCATGCTGTAACCATGTAGTAACACATAAATTCATTATAACATTATAACATACAGTACTTTGGCGTGTTTTGGGCCCTTTAAGAATTACAGGACAGAAGTTCCCTCCTGGGTGCATTGATTTCACACAGCAACGTAGAAAGGAACTCTACACCTAGCGTAAAAAGAAATTCACAGCAGCAGTAGCGGCAGCTCCAGTATGTGGCGTTACCCATTGTGTGCGGTGAAGCTATTTGCTAGCCGGCTAGCTGCTAGCCGGTGTGGTGTGGCGAGGTGTCAATACGCCAGTAACATAGTTTGATCGGTGTAACAATGTTAATAATAATAATAATAATAATAATAATAATAATAATAACAATGTCACTGTAGCTTGAATGATGTGCACGTCACTTTATATGTAAATAGAGTTTTGTTGGTGTGTTACTTGCATTCTTAGCTCTGTCTTTTTTATCTGTTTTTATATCTTTACAATGCACAGAAAAGAGAAAGGCATATGTGATCATGTCTCACATAAGGATTGTGGATGATGGGCAAAATTACAAAATAAGTGAAGTTTTCCTTTAAGGCTTCTTTTCTCTTTTGCTCCAAGCACATGTAGCTCCCTGGGACAGTGCTTCTCAGTTATATTCTCTCATGCCCCCCCAGGGGACAGAAATGTCACGCCCCTGCCCGATTTGAAATGCTTTTGAGAACTTGATCATATTTACAGTAGAATGAAAAAGTGTTTGCCCCCTTCCTGATTTTTTTAAAATTTTTTGCATGTTTGTCACACTTACATGTCCCTGTGTGAAAAAGTGATTGCCCCCTAAAGCTAATAAGTGGTTGGGCCCCCCTTAGCAGCAACAACTGCAATCAAGCGTTTGTGATAACTTGCAATGAGTCTCTTCCAGCGCTGGGGAGGAATTTTGGCCCACTCATCTTTGCAGAATTGTTGTCATTCAGCCACATTGGAGGCTTTTCCAGCATGAAGCGCCTTTTTAAGGTCATGCCACAGCATCTCAATAGGATTCAGGTCAGGACTTTGACTAGACCACTCCAAAGTCTTCATTTTGTTTTTCTTCAGCCATTCAGAGGTGGACTTGCTGGTGTGTTTTGGATCATTGTCCTGCTGCAGAACCCAAGATGGTTTCAGCTTGAGGTCACCAACAGATGGCCGGACATTCTCCTTCAGGATTTGTTGGTAGACAGCAGAATTCATTGTTACCATTTATCACAGCAAGTCTTCCAGGTCCAGGAAGCAGCAAAACAGCCCAGACCATCACACTACCACCACCATATTATACTGCTGTATTCTAGTATTGGTATTGGTATTGGTATTGGTTTACTGTTGGTATGTTCCTTTTCTGAAATGCGGCATCACTTTTACGCCAGATGTAATGGGACATACATCTTTCAAAAAGTTAGATGTCAATTAGCTTCTTTCTCATTTGTTGCTGAATTTCTTCAGATCTCGGCATGATGTCTAGCTTTTGAGGATCTTTTGGTCTACTTCACTTTCTCAGGGAGGTTCTGTTTAAGTGATTTCTTTACTGAGAACAGGTGTGGCAGTAATTAGGCCTGGGTGTGGCTAGAGAAATTGAACGCAGGTGTGATAAACCACAGTTATGTTTTATGGGGCAGGGGGGCAATCACTATTTCCACACAGGACCATGTAGGTTTGGATTTTTTTAGCAACATTACAACACAAGCTTGCGTTACACTAGCTAGCAAACAACATTGTGATGCCAGTCTAACACCAATTTCTGGTCCAAATGTGCAGAAGGTATGCATTTAACGTATGTAGTTATTTTATTCATATTATTGAAGTATGTCAATATAAAATCAATACAAGAAATGGAGAGATAACAAAGACGAGCCGCTTTCACGTGGACATGCTAACACTTCAAAGTGAAATGCAGTTTGCGGCTTCCTAAAAATACACGTTTGGTAAAGGATAGCAGTGTCAGTGTGGACATGCACACATGTGGACTGTTACAGTCCAGCTGGCAAGAAGACAAACGTGAGTCTAAATCCTGTGTTATGTTCCCGCCCACTTTAATGGCGGCGCGCCAAAGCCTTGTTGTGCCGGTGTAACCTGGCTGCTTGTGCACACAAAGCCAAGACACACACACACACACACACACATGCAGGAAAAGCTGAAAATCCACATAATGCATCTTCCTGTTGTTGCAGTTAATGAATGACGAAGGATTGAATTGTGTCGCTCATCAGTGATGTCCTTAGGCGGAATTTACGAGGCGTAGCCACTGTGACCCGTTCTGATTTAGCGCCCACATCTGAGGTTGTTATTCTTGTTTTCCCCCCTCTTCATCTCCTCAGCTTCACCTGCTGGCTGTCACACTTGGCCCTGACTTGCTCTCCTAACCCCCCTTACTGTAACTCAGTAACACCCCATCACACACACACACACACACACACACACACACACACACACACACACACACACACACACACACACACACATATTTCTGCTTGGCTCCCTGCGCACAGAGCACTCCCAATGTTCCCATTAAGGATTCTACTAGTCCCTCCCCCCCAGCAACACCAGTATGTGCGTTCTCACACACACGCACACACACGCGCACACACACACAGTAATTCCATATTTGCCACATTCCCCCCTCTCTCTGTACATCCCACTCGTGAGCTCCGCCGCTTACAGCGTTCCTCCAGGAATGTTGGCCAGCGTTCAAGAATCCTAAATCAACTCCAGGCTGCCGTTTGAGCGGCCTGGGCCCCCTCGCTGCACGTCTGTCACCCCCCCTCCCCTCGCATGCCAACCCCCAGGGAGCGTTTGTGGGCCCCCAGAAGGGACTGACAATCAAGGGTCCGACAGCCGGTTCCAGCCAGCCCGGAAAACAGTCACCCTACCCCAACACGGTCACGACCGATACTGCCCTACCATACTATGACATAAATGTTGGAGGATGCCCGGTGGGATACATGGTCGTTGTTTTTCTAGCTTCTTTAAAGCTGTTCCCGCAGGAATACAGGGTTTTTTTTATATGTGTGCGTGAATGCTGACATCTAGAATGAATCTTGAAATATCCTACATATGCGTTGAAATCTATTCACCGACTGAGGATCCAACCAGCAACTGTCAGGTCGGGAGACAGCCACTCTACCACCCAAGACAGGTCACCGTGCGCAGAATGAGCTGAATGTTCCGTGTAGTGTTAAATGTAACATTAATTTTCACCAATCGGGGGCAACATTGAAATTGCCCATTCGATGTCAATGGGAAAAATGTCACAGAATATATTGAATTATGGAAAATGCTGGGATTTTTGGAAAAGTCCTGATAGGTAGCCTACCTGTCCTGAATGAGCTGAACTTTTTGATGTCGGAATGGTTTGAGAAATGCGGGAAACATTGGAATGTAAAAATGGAGAATGATTGTTGAAATTTATAAATATGAGGAGTGATGATCGAACCAGCAACTTCTGGGTTGGGAGACGACCAATCTACCACCCGAGCCATGTAGGCAGTAGAATAAGTGGAATGTTGCAGTCATTTTCCAACAGTAGGGGACCCCATTTAATTTAAATTTGTCCAAAAACGGCAGAATTTGAAATGTTGGAAAGTAAAAATGCACACTGACTGTTGAAACGTATAAACAAGTTGAGCGATTACAGCAGGATCCAGCATCGAACCAGCAACCGTCTGGTTTTCTAACAGAAGAGGGGGCTAAATAAATTGCCCATTCATTTTCAATGGGGAAATTGTCACAGGAAATATGAAATTACAGTAAATGTGGGAATTTTGACTCGGTTGAGAAACTTGTTACTGACAGAATAGGAAATAGAAAAAAAAGAGATGAAAAATGGTGTAGAATTTTATTTGTACGAATAAAATAATCCAAGTAATATTTTAACGCAACCACAATTGTAACAGGACTTTGTGTTTTTTACGGTGACCAGCTGGTAACGGCCTGGAAACCACATGAAGATGGAAACATTCATGGTGGATTTCCTTCAACATCTGCGGTTTTCTATTAAGTAAACTTCCGCTCGTGATGGCGCCGCTGCAGTGTGGACGTGGCTCCTCCTCCTCCTCCTCTGCGCCCCGCCCGCAGGCACTGTGCCGCCGTGCCGTGGCGGCGTACTGACACAGTGAGAGGATTTAGCAGAGCAAAGCTGCCAGCGCTGACACTTCTCCTGCCGCTTGTCAGCCCGCCAAGCCTCCGCTGTGACGCTGCCATGCCTCTGCTACTGTAGTGAGCGAGCGAGTGAGAGAGGGAGGAAAGGAGGGCGGGAGGACTGGTCTGACGACAAACTTGGCTCAGATCAGCTGGGAATATTTGGGCTACTGTGTGACTCGCAGGTGTGTGCTTTGTTTACTAGCATCAAGCTGGCTGGTGCGCATTTCTCTTTTTCCAGCGATGGCCACAAAGTAAAAAATGAAAGGAAACAACTTTGCCACTTTGATATTTTCTAAACAAAACATGTAGATATGCTAACAAGTAAAAAAATGTCAAGAAAAAACTTCACCTCAGCTTTGTCATATAGGTGAAAAAGCATATTATCAACATCAACTCCGCTCATTGCTCTTGTTTTTCCCACTTTTGCTGAAATCTTCACCGATATTCTAATAATATATCTCTAATCTTTTTTCCCCAACCTAATTTGCCCAAACTGACAACTTTATTTTGTTTTATTTTTGTCCCACAATATTCAAACTTTTAAAAAGTATCATAATTTTCTTGGATTTTTCAACTTTACGCTACTAAAAGGACATTGTTTTCCCTAGGGGTGCGCCGATCGATCGGCCACTGATCAAAATCGGTCAGCAAGTGATCGGCATATGCTGATACATGCTTTTCAACGCCGATCATAAGAGCAGATCACCTCTGGCTGTACTATTGCAGTCTGTAGCGAGCTTCTCACGTCCACTTTCTCTCACTCTGCGCAGGGCGTGACAACACCAAAACAATCATGGCTGCCGTGTGGGACTTACCTGTCGTTTATGAGAGTGATATAAATTTTGCATCCAGCTTGCCACAAAAAATATCTCACCGGAGTGGCACATAAAAAAGCCTTAATTGAATTTCATCATCGGTCGGGCGGTGGCTAATGTGGCCAAGACTGGACACTCGCCCGTGTGTGCGTGGCTGTTGGAGGTCTAAGGCGGAAAGCCCGAAAAGTGGTTGGATTCTTCGGACTGGCTTCTTTAAAGCCAATTCATTGGCGGTGGAGGACACCGGGTTTGCCGACTGCCTGGAGCGCCATCAAGCTGTGTGCTCTCCCAAAAGTCTCCTTAACTCATTCAATACCAAAGACGTATTTATACGTTTTTATAAACCCGAACGCCCGATCCCAAAGACGTATTTATACATCTTTTACGTTGTAAAAGTGTTGCTGTAGCGTGTAGAAGGTTACGCATTTTATGGGAAATTGTAATGATTATATTTGTATAGTTATGTAAATAAATTGTTATTTTGATGTAAAACAACCGTTTTTGTATTGTTTAGATGTTTAGATATTTGAACTGTCACAAAAGCATAAAATATTGGTCTCAAAGTGAAAGTTATGCTTGAAAGCTGTTTTTCTCCCTTTTTGTTAGTTGGGAACTGATTTTTTCCTGAAACGCATCTATGTTCTACTGCTGATTACTAGAGAACGTAAAACGGTAGAAACAAACTTTTTTTTTTTTTCCGATGAAAGACGAGAGTTTAATTTTTCATTTGGTAGGTTCCATGTCTATGTAGAGCAGCCATAATATTCTGTGAGCCTTGGAAAATCAGTCAAAATCGTCTAAAATGGCCGGCACTGAAGGGTTTGTCTTTTGAAAAATGGTCGGGATGGAATGAGTTAAGTTTGATTGAATGAGTTTCACCAGTGATATACTGTATGTTCTCTTGAAAAAGTATCTAAATGAAGGTGATTTTGTGGTTCCCCTTTCATATCATATAGCCAATAGTAAATTTTAAATTTTACACTTAATCTATGTGATCGGTATCGGCTGATTGAAATCATGGATGATCGGTATCTGAATCGGCAGCATAAAACCCTGATCGGAACATCCCTAGTTTTTCCTCATTATATTACGTGTTATTAGTAATATACTTATATTATTTTTCTTATAATTATGAATTTATTCCCATAGTATTTTGACTTTATTCTCATAACATTACAGCTGTTTTTTGCATTACATATTCTTTTAAGTTTTCTTCTCGTAATTAGGACTTTATTCCCATAATATTCAAACTTCTTCCCCAAACTAATTTTCCAAAATTGACAACTTTATTTTGTTTTGTTTGTGTCTGATAATGTTAGGACTTTAAAATAGTAACATATTTTTTCTTTACTATTTCAACTCTATGCTACAAAAATGACATGATTTTTCCTCCTGAAATTAGGAGCTTATACTCGTAATATTAAAAAAAATATAAAATAGCGTCTTTTTTTTCTTATTAGAATATGACGTTTTCTCGTAATATTTTGACTTCATTCTCGTAAAATTGCATGTCATAATATTACAACAAAAAAGTTACATATTTTTTCTTGAATATTTCAACCCAATGCTACAAAGATGATATTATCTTTCCTCACAATATTAAGAGTTTATTCTCGTAAAATTGCAACTTTTTTCTCGTTAGAAAACTATTTTTTTCTCTTTGTTTTTTGACTTTATCAACAGATTAACAGATTTTTGCATTTCTTTCGTTGTTGTTGTTTTTTTTTTTTATAATTTTCCAAATATATCAGCTTCTCATAATTAGGACTTTCTCATAATATTTTGACTCTATCCTTGTGAAAGTACAGCTGTTTTTTTGGATTTCTGTTGTTTTTCAATTTCAATTTTATTCTTGTAAATTTTCCTCTCAGAATTATGACTTTATTCCCATAATATTTTATTATATGACTTTTTCTCCAACCTAAAAAATTACAACTTTATTGTGTTTTCTTTGTGTCTCATAATATTACGAAAGTAACATTCACTTTATGTTACTAAAATAGCATTATTTTTTCTCATAATATTTTGACGTTATTCTTGTAAAATGACGACATTTTCCTAATTTTTCGCTTAATATTCTGACTTCAGTCATGTAAAATTAAGACTGATTTTAAATTTTTTCTAATTTTTTTTCCATTTTATTTAGTTTTCTTGTTAAATTATATTTTTAGAATGTGCGACGGGCCAATATAAAAACAGCCACGGGCCACAAATGGCCCCCGGGCCGCACTTTGGACACCCCTGGTTTACCACCTTGCCATCTGGTTTGTTTCATTCCAAGTGCTGCCTCTGTCCTGTGATGATCATGTGTCCTTGCCGTGGTTACATCTTTCTCATCATCATCATCACCATCATCCTTCTCATGGTTTGTTGCGGGAAATTGTCGATAAATATTGCCATTCACCCACGTCATTGTATTTTCACGGTATTGAAGGCATCGTAACGGGACTGTTCAGGTTTTCTTTGTCTTCTCATCCGAGCACGCTTCATCAGTTCATGCTCAAAGACTAGATAGGACAGGTCTCGTCTGAGGTATAACTTGATTCATGGCGTGCGGGTGAATTATTTAGAGTGATTGCGACGTGTGTCCTGGTAATTGGTGGACCTCTGGTCATGACCGCTAAAGGTGAGAGGTCATGTTAGCATGTCGTTGTTGTTGACGAGGGTCTCGCTGCCTTGACCTCGCCCACGCACCAGGCGGGGGCTAACGACCTCCTTGTCCAGGGGTCGGAGCATGAGGATCTACGCTTGACTCTTTCCCCTGCGCCCCCGAGGGGAATCATTAGCTGGAAACATGAATGACCCCGGGTCGGCCGGCTTGGTCGTGTTCCAGGATTAATGGGTCGGCTTTGACTGTAAAGGGGAGGTTAGGCAGCAGGTCATGTGACTGCAGGCCAGGTGATGGCTTTCCTGTGATGTTCTCCAGACTTGCTCGTGGGCACAATGTGTGCACTGACACTCTTAGAAAGACAGACTGTCTGTGCTGAGGCGGCGCATGCTAACTGTAGAATTTCTTGCAGAAGTTGTCATAATGACCGCCGTGACGCACTCGGCTCCGGCGTGATTGGCGTGAAAACAAACTGGACACGCTGATGAGGTCCGAAAGGTCACATCAGGCACTTTTTCCCCCTCACTTCCCCTCCCTATGGGTGGGATCGGCCTCTCCTCGGCGGTCACGAGCGTTCCGTCTGGTCTCGTTATCTGACAGGGAACGTTGTGTTCTGTACACGGCAAAGCAGCTGATGTTTCCTGCTTTTACGCGGCTGTAAAAGTGAGTGAGGAGCTTTATCACAAAGCAAACTTTTTTTCATGCCGCTTTTTTTATGAAGATTAGAGATGCTCGATATTGGCTTTTCTAACCATAGCTGATATATCGATATTGTCCAGTGCTTCTTCACCGAAACCAATATTCGAGGCAGCAGCTCTTCCGTCAAACTAACATCACATAATGAATGAACACATGATGACTGTTTCGTTGTTGAATAAGGCCTATTATTAATCCAATGCAATTTTAGTCCTATGCATATTTAAGCAACTGTTTCTTTGCCTAAATTAAGCATTTTCAAGCATAAAAATGACTAAATAAAGTAAAAATAAAACACAAATATACAGTAGTGTGAAAAAGTGTTTATTTTTTTTGCATGTTGGTCACACTTAAATGTTCCAGATCATCAAACAAATTTAAATATTAGTCAATGACAACGCAACTGAACGCAAAATGAAGTTTTTAAATAAAACTTTTTATTATCAAAGGAGAAAAAAAAATTCAAACTTACATATTCCGGTGTGAAAAAGTGATTGCCCATTCCCCCCCACCTGTTAAAACGTAACTGAGATTAATTGAGATCTATAATTGTGGAAAAGGTTATAAAGCCATTTCCAAAACTTTGGGACTCCAACAAACTTCACAGTGAGAGCCATTATCCACAAATGAGAAAAACATGGAACAGTGGTGAACCTTCCCAGGAGTGGCCGGCCAATCAAAATGACCCTAAGTGCGCAGCGACGACTCATCTAAGAGGCCACAAAAGACCCCACAACAACATCCAAAGAACTGCAGGCCTCACTTGCCTCAGTTAAGGTTAGTGTTCATGACTCCACCATAAGAAAGACACTGGGAAAAAACGGCCTGCATGGCAGAGTTCCAAGACCAAAACCACTGCTGAGCAAAAAGAACATTAAGGCTTGTCTCAATTTTGCCAGAAAACATCTTGATGATCCCCAAGACCTGTGGGAAAATACTCTGTGGTCTGATGAGACAAAAGTTGAACTTTTTGGAAGGTGTGTGTCCCATTACATCTGGCGTAAAAGTAAGGCTGCATTTTAGAAAAAGAACATCATACCAACAGTAAAATATGGTGGTGGTAGTGTGATAGTCTGGGGCTGTTTTGCTGCTTCAGAACCTGGAAGACTTGCTGTGATAAATGGAACCATGAATTCTGCTGTCTACCGAAAAATCCTGAAGTAGAATGTCCGGCCAACTGTTGGTGACCTCAAGCTGAAACCAACTTGGGCTCTGCAGCAGGACAATGATCCAAAACACACCAGCAAGTCCACCTCTGAATGGCTGAAGAGAAACAAAATGAAGACTTTGGAGTGGCCTAGTCAAAGTCCTGACCTGAATCCTATTGAGATGCTGTGGCATGACCTTAAAAAGGCGCTTCATGCTGGAAAACCCTCCAATGAAAACCTTCCAGCTGAATGAGTTCTATGCCCGCTTTGACACCCAAACTCCTGATGAGCAGAGATGGGCTTGGGGAGCACACAGGACTCACCTCTCATGGTGACATCAGCTGATGTGCGCAGGGTTCTGAACAAAACAAACCCACGAAAAGCAGCAGGCCCAGACAACATCTCAGGACGTGCACTTCGGGTTTGCTCATCAGAGCTAGCTGATGTGCTTGCTGACATATTTAACCTGTCGCTTGCACAAGCATCTGTACCGACCTGCTTTAAGTCCACCACCATAGTGCCCGTACCCAAGGAGAGCAACATGACCTGCTTGAATGACTATCGCCCTACAGCACTCACTCCTATTGTAATGAAGTGCTTTGAAAGGATAGGCATGACCCACATCAAAAAGAGCATCCCGGCCACTGTGGACCCTCTACAGTTTGCATATCGCCAGAACCGGTCCACGGATGATGCAGTCAACAACACTGCATCATCAATCGCACATCCAGCTCAAGAATTGTGAGCACTGGGACCCCACAGGGGTGTGTGCTGAGTCCGCTCCTCTACACACTCTTCACCTATGATTGCGTGGCCTCCCAGAACAACACCAGCATCATTAAAATTGCGGATGACACTACAGTCATCGGCCTGATCACTGGTGGTGTTGAAACGTCATACAGAAGAGAGGTGGCGGACCTCATAGCTTGGTGTCATGATAACAATCTCCTTCTCAATACAGAGAAGACTAAAGAGATGATCATTGACCCAAGAACAAGGGAAAAGGAGCTGCATAGACCCCTGTTTATTGATGAGACTGAGGTGGAGAGGGTGAAAACCTTCAAGTTCCTTGGCACATACATCAGCGAGGACCTCACCTGGTCTCACAACACCCAACAAATTATGAAGAAGTCCCAAAGGAGACTGTACTTCCTGAGAAGACTGAGGAAATTTGGCATGTCCACCACAATCCTGAGTTGCTTCTACAGATGCACTATGGAAAGTGTCCTTACCGCCTCCATCACTGTTTGGTACGGTAACTGTACAACACGTGATAGGAAGGCACTCCAGCGGGTGATCAAGACCTCACAGAACATTGTTGGGGCAGCCCTCCCCTCACTGCAAGACATTTATAAATCTAGAGTCCTACGCAGAACACACAACCTCATCAAGGACAGTACACATCCACAACACTCATTATTCACACTCCTACCGTCAGGCAGACGCTACAGGAGTTTGAAGTCCAGGACCACAAGGCTGGCAAACAGCTTTTACCCACAGGCCATCAGGCTTCTCAACGAAGCACTCACACACGCCGCACGCAACACACACACACACTCAGAGCACTTTATTTATTTATTTATTTATTTATTTATTTATTTATTTATTCATTCATTCATTCATTCATTCATTCATTCATTCATTGGTATTCATGTCTCTTCTGTTCTTGTTGCTTAATTTATTGGTATTTATGTTTCTTATGTTCTTATTCATTTACTTGTGTTTTCTTTCTTTTTTGGGAGAATGAACAGAACAAGAATTTCATTGCATAGCAGAACTACCTGTTTTACTGTGCATATGACAATAAAACTCTTGAATCTTGAATGTGGCTGATCTACAACAATTCTGCAAAGATGAGTGGGCCAAAATTCCTCCACAGCGCTGTAAGAGACTCATTGCAAGTTATCACAAACGCTTGACTGCAGTTGTTGCTGCTAAGGGGGACCCAACCACTTATTAGCTTTAGGGGGCGATCACTTTTTCACACAGGGACATGTAGGTTTGGATTTTTTTTCTCCGTTAAAAATTTAAAAGTTTCATTTAAAAACTGCATTTTATGTTCAGTTGTGCTGTCATTGACTAATATTTAAATTTGTTTGATCATCTGAAACATTAAAGTCTGACAAACATGCAAAAAAAAAAAAGAAATCAGGAAGGGGGCAAACACTTTTTCACACCACTGTATGTCTTATTATGTGTACTATAATGGGTGATACAAGTGTAAATGTGACTGTAGGGGTGTTATTTCATGTGTAGAGGGCTCTCATAATGTTGAAAAGTGTACTTAGAAGGTCTACTTCTAATTCTTCGTGGAAGTTCACTTATTACTGTCTGGGACCAACTTTTTCACACCACTGTGTGTGACCTGACCGTTCACACTGCAGTAGATCGGATACGTATCAGATTTAAATCTTCATACGAACGAGGTCTGAGTCACATTTGAAAAAATAGGAATTGTACTGTTCACACTGACATGACAAAATCAGATACAGGTCACATATGAGCAAAACAAATCGGAATTGTCCTGCAGTGCGAACATTGCCCTGGATAGTCCTTCCCTTTGGGTGCTCTAAGGTCCTGTTTCCCTTCATGTTGGCTTTCACAGGAGCGATGGACTCATGTCATGTATCAAATGTGTCACTGACTGTGAGGTTTGAAGCTTTTCCTGCTGTTCCGCTTCCTTCCTTCCTTCCTTCCTTTTTTGTTCCTTGGGGCCATTCTTGGAACATAAATGAACACTGTGCTTGCTCACAAGAGGAAGAGTGCAGGTTCTCCTGCAGTAATGCAACCACCAAGCGGAGCTTTAACTTCTGATGTGTCCGATTTGGGGATGTCTGCACTGGCCACCCATCCAAAACCTCTATCGCCAGGATCTTCATCTTCTGGGGGTCTGACGTGGTGTTGTAAACATCTGCATCTGGTAGCCGAAGGCAGGCAGGCATGGCGGCAGTTGTGCTTTCACGGTAGAATCTTTTAGTAACTTACTTCAGCGACTTATTTCAAGTTCGACGTCTGATTTAACACACACCCACCCCAGCACGTTCTGTTCTACTAATGTTCTGTTCTGTGCTGCTAATGTTTGCCTCATGGCTGCAATGGAGAGCAGGACTCAGGGGGCCATCATTAGAAGAATAATCTGCAACGTGTAGGCAGCCTTATGGGACAGCATGGAATCTCCTCGGAATGATTTAAGATTACAGTAACTGGCAGGGAATAGTCACTTTTCCTTCATATGACTCTGGATAGTGGAGCCTTTGAACAAAGGCGTCCGTTCCACACCAAACTCTTCCAAGCACGTTGTGTGACAGGAAACAGGAGAGGACCTTTGCCAAAGTGTACGGTACACAGCTCGGTTCATTTGGATATAACGTAAACCCTGCTTAACTTTTGTGTGAAGAGCTTGAATGATTCTTAGAATGAAACATCAACAACTACCAATTACTAGCATGGAATCCTCCAGTAAAGTTCTCAAAAATCAATTGATAAATGATAAAATGATAAAATTGATAAATATGGAATAATATGTAAGAGTTGACAAGAAATTTGAGTAAGCGGAGGCACTTTCATCCGTTTTGTACATTGCAGACACTAAAAGCAACCCGGTGTATCTTAATATATGCAAAACTATCTGAACAAAACATCTTTGCTTTGTGTTATAGCTGACAAAGCAAATTAGTGTAATATCTAAGATAATTTCTCATTAATAATAAATGTATTTTATTTTTACAATATTCCGAGGGCCAATGAAAATGAGGTGCAGGCCAAAAATGGTAGCCCGGCCGCACTTTGGACACCCCTGCCTTACAGGTTTTATACATCAGGGGTGTCTAAACCTTTTTCCAGAGAGGGCCACATAGTGAAAAACGACAGGATGCAACTTTGCCACTTTGATGTATGTTCCGTATGTAGATATGCTAACAAGTTATATTCTGTATATTTCATCTCAGCTTTGTCATATACTGTAGGTGTAAAAGCCTATTACATTCAACTTCACTCTTTTCTTTTTTTTTTGCTGTTTTGTTTTTAAATTTTCCAAATACTTCGAATTTCTTCCGAAATAATCTTTGTTAATTTTGTTTGTAATATTATGACTTTATTCCCATAATATTACAACCTTTTCTACAACCAAACTTTTCAAAAATGACAACTTTATTTTGTTTTGCTTGTTTCTCATAATATTACAGCTTAAAAATAATTTTTTTTCTTTAATATTTCAACTTTATGCTACCAAAGTGACATTATTTTTCCTACTAATATTACAAGTTTATTCTTGTAAACCAGTGACTTTATTTCCCACTTTAGAATACTTTTTTCTCAGATATTGTGACCTTTTTCTCTGAAAATTGCAGCTGTTTCTTGTTTCTGCTGTTAAAAAATACTTTTCAACAATTTTTATTGTATTCTCTTAATATTTTGACTTTAATCTCGTAACATTATAACTTTTTCCGCGACCGCATTTTCCATAAATTACAACTTCATTCATTTTTCAACTTCAGCGCCACGTCGTGCAGGTTCTTAACAAGTCCGTGTGTGTTTGTCTGTCGTCGTGCTGCCGTGTGTCGTACGCCTCACACGTCTGCCCTTGGAGTGTGATGCGGCAACCCGCTGGCAGCCGTCATCGTTGCTGCTCAGAGCAGATTGACACACAGAGCGGCTCAAGGACGCTGCTGTCACTTGAATGTACGCGTGTGTGTGTTTGTGTATGAACACCATGAAGCACTGTTTGCGTCCACGTGACCGAAGACTTGAGAGCCCATGTGAGAGGTTCATGGGCGCAGTTAAAGAATGTATTGAGAGCCTGAATGGGTTTTGATTTAAGTGCCAACAAAACCACTAAATGATCAGTTTTTGCATCAATTCCAGATGTGTAGAGCAGAAAAGTGCACGCCTCGTCGTGCACACTCCGTTGTACTGTATTGTCACAGTCAGTTGTGTGTTGCATTATGACCATATATGACCACATGGCCATTTCTGTATTGCAAGTATTGGAACAGCTAAAGGAAATTAAAAAATTAAGAAAATGTGGAGTTGTTCCTGCTTCTTGGTCTTTGTTTGGTCCCTGCAGTCGGAAGCTCCAACGTCGACAAAAGCCAGTATCTTCAACGATGGTGAGGGGCTGGTTGTCCGGCGCCATCTCACTTTAAGTGAGATGGCGTTGGCAGAGAGATCAACACGGACACCACCTTCCTGTTCTCAGGCCACATCGTGTCTTTGGCAACAATCACTTCATCAGTGAAGGTAAAAGTAAACTTAAATGTTAATAATTCATTTATCATTTGTTCAGTTGTTTTTCAAAATAAAACCAAACCAAAAAAAAAACAAAATAACGATGCGTTTAAAAAAAAAATTGTTTCCAGACCCAGATAATGAATTGTTTTTTCCGATTTTGTGCACAATTGGAAAATTGACAAAACAGGCGATTGTCCCGATTCTGCTGGACACGTTGAGTTCACCCAGACGTTTTATGCGTAGACTCAGGCACGCATGTAATCTAACACACAGAATTAAGAATACAATACAATGGCAAGTTTGGAGGGGTTTTCTGACACAATTACACGTTGTTTTGAAAGCGGCACAACGCACGCGGAAATGTAGATTATAATTATTCATCAGCGTCAAGCCGCCAACATAAGTGGCGCAGGTTGGCGCCTCCCCCTCCAGTGAGCTCAGCGTCTCAAATGGAATCACAAAAAATGAACTTTATGCACTTTTTACCCGCTCGTCTTCATATTTGATTTAATTAATAGATGTAAAATACGACCAAAAAAAAACGATTCATGTTCCGTTGCTGCTGTCTCTCGTCAGTTGGACTCACGCAGTGTATGGATAACACGCGCCATATTGTACGCTGACCGCAAAATGTACGCAAACTAGTATGTTCGCCGCAATGTTTGGCCGCATGCTAACAGAGAGACAGTGCACGAAAAGGGAGACATGTTTTTGGCAATAAATTTTCTTCTCGAAACCTCGGCCCTAGGAATAGAGGGGCTTGCTGAAACTGAAGTTTGACTGTACTTGAAATAGTGAATATTGATGTTGCATGTCAGACGGCATCATTGATCGCCCATTGAACGTAAAGTCAGGGCACCTTTTCTAGGTCAGCGTCTCTGTTGGAGTGTGAACGTCAAGGTTTGACAAGCACTATTATGTTACGTCAACATGCTACGGTGAAACCTGCTCTCACCTCGTTTCAGTGAAGATGACACTGTTCCCCCCTGAATCGGGAGGGGGCTTCTTTCCATATTTACCCCCCGTCCTCAGAGGGCAAGAATCTTTTCATCATAATTCACCATTTTGACAAGCCTGCAAATTCCCCCTCCGCCCCTGCCAGACACCAGTTCAAAGCCTCAGCTTGCCACCAGAAAGCGCGGTTTTGGGTGGGGGGTGGGATGGGGGGCTGGGGGCCCGGAGGACTTGGGGGGCCATCTCAACGGACTTGACCCACGGGATGTTTCCAGGCAAATGCCCTCTCATGTGGTGAGTTCTTCCTCAACTTCCATTCCACCGTGGGGGAAATGAGAGCCAGAGATCTTCTCCTAGAGCGACAGGGGGAACAGAACAATCCTTTCTTACGCGTCTCGTCAGAGTCCTGCGGAGTCAAAGTGGGGCTGTGGAGTCGCCGCCAGGAGCATACTATAATTGGAATGCCTTTCTTGTCAAGAAATAACAGCGAGTGATTTTTTTTTTTTACCAAGCAATAATTATCTTGATTGTTGTTTGGACACAAAGCAGGGAAAGTGCTTTTGAGCACATTACCGCACGCTCTAAGATGCTGCAGCTCCGGCCCCTAAGAGCCCGCAGCGGACACATAAATACTATAAATAATGCTGCTTTTGACGCAAAGTAAACAAAGTGGTGGTGATTGTTCATGTTTTTTTCTGAGTACGGGGGCTCACGCGGGGAATTGCACTTTAATGATGGGGAGTATTTTTCTCTTTGGTTTGGTTTGTGCGAATGCTTTGTCCCGCTAAGAAGCCCAGGAAAGCACACTATACATCACAATGCCTTCATGCTTCAAAACAGCCATTGTGCTGTGTAATATCCCTCTCAAGGCCAAAAAAACAGGAATTATCGATGTATGCAGTGTGTCCTCTTGTTATAATTCACACCATCTGAACTCCAATATAAGAATCTATATAATACTGTATGTATAGAATGAACTAAAAATTGTAATTAAAAAACGTATTCACTGACTGAGGATCAAACCAGCCATCCCACTGTATAATGTCAAATGGGAAGAAATAATGTAAATCTAACTAGAGCAAGCAATTTCAATAGAAATTGTGTGTGAATGCTGAAATGAAATATCCTAAAAATGTGTTGAAATGTATTCACCAAGGATCGAGGATCGAACCAGCAGTCATCAGGTTGGGAGGCGACCACTCTGTGAGCCATACCGCCATGTAATGGAAAATGGAAAATGAGAAGAAACAATGTATGTCAAAATAGAGCAAGCAATTTCAATATAATAGAAATTGCAAGTGAATGCTGAAATGCTGAAGCTGAACAGAATGAATTAAACATTTTTATTAAAAATCTATTAATGGACTGGGGATCGAACCAGCAACCATCAGGTTGGAAGCCGATCACTCTATGAGCTATGCCACCATGTAATGTAAAATAGGAAAAATAATGTAAATCTAACTAGAGCAAGCAATTTCAATAGAAGTTGCCAGAATAAGCAAAATGTTACATGTAATGAAACATGAAACATAATTTTCCACCAATAAGAGGCAACATTGAAATTTTGTATTCATTTTTTATAGTGGGGATGTGGGGATTTTTACAAAAGTCCTTATTAACTAACCTGCATGTCCTAACTGTACGCTATCTCATTTCCAATATCGGACATCCCTACTAATTGGCGGTTGCGTAGCCCTGCCTCGTCACTAGACAAAGCTACCTGCAAAACAAAGCATACAGCAAACAAAAAGCAGGCGGAAATGGAAAATACAGCAATAAAAGCCCCGACTAATGCCGACTCGAGATGGCACTTTTGTGTACTTTGCGTGGCGGTGCATGGTGAGTAAAGGCCATACATCAAAGCGTGTCCACAGGCAGAGTTGAGTGGGTGAGCCCCTTTGTAGCAATTCTATCAACTGACAATATAGTATGGACTTTATTAGCAGTGGCATTAATCAATCGCGTGACTGCTTCCTAATTGGACCTGCAGCTCCCCTGACAGCGCGTACCTTTCCCCATGCGTCTTTGTAGTCCATGCGGGCCTGCAGGGGGAGAACCCTCCAGCTAATTAGAGGCCTGCCAGTGGAATCTGGCGGCAACAAAGAGCTATTCATGTTGGCAGCGCGCCGAAAAGGCTGCGCAGGCCACGGCGGCGCTCCGAGGATAGCGAAACTGAGGGAGATCTTGGCTTTGAAGCTTGTCTTCATCCAGTGACCAGCAATGCAAAGCTATCTTTGGTGCCGGCGCACTCGCGCTTCTGCTGGCCATCTATCAAGTTGTGTGGCGGGACGGCCACCTGTGTCATGGACTGTCAGTGCACGAGCCGAATGCTCGACCTCCCCTGACATGTTGTCCTCACCGAGCAGCTCCTTTGTCTGCTATCGACGCCTCGTATCTGACCCACTTTTCATGTCCAGTCACCTTCTCGCTGCTGAAAAAGACTTAACATATCATGTAGGTTGAGCAATGTCACTTTGTCTGTTAAGTTGCAGTCTGGCCCCGCAAATTATGATTTTTTTGGTAAAAAAAATCTTCTGGTCATCTCCCAACCTGATGGTTGCTCGTTCGATCGTCAATTGGTGAATAGATTTCGTCATGTTTTTAGGATTTTTCGCCATTCATTCTACATGGAATTTCAGCTTCAGGATTTCACCATTCACACGCAATTTTTACTCAAATTGCTGTATCTAGGTTTTTTTTATTTGTATTTTTTTCTCTGAAATTTCTTCCACAGAAAACACTTCTCATTCACCATAATTCTGTACTCATGTCTAAATACAAGATAAAACAGGTTAAATGTCCAGCATTCATTCTCCACTGTTAAAAAAGCCTGCAATTTTGACACGTTTAAGTCTTAATGTTTCACTGATTTCTGTATTTTCCAGACTAAGTGGCATTTACTGTTTTATATTTAGCAATATAAAAATATATTATATGTATATTTATTGTGGATATATGCATATACACTATAAAATTATTAATAAAATAATAATAATAGATAATAATACTGTAAATAGGATAGTATAAAATATATAATAAATATATATATATATATATATACTATAAAAATATGTTTTATGTATATATATATATGTGTGTATATATATATATATATATATATATATATATATATGTAATAGAAAATAATAAATCCATCCATCCATCTTCTACTGCTTATCCGAGGTCGGGTCGCGGGGGCAGCAGCCTAAGCAGGGAAGCCCAGACTTCCCTCTATTCCGTCTAGCTGCTCCCAGCAGATCCCAAGGCGTTCCCTGAACACCTCCCCAGGGAAACGTCCGGGAGGCATCCTTACCAGATGCCCGAGCCACCTCATCTGGCTCCTCTTGATATAGGAATAATAATTGATATTATTATATTGATCATATATAAATATATTAGAACAAATATTATAAATATACAGTATATTGATATATTTATAACATATTACATCGTACATTTATGCAGTATTTGGAGAAGATGAAATCCGAGGGAGGGGCATTGTTTAAACAAGGAGAAAGACTAAACCTACAGAAACTGAAATACGTTTTTTAAGTATAATTTTTTTTAAGTATATGGATACAACAAAACATACCTGTTTCATAAATGTCTGAATGTTCCAGAGGAAGCCACATTTAATAAGTGATATGAAGCCTGGACGCATGCAGAGACATATCAAACAGCCGTATTTTACCACCAAAACTAGATTAAACTGGCATGGAAATCACATGTGTGTATTTAGTTAGTCAGTGGCGCCTGCAGCAGCTAGACATAACACTGCTGTCTAAAATCCCACACAGTTATCAAATCATTATAGTTGCATATTACTTACAGACACATAGTCTCCAAGACAGCATGAGAAATATATACAGTATGTCTATATGTGTGAGAAAGTAGTCCGTTAGAAAAAGTGTCCAATTCAATTTATGTGCCCATCCGCTGGTAGGGTTAGAATGTAACCCCCTTCCGTGAAAAGTAAGGGTGTACTGCGTTATGCTTGTGAATAAATCCGGAGCTTGTGCCACTTGTGCCAGTGCCAGCTTCCTCTTTGCTTTCCGCTATGAAAGCACTTTGTCGTCTTAGTGGTTGGCTTTCCTTCCTCTTGGCCGCTTGCAGAATCTCCATCAGCTTCTGGAAAGGATTTCATCACGTCGGGTTCTTTTTCTGCCTCGTCTCACACATGACTCATGTAGATTTAATCAGCCATTTGTATTTTATCTGCTCTGTTTGCTGTGCCCCAAGAGAGACCATTCATTGCGTTGTAGCAATTTGTGCTTTTGGTGGAGCCACCTTAGTGTCACTGTTTATGTACATTTGGGATACGTTGTGTAAACTTCACTCCCTTTGTCCGATGGGGATGTGCGGACCCGGGTTTGAGACCGCGTGTGCAGGACCGGACTGTTACAAATGGTCCATCCCTAAAAGTGATGGTCATCTGGAGACAAAAGGCGGGTGGGGGAGGGTGTTGTTTTTTATAAGACCTTGTTTGTTTTCTATATGCTACACCCCCCCCACCACCTCCCCCTCTAACGCCCACCCACTCTAACAATCCTCTTTTTATGTCCCCCAGGGCGGAGACGAGGCGGACCGTGCAGCACAGGAGGCCCGAGGAAATAATTAGCCGTGCACGCACACACAGACCGACTGGTAGGTGCACACTTTTTTTTTTTTTAATGACATGTCTGTGCTCGCTCAGGGGTCGTAGCCGCTGCCTGCTCAGCCAATCACTTTCATATTAAGCTTATTACCAATAATTTTATGAGCGTGTCAGTAGTTTGCTGCCTAGTTGCATTTTTTGCAGACTTGAAGGTAGTTTTAATGTTATGGGCTGCAGCAGGTCTCCTTGCTGGGAAAAAAAACACAAATCAATGCTGAAGCATGGCTCAGTGGTTGTTTCCCGACTTGATGGTTGCTAGTTCGATCCTCGATCCGGCTCCAATCATTCAACTTATTTATACATGTCAACATTCAGTCTGCGTTTGTACTATCCAGCATTTCAAATAGTCTGCTAAAAATGAATAGACAAATTAAATGGCCCCCTACTGGTGAAAAATAATTTTTCCATGACTACGTTCCACATTAAATCCCACTTACTCCACAGAGTGATGTGGCTCAGGTGGTAGATCGGTTGTCTCCCAGCCTGAGTGTTGCTGGTTCGATCCTTAGGCTCCATGTAGTCATTCAACATATTTATACATTTCGACAATCATTCTCCAATTTTACATTCCAGCATTTCAAATTCTGCCATTTTTTGTCGGCAAACTACTCTCACATTTCTCATCATTTCCATCATGAAAATGTTCAGCTCGTTCAGGGCATCTAGGACACCTATCACGGCTTTTCTAAAAAAATCCCACATTTTCCATAATTCAGTATTTTCTGTGACATTTTTCACATTGAAAATAAATGGACAATTTCAGTGTCGCTCCCTATTGGTGGAAATTCGTTTTACATTTAAAGGGATAGTTTGGATTTTTTTGGCATGAAGTGGTATGACCCCCCCACGACATTTTGTGTTATGACATTTCCGGTTATGACATCGTGTCTCACAACGTTTCACGTTACAGGGTTTTGTTTCATGCCATTTCGTGTTATGCCGTTTTGTGTTATAGCATTTTATGCTACGACGTTTTGTGATACGACATTTCATGTTCCAGCATTTTGTGCTTTGATGTTTACGATGTATGTGTTATGGCTTTTCATGTTACGCTGTTTGTGTTACGACATTTCATGTTCCAGCATTTTGTGTTGTGATGTTTATGATGTATGTGTTATGGCTTTTCATGTTACGCCGTTTGTGTTACGACATTTCATGTTTAGTCATTTCATGTTCCTACGTTTCGTGTTACGTTTTTTTCTGTCATGACATTTCCAGTTATGACATTCCGTGTAACGTTTTGTGTTATGGCGCTTGGTGTTCCAACGGTTCATGTTCTGATGTTTTGTATTACCATGTTGTGTGTTACAAAGTTTCATGTTACGGTTTATGTGTTACAGCATTTGTGTTATGACGTTTCAGGTTATGACAGCCCGTGTTACAGTGTTTACGGTTAAGGCGTTTTGTGTTATGGAGATAAGTGTTCTGATGCTTTGTGTTACAGCAGTTCATGTTCCGGCATTTTGTATTACGGTGTCTCATGTTGCGTCTCATGTTATGGTGTTTGATGTTATGGTGTTTGTGTTATGACATTTCATGTTCAGTCTTTTCATGTTATGGCGTTTTCTGTCATGACATTTCAGGTTATGACATTCCGTGTAACAGTGTTTCGTGTTCTGACGGTTCATGTTCTGACATTTTGTGTTAACACATTTTATGTTTGGTGTCTTCTGGCGTTTCATGTTATGGCGTTTTGTGTGCTGACGTTTTATGTTTCTATGTTTTGTGTTCTGGGGTTTTGTGTTACGACATTTCAGGTTATGACATTTTGTGTGTCCCTGTTCCGTGTCATGGCATTACATGTTCAGATGCTTTGTGTTATGACGGTTCATTTTCTGACATTTTGTGTTACGTATCGTGTTATGGCGTTTAATATTACAGCATTTCTGTTATAGCATTTCATGCTCTGACGTTTCGTGTTACAGTGTTTTCTCTTAGGACATTTCAGCTGACGACGTTCCGTGTCATGGCGTTTTGTGTTATGGCGTTTCGTGTTCCAATGGTTCATGTTCTGACATTTTTTGTTATCACGTTTTGTGTTACAACGTGTTGTGTTGTGCCGTTTCATGTTTCACCGTTTTGTGTTACGTCATTTTGTGTTCCGGAGTTTTGTGTTATGACATTTCAGGTTATGGCATATTGTGCTCTGGCGTTACATGTTCCACCGGTTCAGGTTGTGACATTTTGTCACTAGGTAGGAGGTGCGTTAAGAAGCATAGTTACAATGCCATCGACTGTACGGAGTTGGAACAACAAGCTACGTTCACAGACAGTCCCATTATAATGTGCTCATAATGTTTAGCGTCAAATGTATTTGTGATGGCTCGCCACAAATAAATGAATGTACACTGATGTTTGCCCTCCGAGGCTGACACACAGGAGTGCAGGTTAATACTGGAGCACAGCCTTGGTGTTGCTGGCAGGAGAAAGTCTTCCATTAGTTGTCTGGGACGCCGCCGCCATCGACCCTTGTCAGCTGGCCAGCTGGCGTTACATAACGTCACTCATACGCTTTCATCGAGTGATTCATGATGTGGATTTGGGTGCTTTCCACAAGATGAAGTTATGGAAAGGAACGTATGGTTTAGTGTTCCATAGTGTCACTCCATTATGCATGTATGCACAGAATCAAATAAAGATGTCGAAGGAGAATTTTGCGGCTTTACTCTATTGCAGTTTTTCAAAAATGTATTAATGAATAAATGATTGTTGTGGTTGAATGCGGCCTATTGTCTGCCAACAAATATGCATTTTTAAGCAAATTGTGCATATCCATTCATCCATTTTCTATACCGCTTCTCCTCATTAGGGTCGCGGGGGCATGCTGGAGCCTATCCCAGCTGTTCTTTGGGCGACAGGCGGGATACACCCTGGACTGGTGGCCAGCCAATGGCAGGGCACATATAGACAAACAACAATTCATACTCACATTCATACCTATGGACAATTTAGAGTCGGCAATTAACCTAACATGCATGTTTTTGGAATGTGGGAGGAAACCGGAGTACCCGGAGAAAACCCACGCGCACACAGGGAGAACATGCAAACTCCACACAGAAATGCCCAAGGGAGAATCGAATCCAGGTCTTCCCGATCTCCAGACTGTTACTGTGTTGGCCAACGTGCTAACCACTAGACCACCTTGCGGCCCCAAATTGTGCATATTTTTTACCTAAATGAAGCATTTTTGGGCATAGAAATAGCTAAATAGGGTAAAATACGAATATAAGGCATTCAGAAGACGTATTCAAAGATGTTGTGATTATATGTAGTATTGTACACTGGTCACTAGGTGTCAGTAAGGTTACTTTGATGAGACATTGGCCACCGCAGGAAGCCATGTTTTGTGTTTGCAACTAAGCAGTTGTATGCAAATGAGCTGTCTTGTGGTTCACATGCAGCCAATCACAGCTCGGCTCCATGGAAGCATGTTTTGACTTTGCCTCCAGAGGACTCGCAGCATGCACGGTAACCTCGCGTCGCGCTCCTCTCATCTGGACGCACATCTGGAGGGCGTCATTGAGCTTTCAACTGCTTTAAGTCCTCAAGCCAGCCAGAGTAGAGCGCACAGATGCTTTGGACTTGTCGCAGACAAATATCAACATGTCAACATGTCCTTACTTTTACATGTCAACATGTCCTGTGGTTGTCTTGCACGCTGGGAGGGGCGTCGCAAGGGAGGGAGAGGCAGTCTCAACAATGAAAGCACTACATCGCTTAGTTATCACTGCCCATTTTATAGGAGCTGATCCTTACACATGTTTAAAGATACCATCTTTATCCTTCATGATGGCGATTTCTCCACCTCCTGAACATTTTACCATGTCTAATGTCACTTGACTTTTCACTTCCACTTTCCTTTTCTTTGACGCACTGCCAGCGAAAGAGTCTGCCTCATGCTTTTGAGACACACCGAAGGGAAAAAAGTTCTCTAAAACGAACAAAAGTGACATTGTCCTTTGGCAGCGTAGCCACATGCGTGTTAGCCGTAACTAGTTTTCTCTTTCTTTTCGTACGCTATGAATATTTTATGCGAGTGCATACGTACAGTATACTTCTTTTCGCACACAGGCGTGAGCCTGCAGTGAGCAACAAAAGTGGTAGTATGCACTCAAGCAGGTGAACACTTGAGAAGGTGTGTCTCGCCTCCAGAAGGTGAGCTGCTGAATGCGAAGGAGGGTGTTGGGGGGGGCGTGGATGTTGACGAGTAGGGTGGGGGAGTGGGGGGTGTCGCAGACATCAGGCAAACACTTTAAGGTTCAAGGGTTTATACGTGTTTGAAGAGGTGCACCGTGCACTCCTACGCACGTGCGCTTGTGTGTGCGTCTGAAGGCTGGGAGAGTGGGCTACAGCCAAGCGCTCTTAACACCTCGTAAATCTCACCTGGTGCTGCAGGCCCACTGCTGACATCAGCTCAAACACACACACGCACACACACCTAGTGTGAGAAGCACGTGCATGGTCATATGTCATATGTACAGTATCAGTCTCTAATAGGTATGGTATACACTACCAGTCAAGAGTTACATACAGTATATATATATATATATATATATACATACATACACACAGTATACAGTATATAGGTGACTATTGATGCCAACCTACACCTAGGGTGTCCAAAGTGCGGCCCTGCAGCTGTTTCTTTTATTGGCACATTCTAAAAATATACATTTACAAGAGAATAACAGCACAAATGGAAAAACTGCGGTAATTTTACAAGAATAAAGTGAAAATATTAAGAGAAAAAATCTAACTAAATCTAACTTTTGTCAGAATAACGTAATATTATTAGGAAAAATGACAATTTTATTAGCACAAGTTGAATTATTAAAGAAAAAAGATGTTATTTTTAAAATATTTGTAATATTGTGAAAAAAACAACAACAACACAACGAATAAAGTTGTGATTTTTGGAAAACTACGTTGCGGAAAAGGTTGTAATGGTACGAGAAAAAAGTCAAAATATTATGGGAATAAAATCCTAATTATGAAAAGAAAATTGAAAACAAGAAAGTTGAAATAGTTGGAAAATAAAAAAAAACAACAATAGCAGAACTGCAAAAAACAGCTGTAATTTTACGAGTATAAAGTCAAAATATTAAAGGGATAGTTCTGATTCTTTTACATGTAGTTGTATGACATCCCCATCAGCAGTGTCGTGCATCAACAGTGACTTACCCCCACAGGTGGTCCCGTGAGTCCAGACGAAGAACGTAGTTCCGCTTAGTTGGGGCCATTTAAGTAAAGAGTTTGGCTTCTCAAAACAGTATGCGTTCAAAAGAGTAAAACATTTGTGTCATAATAATGCCTCCTCAAAAAAATCAGGCCTCACAAATCGCTCTGCGTTATATTTGTCTCCCGCCGCATCCCTGCGCACTGTCGCCTGTGCATTCTTGTGTATGTGACGAAGACGCTCGCATTTTCTTCAGCGACGGAGCGCCGCGGCCATCTTGTTTAGGTGTGTGTTACACAGCGGAAGAAGATTCACGGATCTCCGACCAGAACCAGACTCACGGGACCACTTGGGGGGGATGCGTCATTGTTGATGTAGTACACTGCTCATGGGGATGTCATACAACTTCACGTCAAAAAATCCAAACTATCCCTTTGAGTGAAAAAAGTTGTATTCTAACAAGGAAAAAAGTCACAATTTCACGAGAATCAAAAATAATGAAAAATAATGTAGCATAGTGTTGACTTATTTAATTTATTTTTTTGAGAAACAAACAAAACAAAATATAGTTGTAATTTCAGGAACATTAGGTTGGGGAAAAGGTTATAATATTATGGGAATAAAGTAATAATATTCCAGATTTTCTTTTTTTTTAAGAAGAAAGTTTAAATATTTTGAAAATCTGCAGTAATTTTACAAGAATAAAGTCAAAATATTAAGAGAAAATTGTCGTATACTAAAGAGGAAAAATTTCAAAACAAGGTTTTATTTATTTCAAAATAAACTAAACGTTGCACTTTTTTGGAAAATGAAGGTGGGGAAAGTTACAATTAAAAGTTATGATATTATGGGAATAAAGTCTTAATACTACAAAAAGAACATTTACAAACATGATTTCAGCAGAAAGTTCAAATATTTGGAAAATTTAAAAATAGGAAAAAAAGCAAAGAATGAAGTTGATACTAATAGTAGACTTTTTCAGCTATATCACAAAGCTGAGATGCATTTTTTTTAACAAATATATATAACTTCTTAGCCTACAGATATATTACAAAATATGAAAGTAGCAAAGGTGCATTCTTTCATTTTTCAGTATGTGGCCCTCACACTAAGATTGTGTTGTATGTCCGTTCAAGTCGCCTATTCATTTTGCCGTCATACTTTAACGTGAGTATTGAAAAGCCAAAGAAAAACGGCAGTGTACTTCAGTTGCCATGGTAACGTAGCATTTCCTTTCAAGGCCTAGCGCGATGCGGCGCATTAAACAGTAGTTTGCTCACGTCGGCAGACAACTTTCTTGCCTTTTGTTGTAACGTTTGTGAAAGTGTGTGTGTGTTTGTGTTTGCCGTGCGTTGTCAAATAGCTTTTTCCGCCGTGTTAGCTGAGGTCGGCACTCTGCGGAGTGCAAGTATTCCGCCTGCCGTCGGACGAGTCATCCATTAACCTTTGACAGCTCGACAAGACGTCTGGCGGGCCGGGGCTCCGCCTCAACCTAATCGCTTTTCTTCTGTCTGTGGTTTGTTTGTTGTGATGTCAGCGGAATGAAGGCCAAAACTGCGCAAAGTTGTAAGTAAGACTGCTGAATGTGTAGATGTGTGGATGTGGCTTCTCGTTTGACTGGCAGGATGTTTATGAGTTAGCTGGAACAAAACTATCTCATTAGATTGCGTACTTATTAATGAAGTGTAGGTGCGTTTAGGAGCGACGATTTGGTTTTGAGCGCAGCAAAGCGATCTAATTGCAGCGTTGCGTGCTGAGAGCGGGCTGTCGCTGACACGCCGCTCTGCTGGCGACTTGGCATCATCTTGCAAAACACACACGCGACTGACTGTACAAAACACACACACACACACACACCTCACACCGGAGTTGCACCTGCAGACCAGAGGCTACACTACATTATTTATTTACGGGCTGTTTGCTGGTAAACCTTCCATAGTTTTACTGGACTTAAAGTGTTAAAACTTTCCAACACGGCGTACACATTAGATTTGATACAAGCAGTGATCCATAAGCCTTGGTCTTGGCCGTAAGCCTGCACAAGATATATATACAGTATATACTGTATATATATTTATTTATTTATTTCAGCCATTTCAGCCTTTTGTCATTGTGCCCTTTGGTCTATTTTTTACCATTTTTGCTATTTTTTTTATTTTATTTTGTTTCTACTGTGATGCAATGACAAATGAGCCACATATGGCCCGCAAGCCGCACTTTGGCCACCCCTACTTTTGTGGCTTTTCGTCGGGGTCGGGCTTGTGGCTCTATATGCGCAAACTACAACTGGCTTGTTGGCTCAGTGTCGTTGGCGAGCGATGGTGAGGACGGAGAGACTGGTCAATGCAGCCCTAACGAGCCGCAGCTTGGGGGTTTTTTCGGAGGTGCACATCTGTGGAGTTATATTTGTGTCTTAATTTTGAGGGAGCAAAGGCAGATTTTGAGCCTTGTTAATGTGCGGTAACTACTGTTGTGTTCAGTGGCGGAGCTACGTGGCTGTGGCCACACCTGTTCACTCTCCGGCCACCCCACTGGCCACGTAGACATTTCAGGTATTAATGTATTGCCAGCTCTATGTGAGTAATGGTCTCACCTTGGCCACCTCAATGAAAAATTTGTGCTCTCACTCACTCACTCTCTCTCCCTGCTTGACCTCTGCATGCGGCGAGACAATCCGGCGTGCATGCGCTGGTACTGGACGGGCCAGGTTTTGGGGACTGGGCTCTTGGCCGGACTGCGAGTTGCGTGCCTGAAGGGTGGCAAGACGTACAGTCTCGTTCAGTGGTGAAAACATGTGCATGTTGGTCACTCTCCAGCAGGGGAGGGCACGGATGTAAACATACATTTTTTTCTAATATTCTTGCGATCGACCGGCAAAGTCCGAAAGATTGACAATTTTTATTTTTACACACGGACATACACCTGAACACACACACACACACACACACACACACACACACATACACTGGTTCTTCAGTAAGTCTGGCTGTTAAGACCAAAATGACAGCGAGTTTTTGATGAGTTCACTTCTTAGTTATCACTGTCCATTTTATAGGAGCAGATCTTTTCACATGTTCAAGGATACCATCATTATCCTTGATGATGCTTTCTCCAGGATATGCAGCCAATGTTGAGTTCTTCACTTTTTCAACATTTTACCATGTTTACTTCACTTTTTACTTTCCTACTCTTTTCCTTTTCTTGTAATATTGTGACTTTATTCCCATAATATTAGAACTTTTCCAAAAATGACGACTTTATTTTGTTTTGTTTGTTTGTCATAATATTCTGACTTTTTTCTTTAATATTTTAAACTCTATGCTACTAAAACGACATTTCATTAGAATGCAACTTTTTTTTCTTAATGTTTTGACTTTATTCTGAAATTACAGCTGTTTTTTGCACTTCTGCTGATGTTTTTTTTTTTTTTAATTTGGTGGTCTGATGGTTAGCATGTAGGCCACACAATCAGGAGATTCAAATTTCTGTGTGGAGTTTGCATGTTCTCCCCGTGCGTGTGTGGGTTTTCTCCGGGTACTCCGGTTTCCTCCCACATTCCAAAAACATGCATGTTAGGTTCATTGGAGACTCTAAATTGTCCATAGGTATGAATGTGAGTGTGAATGGTTGTTTGTCTATATGTGCCCTGCCATTGGCTGGCCACCAGTCCAGGGTGTACCAAGCCTCTCGCCCGAAGTCAGCTGGGATAGGCTCCAGCATACACCTGCGATCCTAGGGAGAACAAAATAAATGAATGAATGAATGAATGAATAGATTTTTTTGTCATAATTATAATTATATTTCCAGTATATTTTGACTTTATTCTCACAACATCACAACTTTTTCTGCAACCTAATTTTCCGAAAAATTACAACTTTATCTGTTGTTTTGTTTGTTTCTCCTATTATGACTTAAAAAAAACAAAAAAAAAACAACAGCATGTTTTTAAAAATATTTTAACTTCATGATATTAAAATGTCGGCATTTGTCCTTGTCGTTATATTCTTGGAAAATTGAAACATTTTCTCACTAGACTACAACTTTTTTCTCTTAATATTTTCACTTCATTCTTGTAAAATTGCTGCTGATTTTTCCATTTTTGTTGTTCTTTTTTTGTTTTCTTGTTAAATTATATTTTCAGAATGTGCTGCAGGCCAATAAAAAAACAGCCGAAAAATACACAAGAAATATGCTCATGCTAAGACGAGACGGCAGTCTGGCAGACTGATAAGACATTGAAATGTATTTTACACCATTAATAATAGCATAATGTAAGCTAAAGACAAATTAGCAAAGTCAACATGACACCACAGATTAAAATACTCAAATAATATAAGAGACTTCCTGTAGGGCTGTAACTAACCATTATTTTCTTAGTCGGTTAATCTGAAGGTTGTTGTTGCGATTAATTGAGTAATGCGTTGGGTCCTAGACCAGGGGTGTCCAAAGTGCAGTCCGGGGGCCATTTGCGGGCACGGCTGTTTTTTTATTGGCCCGCGGCCCATTCTAAAGA
This sequence comes from Dunckerocampus dactyliophorus, assembly GCF_027744805.1. Taxonomy (NCBI): domain Eukaryota; kingdom Metazoa; phylum Chordata; class Actinopteri; order Syngnathiformes; family Syngnathidae; genus Dunckerocampus; species Dunckerocampus dactyliophorus. The sequence goes on along the minus strand of NC_072833.1, from coordinate 23,604,143 downwards.
TATAATTCAACAGGAAAACAAAAAAAGAACAAAAAAAATGGAGAAATCAGCAGTAATTTTACAAGAATCAAATGAAAATGTTGCAATTTTACAAGAATATATGATCAGGAAAATTATTCTTTGAGTATTTTAATCTGTGGTATCAGTAGTCTGTGGCGTCATGTTAATTTAGCTAATTTGTCGTTAGCCTACATTATGTTGCTAAAACATAAAAAAATGTGTAAAATACATTTCAATGTCTTATCAGTCTAGCAGACTGTCGTCTCGTCTTAACTTGAGCTTATGTCTTTTTGAAAGAAAAAGTGTCAGTGGGGTGTTGTGACATTTGTAAAAACTCATGCTCCAACATTTGTAGGTCAGAGGCGTCGCTATAGATGCCTGACAGCAAACATTTATCTACTTGACATGTTTTCCTCCGCACACTTTGGCTGCCTGTTTGTTTTCTGGCAAAGTGGCTGAAAGCCTGCCCCGCTTCGAGATAAATATTGACACTCTTGTTGCAATTTTAAATGTAAAGAACACTTGGGGTGCATCTGGCTCTCATCATGCAGGCATACTAACGCGTGTGATGCTTCTGCACGTGGACACCAGCGGATCCAACCTAAGAGCTTGTTTTGGACCAGACTCAAACACACGGCCCTCAGCGCCGTGCTGTTAGTTTGAACCCCTCGCTGTGGACCTCGGCAGCCCGTAATCGTGTCAGCCCGATCCTCATCATCCAAGCTAATGAGCTGCCCCCCCCCCAACCTCGTCCACAGCTCATTGATCACTGCCTCCCCCCTGCTGGCTCGGCAACCATTTGCTCACCAATCACTCGCAGTGGATGTGGGGAGGCCGTGCAATCCCGACGGGCAATGGTTTAAGGAGAGGTTGACTCTATTAGCCTAAAGTGTGCACAGTGTCGAGCTCACGGTCGACTGCCGCTGCCATCGTATGTCAGCACTGGTGGTTATTTGAAGCGGGGTCCTACTTTTGCCTGCCTGAAGACCAGAAGTCTTCAACTGCCTCGTGGGTTTTCTCACGTCAGCCCCCGTAGAGCCTCTCGGAGACCCAGAAGGGTTTCTGGAGGAGCACTGAAGAGCGATCATGTTCGCCACGATGCTCCATGTTCACGCCAACACGCAAGTTCATTTGTAAGTGACCACCGTTCTTTGGATTTTACGTAACGAGCTGTGTGTTTTGCTTTGTTTTTTATTGGCCCACCACACATTCTAGATATACAATTAAACGAGAAAACAACAGCAAAAATGTAATTTTTTAAGTATAAAGTTTAAATATTAAAGGAAATCGATGATATTTTCTAAAGTTGTAATTAGGCCATTTAACCCCATGATAAAGAAAAGCCAACTTGATCATTTTGCCCGCCTCGATATATTATATACAGTATATATATATATATATATATATATATTATCATATCATATCATATCATATCATATCATATCATATCATATCATATCATATCATATCATATCATATGTGCACACGTGTTTGTTTTCCTCCTCTCTCTCTACCAAATAGGCTGAATGACAAGAGGGTTCGCTCTGTGCATCTGTCGCAACACCTGCGCGTGTTGGTTATATATTGGAATGAACAGAGTGAGTGAATGAACCCTCCTGTCTGTCATTCAGTCTCTTTGTCCCAGTGGGTGGAGGCGGGGCCACTGGCAAGTGCACACACAGTGTGGTGCAAGTGAGGAACAAAGCGGCATTTACACTTGCACGCATTTTGCCTCTGCATTCGCTGTTTTTCAGAAATGAATTAATTAATAAATGATGGCTGTTACGTGGTAGACTATAATCTATGATTTGTCAAAACATATTGAAATACAAGTGATATGTAGTATTCTGGTCACTAGGTGGCAGTAAAGACAAAAAACATTAATGAGACATTAGCTTACATTACATTACCTTAACACTGCATGAAGTCATGAAGTCACCCATGGCATGTCCCACATGATAGACTGAGAAGTGTTCTCCTCCCATCCCGTGTGGAAGTGGTATGTTTTTGGTTTCTCAAGTTTAGAAGAAATACATATGAGGCTAACCGGTTAGTTTTCTAGCTACCGGCCGTCTTGAGTGGTTTAAACAACGAATAACAGGAATGTAAAGGTGACGATAGGGGTGTTATTTCATGTCTACAGGGCTCTAATAATATTAAAAACCATATTTATAAAGTCATAAACAGGTTTTCTATACTCTAACTACGAAAATATTGCATTTATTAACATTGAATCCTATATTGCGCCAATTCATTCATCGCGGTTGGGTCTGGAGCCAATGAACTGCTAGAAACGAGGGACGACTGTACGTACAAGTCTTTCAATTTAGTGGGAGCGGCTTACATACCGGTGCGCTGTGTAGTCCGGAAATTATGCTAACTGTTGAACTATAACACAAATGGGGAAAAAAAGTGTACTTTAAGGAGAAAAAGTTGTACTAAGAATAGGCTTTTTCACCTATATGACAAAGCTGAGATGCACTTAGAGTATTTCTTAAAATATATATAACTTCTTACATGTGCTGCGTTACAAAATATCAATGTGGCAAAGTTGCATCCTTTCATTTTTCACTATGTGGTCCTCAATGTTAAAAGTTTGGACCTTCCTTTTCTTTTTCTGGAAAAAAGAAAAGCCGTTGCAAAAAAAGGAAACGTAAGAAAAGACATATGAAGTTGCAATAGATCATGACATCAGTATCTTTCCCACCCGCCGAGCAATAATTCAACATCTTCTCAGAGCCGTTTGACTTCCCGGTGGGACGTCCTGGCGAACGCGTCTTTGCTGCGGGCCCACTTAAAAAAAGAATGGCTTCACATTAGAGGAAAGCGTGCGGTTCCTCGTGGACCATCACTGGGGACCTTTATTTCGGGTGAGGTCATTGCATCAGCGCTTCTCACGTCCGCTAATTGGAGTGCGTCCGTCTCAAGTCGCCGTGTGAGGTCTGACCAGAGCCTCCGCTGATGATTTATTATCCCATAATTATTGTTTTTCTTTCACTTTTCCTGCTGCGACTTCACTTTGAGGTCAGAGGCTCGGCTTGTAGCCGCAGCTTCTCCTCGCTGGGCGCCATCAGATTATCTTAAAATGGGGCATGCTTTAGGGTAGGGATCTCCCAACTTTTTACAACCAGGGCCGGATATAGAAAGATTGAAGGTCACTGTGATACATTTTGTACAAGAAAGATGCTAAAATCAATCCAATGTAGGTCAATACAGTATGTGCTTATGTATTACATTTACAATTCATCATTCACGGCCCCGCAAATGTGCACATTTTGGGTATTTTTTTTTCCTTTCTCTGAAAATACCATAGTTGTGTGCCGGGACTGGCAATTCCATGTCTTCATGGATCATCTTCCATTATCATTCATTAGTGGTGAGTAGCTAGACCAGGGGTGTCCAAAGTGCGACCCAGGGGCCGCATGCGGCACACGGGTGTTTTTCAATTGACTCGCAGCACAATCTAAAAGAAAAGGCTTAGGGTCAGGGTTAAAATGTTTAAATCTGCAGTAATTAAAAATAAAGCCAAAATATTCAAAGAAAAAAGTTGTAATCTAATGAGTTGTCATTTTAGTTGTCATTTTACGAGAATAACGTCGCTATGATGACAAATATTATGTCTTTAAAGTTGTAATATTATGAAAAACAAACAAAACAATATGTTACTTTTTTAAAGTCGTAATTTTATGAGACACAAACAAAACAAAATAAAGCTGTCATTTTTGGAAAATTACATTTGGGAAGAGTTTTTGTATTATATTATATTATTATTATACATTATTATATAATATTATTGGAATAAAGTCAAAATATTATGGGGATAAAGCCTTAATGTTACTTTTACGAAGATTATTTAAGAAGAAAGTTTAAATATTTGGAAATTTAAAAAAAACAACCCAACAGCAACAAAAATGGGAAAAAAGAGCGAAGAGTGAAGTTGATACTAATAATGGGCTATTTTCACCTACATGACAAAGCTGAGCTGCAGATGTTGTTTTTTTATATATGTAACTTCTTAGCATATCTACATGTGTTGCTTTACAAAGTATCAACGTGCCAAAGTCGCATCCTTTCATTTTTCACCACGTGGCCCTCAGTGGCAAAAGTTGGGACACCCCTGAGCTATAAGGTCACTTTTATTGCAAATGTTGATCTGAAATTAGATGGAGAACGCCAATGTCAAGCTAGCAGAGCGAGCCGTATGTGAAAAATGCATATGGGCGTATCAGTTATTTGCGGTTATTTGCATTCGCTCGTGGTCACAAAATCACAAAGTCAATGAATTAACAATGAATTAATGTCATTTTTTTCAATATTCCGCATGGTGGCCGACTTTGGTTCGCATGTTGGCCACACAGGCAGGAGATCTGGAAGACTTGGGTTCGAATATCCGCTTGGGTATCTTGGGTGTGGAGTTTGCATGTTCTCCCCGTGCTTGCGTGGGTTTTCTCCGGGTACTCCGGTTTCCTCCCACATTCCAAAAACATGCATGTTAGGTTAATTGGAGACTCTAAATTGTCCATAGGTGTAAATGTGAGTGTGAATGGTTGTTTGTCTATATGTGCCCTGCCATTGGCTGGCCACCGGTCCAGGGTGTACCCCGCCTCTCGCCCGAAGTCAGGTGGGATAGGCTCCAGCATACCCCCGCGACCCTAGTGAGGATAAGTGGCACAGGAAATGGAAGGATGGAATATGCCAAGGGCCAATATGCCACACTCTGGACACCCCTGGTCGATAATATCAAAGCTAAGGTCAAAGAATAAGGTACTAGGGGTCTGTAGGGCTCTGATCCTAGGGTTCTGGTTCATCAGATGGCCGTCTGCTCTTTGTCGCATCAGTCAGCTCGTAAATGTTGTCACAAGGATGTCGGACACATGAAAAGTTGCAACGGGACTTTCATCCGGCGCTGCGGGATGTAGCTCTCGCTGGTCGGCACCGCTGACACGGGTCTGCTTTCTTTAAGCAGCACTCGGGGTCCACTTTGTGGGGCTTGGACAGCTTGGAGTCTGCAGTGCCAGCAGACCAGAACCCTTGTGGGACCCAATGTGTGTAATGTGTTTGTATGCTGATGGACACCAGGAAGAAGAAGAAACATGACAACAAACATTCATAGAAAAAAACATACACCAAAGTAAAGATGTGGAATATTAGAGCCCACCCACAGAACTATCTGTTTGATCAGCTAATTACCACACACACACACACACACACACACACACACACTCCCAGAAGAGCAGTTTATGAGGAAGCTGCTGGGCTTTTACTTCCTGCATTTACCCTCCTTTTTCTTTCCTTCCATTCGTCTGTTTCATGATGATTGGCGCTAAAGCGCTAAAGCGTCATATATAAAATGCATATGTGACATTTAGAATGATGTAGTGACTGACTGGCCTAGAGGAAGACGAGGTGCGAGCGAGTGGTTAAATTATTTTCTGCTTAAACTCCTGTCTTGCTTCTGTGGACTTTTTTTAGATTTTGGACCGGTTTCCTCACTTGACGCAGCAGATGAAAACAATGCAAACTATTTCCTGCCAAAATTGCCGCAAGAAAACGTGACTTTGGACGGTGCTGTTAATGTGACGAAATGTACGCTGACAGCATTTCATGTCAGCTAATGCGCGCTACGCTAGCCAGCTTTTAGCCTCTCGCCTTGAAACGCTATCTTTTCTCACATCTTTTCTCACTTCTTTTTTTCATGTTTGTCACTTTAAAAACAGAATGAAATCAATGTATCTTTAAATAATTACTTCAATATGTCATTTATGAATTCAAATTGGAATTCAATACGTAAGTATAGTGTAGTGTGTATTATTTAATGAATAATAATATTTATATTTATATTTATATTTATAATAATATTTTAATAAATAAATACACCATTAAATAATTGCTTAAATGTGTCATTAGTGTGGAAGTGGAATGAAATACATAATTGTGTTATTGTGTTAAATGCATAAATGTGCCTTTCATTTATTTAATTGCCGTAAATTCCAGTGTATAAGCTGTTACGTTTTTCTTAAACTGTGAACCCTGCAGCTCGTACAGCGGTGCGGCTAATTTATGGCCGTGTTCTAATCTCGTGACATCTCCTTTACTTCAGAACTGCTAGTAATCGTTTAAATACTGTGCCGCTTGCGAGTCAGTGAGGAGATGGCAGAAAACAACTATTTTAAAGTTTTACCATAATGCATTGTGTCTTAGCAACGCATTCATTGGTTCCTGCCGGGGCGCTGCAATGATGTCAGCCTCTCTCTGGGCTCTTGGCGCCTGTGGCTCCCTCTGGTGGACAGAGGCAGCGTTGCAGCACCATCCATCCATCCATCCATCCATCCATCCATCCATCCATCCATCCATCCATCCATTTTTTATGCAGTGTCCTCCAGTGGAATGCTTTGCTCAGACACAATGCATTACGGGAAAACTTAAAAATATATATTTTTTTATTAATTTTATTATTTGGAGTGTTAAGTTGCTGTGTGATGAGTTTAGCATTCTTTGTAAGATGACACTGTGAGTCAGACGGTTATACTGAGTAATGACCTCCTGCAATTTCTTACACAAGGAATTATTTTAATGAATTAATGACACAATTAATACCCATTTCATTCATTGGCGACACAATTAATTCATTATTTAACAGCTTATTTATTTCATGTAATAATACATGTAATAACACCTTTATTCATTTAATTACATTTTTATTTCATAAATGACATATTGAAGCAATTATTTAAAGATGTATTAATTTATATCATTCTGTCCATTTCAGCCTCCATAGTTAACGGCGGTAACTCATTTATTTAATTAATTGCGTCAACAATTTTATCCTAATTAACGTATGTGCATCTTGGAAAGCCACACCTCACTGTTATGACGGCGGAAGGAGGCAAGGTTAGTGTTCTCGCGCTTTGTTCCTACCTTAACACATCAAGAGCAGTGCTCGGTTCTCCAGCTCCTTCTCTCCGTTCTTGCTCGGAACATTTCTTCCCGTGCGGTGCATTCACACACACTTCCAACTCCTGACATCGACGCAACAAAAGCCGGTCGTAGGACACCATTGGATGTCAGCGAGTAACGACAACTACTGAAGTTCATTCACACAATTCATTCATTTCCACACAAAACAACAACAACGGCAAAGACTTGGCTCGATTGTGTAGGATGAAGTGTGATTCTTGCCTACTGCATTTGAAAATTACAACACTGTTCTAGATGTCCGTTAAATAGATATGTATATATATGTATATGTATGTATATATATATATATATATATACTGTATATATATACTATATATATATATATATACATATCATTGTGTCTGTCATTTATCTTTCTCTTCATAAAATTCTGTGAAAAAATTGGCATATTTCAGACATGAAAATGGTGATTAATCATGATTAATTCATTTGTCATCTAATTGGATTAAAAATTGTAACCATGTGACAGCCCTACAAAAGCTACGGTCTATGCAAATCCAACTTCTGGTAGTTGTTGTGCTAGAAAGACAGTGCTGCAAAGGAGGTTTGAAGGCGTCCTCGTTGACATGAAATGAAAGTATGGATCGATAGAAGTGAGGTCATATCGATGGTGATATCGTCAGCATATAACAGCTAGTCCTTCATTTCTCATCTTCCCTTATCCCAACGCTTCATGATTTATTGGAGTTTATTCCTCTTCCTCTTTCTCCTTCATTTATCCTCTGCGGCGTTCTTTAGCATAATCGACGTTGACCCTGTGAATTTCTTCTGCACTTCTTCCCTCTTTTATTTTGAAATATGACTCCCTTGTGTGTGTTTTAGGTGTTTAATCAGCCGCCCGTGTCCACTTGCGTGATTACTTTCTGGCTTCTTTTGTCAGATAATTTGTTCATCTCGTTGTTTTCTTCGGCCTCTTTTTGGAGGGGGACGGTGGGGCGGGGGGATTCAATTTGGTGTGGGTAGCTTAGACTTCAATAAATCTCAACTGTTCTTCACTTCCTTCTTTGCGGATGGTGCAGTTTGAACCTGCAGCGCTATTGCTCACGGATTTCTTTTCAAAAGCTTTCCCCAACTGTTGTAAAAGAAAAAAACAAGTTGATATGGCGTTTCTAGTTATGACGATGTTATGGTGTTTCATGTTACGGCATTTTGTGTTACAGTATTTCATGTTCTGATATTTTGTGTTCCGACGTTTCGGTGTTTTGTATTATGAAGTTGTGTGCTATGATGCTACGTGTTCTGACATTTTGTGTTCCAGTGGTTCATGTGCTGATATTTTGTGTTACGACATTTTATGTTATGGTGTTTCATGTTACGGCATTTTGTGTTACAGTATTTCATGTTATGACATGTTGTGGCCCGATGTTTCGTGTTCCAATGTTTTATCTTCATTTTGTGTTTGGGACGTCTCAGGTTATGACCGTGAGGCAAGACAACCACGCGGATAAGAATGTTTTTATTACGGATTAATTTGATTGTTGTTTTTCATCGTGTTATGACTGTATTTTCTATATCTTTCATGTCCTGTGTACTGTACAGTGTACTTAGGTGTACATTTACGTATGAGTTACACTGAAACTCGACGTGGCAGTCGTAGGAACGGAACTCATGCGCAGACTAGTTGTAATGGAGCGTGTACAGGAAGTGATACTGTCACCCGGTGGCCTTTTTGTCGGTAATGTCAGCCAAAAATACTTGTTGACAGCATCGTAAACAGCCTGGTGGGTCCACCACCATGCATTTCTAGATGTGATAATAATAGCTACCATTTGTGATGTCGCCACAGCAGAGCATTTCTTTATTTACTTCAGGCTTCTGCTCTAATTTGGTCAGCTGGAGAAAACGTACACGTGGTCATGCATTGTGTGTCTTTGTTGTGCTTCTATCTTGACTGTGTGCACTTTGAGTCACCATGGCAGCTGCTCCGTTTTGAACTTCTAGTCCTTGTTGAGCGTGGAGGTGCGGCCTGATGTGTTTTGACACAGACGCTTGCTCCTGGCAGCGCTCCTCTGTGACATGTCTAGTGTGTGTGTGTGTGTGTGGGTGGGTGTGCGCGTGTGTGTGTGGGCGTACAGTCGCACAACGGACATCCAAGCCTGTAATCGCCTGGTCATACGGGCCAGCAGCTCGCGCCAGCAACCTCAGCGAGCATTTTGGAGTGGGTGTGTCGGGGGTATGTACCAGCGTCGGCCAATCAGCAGGCGGCGGCGACAGGAAATGGGCGTTCGGAACGAGGAGGAGCTGAAATAACGAGTGGCAAAGATGAGGAGCTGCGTTGTGCCTGAGTGCCGTTTCTTGACACACTTAGAGAAATCATAATAGAGGGGGACGGGGGGTGGGGTCACTGCTCTTTTTGGATGTGCAGGAAAGCATCCTTACACACACACATGCACATGCGTGTGTGGGATGTGAGGACAGAAAGGAAAGAAGAAGCTTTTGTGTGTGAAAAAAGGAGTGTCACCTTTCACAGCAAAGCTTTTTATGCTTGGTTGTCAGCTAGCACACACACACACACACACACACACACGCACGCACGCACGCTCAGCAGTATGCTGAGTTATCATGTGCAGGAAAGGGAGGGAGGAAAAGGGGTCAATGGGATGACAGAAGCCATTATCGTCCTCACAAACTGCAGGTGATGTTCTGGAATCCTGCTGGGCGGGGGGTCAACACAATTAATTACCTCTGCCAAGGAGGTTAGCCTACATCTTTGTGTCTTCTTGTTACGACTTAATTATGAGAGTGTGTAGAGGGGCGGGGCGTGAAGCAGGAGCCTTTTTTGTTGCTAAAAAAACTTGATTTAAAAGACTTTTCGCTTGCATTTGGCACTGTGACAATAGCGATTATTACATTTCTACACTGTGTGTGTGTGTTTTTAACTAGCAGTTAAATCAGGTCAGCAGAAATCCAATTAGTGCAGCCCAGCAGGGCATGTTTTCATTCATTTACTGACGTATAGTAAGGCTGTATGCTATTATACATGTACAGTATATACTTCTATATATATGCACAGCATATATATGACTTCTTTGGTACAGCATGGCTCACTGTCATGTAGCCATTGGAAGGAGAAAGCCATTTTAATCAAATCAGATCATTTCATGTGTGCAGGCCCATTTTTCCCCGGAGCGCCACGGTGCCTTCCACTTCCCACTCAGCCGCGGCTCCGTCCAGATTAAAAGGAAATTGGCTTAATGGCTCAAAAAGCTGCTTCCACTCGCTCCTTTTTTGTTGTTGTTGACCCTTCTGCAGAGTCTTTGCTTCTCAGTCCGAAAAGCTGTTTGTGTTACCTCCACCAAGGCTGATCGCAAAGGGTTGTTTAATTTATGTATGTATTTTCATTTACATTTAAATTGTAATATTTTTAGCCCGCTGTTACACAACCAGTTTTCACACTGTAAATGGTTACATTTACATATTTTTTGTGGTTAAAGTCCACATGCGTCGGGAGCAAGTGGGTCAGTGAACAACCAGATCCAACAGATGGAACCTCACCTGAAGGCACACATGTCAACCCTCCCGTTTTCACCGGAAAATTCCTGTGTTTTGCCCTTCACCCCCGTTTGAGTAGTTCCCCGTATTTTGACGGTTCTACCAGAGCAGCACAGCTTCAGATCCTTTCTGCAGCATGCGGGTAAAATAACACAGAAATGTTGTTATTTTCCCAAAAATGTCCCTTATTTTCCAATGCAAAGGCCTTGGAAGAGGTCTGCCAAATTCCAGTTTTTGCCACTTCTCATGTATGTTGTGTGCGCAGAAAAATAATAATAATAAAATAATAATTCCCTCACCGATTTGTTTACATTTACACCTTTCGGCCTGTGGCTGTTCGGCCGTCGCGGCGCCCTCCCATGTTGAAATGAAGAAATGCAGACATTGGCTGCTCCAAAGAGCGCCTGTGGGACATTTAATAAAAATAAATCCTGGGCCCTCGCTCATGAGCTGGATAATGAAATAGCACACACGCAATGTGATTAGAGGGGGGTCGCTGAGGGGACACGCTGGAGTCCTTCCTGCGAGTCGCCTCGGGTCCTGTGTGACTTTAACGTCTCCCATCTCGTCTGCGTCCAGTTGTGTTAGCTAACAGTGCAGCTAGATTGTCTCCTGTGTGTGTGTGTGTGTGTGTGTGTGTGTGTGTGTTTGTGTGTGTGTGTGTGTTTGTGTGTGTGTGTGTGTGTGTGTGAGAGAGAGACAGACAGATGAAGGCTCGCTGGCCACCGTCCAGGTTATCTATTTAGAGCTTGTTTTGCGAGTGAGAAGGCTGCAGCGCCGCGATAGTGAGTCCCGGTGCTATGATCTGCTCGTGCATCAATTGGCAGGGCTGCGCACAAAAGTGCTATACGGACGTCGTTGGTCGCCGAGGGCCTTGATAGCAGAATAATGTGAAAGTACATCCTGTCACGGCCTACATATCCACATGCCAGATGTGTGGGATCATATGCTTCCTCTCTTGTCAGCTATTAGATCACTTTAGCTTAAACTTAAATCTGTCATCACATCGCAGGCATCTCTCCTTCCCAACCATCGTGGAAGTCAAACACGCACGTGCCGCCATCTGGACTGACTGTGTTGCAAAGCCGGCCCTACCCAATGCGGCAACCTTCCCCCTCCATCAGCGATGTACAAACACTTGCAAATGTTTTCACCATTAAGTCTTTAATTTGTAAGTTAACATCCATCCATCTTCTTCCACTTATTCTAGTTCGGGTCGCGGGGGCAGCAGCCTAAGCAAAGAAACCCAGACTTCCCTCTCCCCGGCTACTTCGTGATGCTCCTCCCAGCAGATCCTGAGGCGTTCCCAGGCCAGCTGAGAGACATAGTCTCTCCATCGTGTCCTGGGTCTTCCCCGAGGCCTCTTACCGGTCGCACTTGCCCTGAACACCCCCCCAGGGAGGTGTCCGGGAGGCATCCAGACCAGATGCCCGAGCCACCTCATGTGGCTCCTCCCAATGTGGAGGAGCAGTGGTTCTACTCTGGGTTTCTCCCGGATGACAGTGCTTCTCACCTCATCTCTAAGGGAGAGCCCAGCCACCCTACTGAGAAAACTCATCTCCGCCGCTTGTACCCGCCATCTTGTCCTTTCAGTCACTACCCAAAGCTCATGACCATAGGTGAGGGTAGGAACGTAGATCCACCGCTAAATTAAGAGCGTTGCCTTTCGGCTCAGCTCTCTCTTCACCACAACGGACCGATGCAGAGTACGCATCACTGCACACACCGCACCAATCGTCGTTCTCGCGTTCCATCCTTCCCTTACTTAAGACCCTCAGGTACTTAAAGGGTCACTGACAAGATTTATCAACAATGCTTAAATATGTTATATATTGTTTGTAATTATCTTTAACATTGTTTGTTTTTTGAACGTGAACTCAAAATTCGCAAAAATTACATTTATATTTCATGGCGCCGGCCATGACGAACTCGTCGCAGCAAGGCGTCATTTCCAGACGTGATGTCATCGGGGTGACACTTCTCAGCTACACAAACATAGCAGTGTACAGTGTTCCCTCGTTTATCGCAGGGTGTAGGTTCCCAAAATAGCCCGCAATAAGTGAAATCCGCGAAGTAGCCAACTTCATTTTTTTACAATGATTATATACTGTATGTTTTAAGGCTGTAAAACCCCACACCGTACGTTTTATGCACTTTCCTCAGACAGGCAATAACATTTTCTCACATTTCTCTCTTGTTAAAACACTCTCAAAAAAGTTCAAACTTTCCTTAGAACTTTAATGATCAACCTTAATGATCAACACACAAAATTATTAAGTTACTCACGCGTATTTCATTCCTGCAACTGTGCCCTTTCGTCCTGGCACCGTTCTGCTGTACTGTAGCGTTTTTGTATCTTTGTTAAAGGATACTGCTGCAGGAATAGCATCCTTTTTCCCAATGCGTTTATACCGTACTTTCAAGCCAAGTACTTCTTGTAAAGCAGTAGTAGTCATCAGTTCTGCAAAGAACAGAACTCAAGGTGGGCGTCCATTTGTCTCTCGTTCTCTGTACTTGCTTCATCCATTGTAGTCTTAAACCTTCCTCTTTTGGAAAAGAAAACAAACGCACTGTGAACAGCCAGCAGCAACACAAGGTTTTGCCATGACTACTATTTTGGTGAAAATTATACCGAACCAAGTAGACAAGCTACCTCGAGAAGCGTTTGTTTACCCGGCTTTAGCTGGGAGGTGTTACTCCGCTGATGTCACTTTCGGAAATTACGCTTTGCTGCGACGAGTTCGTCAAGGCTGGAGCCATGAAATATAAATGTAATTTTAGCAAAGTTACCATCCGCTTTCAAAAAACGAACAGTTACAAACAATATATAACATATTTAAGCAAAGTTGATCAATCAAACTCCTCCATTTGGGGCAGGATGTCATCCACGGCCCGAAGATGGCACTCCACCCTTTTCCGAGTGCGAACCATGGACTCGGACTTGGAGGTGCTGAGTCTCATCCTGGCCGCTTCACACTCAGCTGCAAACCGATCCAGTGAGAGTTGAAGATCGCGGCCCGATGAAGCCAAACCGGATCCCCTCAACGCCCTGTTTGGCACCCCCCGAAGGCTATGGCACATTTAGCGCTTGCCTATATCGCCTAATTGGCCAGCTGGCTCTGCAGTGATTAGAAACATGCCAGTCGTATTTGTTCCTCTTTGACTTCCTGCCGGCGTCACATGGCGTGGGTGGCGTCTCCCGAGTGGAGCTCAGCGTCTCCATTCCCTTCTGGTGCTGAGATTTGACGCGGCTCTTCTCATCTTCTCAATCCGCAATCCTCTTAAGGAGCCCTCTCGGCATCCATCCTCATGCGTGGCCTGATGGATGAACGAGAAGAAGAACGCTTACGGGTGAGACGTTGGAGACTGGAGGCTGAGAAAAGCTTCATTAGTTCTCTTGTCATCAATAACTTGGAGCAGTGGTACAAATGTAGTATTGATTACTTTGCGGCAACTTGTAGATCCTACTGATGTGTTGCTATGTTCACAATTAGCCCCCCCTCCTTTGTTCTTGTTATTGAGTGCATGCATTTTGTGCTGACTCGAAACAAGCAGTTTGCATTTGTATCAAAACACACACACTACATCTATTTGTCTTTATTAACACACCATGCTTACATACCGTAGTGCAGGGATGTCCAAAGTGTGGCACGGGACCGCATTTAATTTTTGGGAATATTGGAAACATAAAATGAATTATTAATCATACAGTAATCCTTCATTTATGGCGGTTAATCACTTGCAGATCTGTTTGTGATAAGTGAATTTCCATGACACAGGATTCCTTATTATAAATGGGGTATTTTCATAGTTTACCCCCTTCTAAATACACTTCATAACATTATTAGAGCCCTCTAGACATGAAATAACACCCTATAGTCACCTTTACACTCCTATTACCCAATATAGTAGATATAATAAGAGGAAATAAGACATAATAGAGACTCACACATGAGTTCCTTGTTCCTGTTCTATACAGTATGTCTGAGACAATGGCCATTGTCTCATCAGTGTAACATTATTGACACCTAGTGGTCAGTGTAGAATACTACCTATTATCACAACATCTTCTGAGTACCTTATATTTGTATTTTAGTTCATTTCGCTGTTTTCATGCTTGAAAATGCTTCAAAATAAGTACAAATCTGCTTAAATACGCATATTTCGTTACCATGATTAGGCCGTATTCAACCATGAAGCAGAATGATTTCTTAATTTTTGAAAAACCGTGATAGCGGGAAACCGCAAAATTTGTGGCGACTAATAACAAAAAATAATAATAATTACCACTATTATCACCATTACTGCATGAACAACTCCAACAACAACTGTAATGTGTTCATGAGCGCGGGCAAACTCTATTTGTGGCGGTCCAAATGTACTCGTGGCGGGCAAACAATTGGATTATTATTAAGAGTTGTGTTCCAGTATACTTGTGTGCATACAGTGTGTGTTACAGTGTGTGCATTGAGGCACAATGGCATGTGTGTATGTGTGAAAGTGCTCCATGTTCCAGATGTGAGTCCCTCCAGGACACAGTGAGGCCCTGCCAAGCTTGTCCCAGCATAACTTCTTCCATCGGACTCCACTAATCCCGAGAATGTTCTGGTCTTTGCATGGCCCATGTGACCCCTCCATACATACACACCCTGTAAGCTAGCAGGTGTGTGTGCGTCTGTGTGTGTTTACGTACTGGATGACCCAGAATGTCTTGCTCCTGTTCTGTCAACACAGCGCTCACGTGCACTAATGCAGCGTGAGGGCATACACACACACACACACACACACACACACACACGCACTGCACTCGTGTTTATCGTCTCTTAAAGGCACATATAGAATTCCCCCTATATGCCCTCGTCTCCTCTAACCTCCCCTCCCCCAACCCGCTTATCTTCTTCCTCCTCCTCCTCATCCTCTGCTAGCTTATATCTTCCTTGTTTATCTCTGCAACCTTATTGGACGATTGTATCGGCAGCCTGTGATTGGATGAAGTCTGTGATGCTGCTTCTGAACTGCCAGACTGCACCGCTTGGTACTACAAAGTGCAGATTTGCTTTTATTTGACACATTTTGGTGTGGCACAACTTGTGGCTTCATTCTTGATTTTGGAACAAGGAGCCAAAGGCCAGGCGTGCTAATGCTTCTAGTAAAGGAAGGCGTGCAAACACTGGGCTACTTAACATCTAAAGCACGCCATGTGTGACTAGTTTGACTGCACAGGCTCGGCACCCTTCCCTTTTGGCATGATTGGAAGCTAAAATGGTTTTAATTTTTTTAATAAAACATTTTATTACATTTAGTCATTTTAAATTAATTAATCTTTTGTTAATTAATTAACAAAAGAATAAAAAGGTAACTTACACATTCATAAATAATCACAAATAATTGTAAAAAAAAAAATCAAATAAATACATAATAAAAATACATACAGTACAATAAAAATACATTTGAAAATTAATACAGATAAATAAATACAAATGCAGACACATTTAACAATACAAAACAAAACACGAAATCAGGGTTACAGTATAAAAATCAGAAATAACTTGAAAGAGGATTTTTTTTCAACATAATATAACATTTTTAATGAAATTTCATTATATTTTGTTATTAAATATGTTTGTTTAATTAAAGAGATTGTTATTATTTTTTTTATTCTTCAACATAACATTTCCTAACGTTTTTAATTAAATTTCATTTCATTTTTTTAATAAAGTGTTTTTTTTGTATTAAATTATATTGATTGTAACAATATTGCATAAAGACATAGCAAACAAAAGAATAAAAAAGGTAACTTACAAATCCATAAATATATACAAATGTTTAAATAAGTGAAGTAAATTAATGAAATAAAAAATAAATACAAATGGATATAAAAAAAATAAAATAAAAATAAACACAAATGCAGATACACTAAACAATAGAAAACAAAACATGAAATCGGGCTACAGTATATAAATCAGAAATAACTTAAAAGAGGAAGATTCATTTATTTTTTACAATTTCATTTTTTAATAAAATGTTTGTATTAAATTTTATTATTAAATAAAAAAAAAATTTTAATAAAATTTTATTGAACATGGTTAATAATTTAGTGTGTACTTGATATTGTATTCAATGTAAAAATGTCTTTTTTTTCTATGCTTACTTTACCTGTATATATTTTATTGATGAGTGATTCCATTCGAAAACTATAAAGACCCCTGGATGTGTGCATTCTTTTTTTTCTGGCATTTGCCAGAATGACTGGAAACAATCCATAAAGTCAGGGAAAACAGCAGACTAAAGGCAATAAGCCACGTAGCGGGAGGGGGAATCAAACCCTATAGAGTGATTACGAGGTCTTACGAGATGAGGCAGCAAACTATTGGGGTCCGAATTACTTCCAGCTCCTGTGTCAATATGCAACATAACTGAGCCGACGCAAACTTTAGATGCAATCAACCACATTGGAATGACTCTTTCAAGTGCCGCGGAGCGATGCGTCACGCCTTGTCGTATTTTTGATGCCGCGCCAGCGCCCTGGTGGCACCTATAGATCTATAGACTGTAGATCCTGTTGACCTGCATGCCACTGCGGGGCTCGACAACGCTTCTTGTTAACTATTAATGTTACCCGGCGGACAATAATGGCTCTTCACGCCCAAGATGGTGCAGCGTCGTGTCCGATGTCACACGGCGAAAAGCCTGTTGGCGAGTTTGTTGATGACACGTCAGGGGTCACGGCTTCTTTTGTCTTGGCTCGGCTCAAATTACTGAATGAAACGGAAAAAGATTCTAGATGGTTTGTGACTCACCTTGCATTGCCTGTAGAGCGTGTTAGCAATGTGCAGCATGCCCTTAACGAGATGAACGACAGTTTTCTGTGTGCTGTCATGCAGCCTTCGCTCTCTCAAGGTGACAGGAAGTCAGACAAACAATCAGGTGACCCCATTGAAAACAATTACAGCCGTACCTCGGGTCTAGTTAGACATAGTTTTGGCATTCATTTTCGTCGAAAACCGAAATACTCTTGTATGGTGTCACGAGACACCCAACTCACGCGACGGGACGATGCACGAGATGGGTCTGCAAGTGCGAGATGAGATTTTCAATTTTTTTTTTTATTACAAATAAAAAAATGACTGGACTGGACAAACCGACTTTTTTTTTACTTTACAGAGTCACAAAAAATGAAATTTGAAATGTTTATTGTCCCACAAAAGTGACACAAAACGATATTCTTGTCATAATTTTGAAGACCAAATAAACCACTGATGTTATACTATAGTGTATAGTAACAATGCAATATTTCATTTATGTCATCTTTCACTTTGTAAAGCTGTGGAATTGCCATTTGTGACATGTGTTTTATCACAAGAAATTATTTTAAACGTTTGGAGCATTTCTTGAAATGCTGCCTTTTCAACTATTAACTCATTCAATACCAAATATGTATTTCTACGTCTTTTAGGTGTACTTGCACGGGAAGCAAAAAGAGGTGATGGTGCAACCCCACAGTAAAACTTTTTAAGTTGTTTTGAAGCCATAAAAACAGCCACAAGGTGGTAAAAGTGCATCTGGTAAGGGCTCCGCATTTGCATGTAAAAACACACTCGACAGCAAGGAGGAGGTGGAAGAGAATGGAGGAGTGTAGCGTGCAGAAGTTTAGGGATTGTCTGGAAATTTTTACGCATGCACACACACACTTTAGTTCCAAATGTGAAATTGTAAATAGTTCATGGTGTTATATTCATAAATAAATTATTATTTTCATGTAAAAAGACAAGAATTTTTCTTTTGGTAGGTTCCATGTTTATACAGCCATAGAACACAATAATCTGTGTGCCTTGGAAAATCAGTCAAAATCGTCTAAAATGGCCGGTATTGAAGAGGTTGTTTTTTAAAAAATGGCTGGGATTTAATCAATTTAATTAAAGGAAAATTGCACTTTTTTGGAACTTTGCCCCGCATCCGCAATCCTTATGTGAGACATGAACATACATGTTTTTCTGTTTTCTGTTTCTTCTGAAGATATAAAAACAGCTAAAAAAAGGCAGCTAAGAATGCACATAATGGGATGCGTCGGCCTGTCATGACAATCGATAAAACGATCACTCGAACGATAGAAAAATACAAGGTTGATAATTTTGACGCCTCGATAAACTGGCATGTATGTATGCCTGTTCCATTTCCTCGTCTCGCTGTAGCACACAGGGTGGATGACAAGAGGGTTCACTCTGCTTGTGTGTTCGCGCGTTGGTTGTATGGTCAAATGAAGGGAAAGAGTGGGCTTCCTGTCAGCTATTCCGCCTCTTTGTCTCAGTACGTGGAGGCGGGGGCTAGCTACGTAGTGAGTGAATACACAGACTGCTAGCTAGCAGTTAGCAAGCAAACGCTAATGTGAATGAAAGCACACAAGCGATAGTTTAGAAGCCCGGCGGTTGGCTGCTGGGGCGTTTGATCGACGAAGTGAATAAATAATGCTGGGCAGCGGGAGCTAGCGGCTTGTGTCGCTCCAGTGGAGGACGTGTGGAAGGACAATCAGCAGCATTGCATTTTACACCGCCGCTTAGCGGCGATTCAGCTCAAATATGACTCCCTATATTTGTTTAACAATACACTACATACCTGTGTGTGTGTAGGTGTATTGGAGGTTTTTTTTCTTAACAGAGACGGTCTATCTAGTGT